>NC_142890.1:16038000-16392000 GCF_054131105.1 Drosophila navojoa
GATGATACACATGGATGACCATGGGATGTTGCAACTGTGAGGAGCGAAGAGCAGAAGAGATCGATAAATAAATAGAACTGGAAATGGCTCAGCAATAGTGTGTGGCCTACCATGTGAACTGCCGTGATGGGCTCTACGTCTTCTCCAGTGAATTTGTTGGCCTTGAAGACCGTCTGCTTGTCCCAGTCGGTCCAGTAAATATAGTCCTCGAAGGTGCTGATGGAGAAGGGATGCCGCAGATACTCCGTCGAGTAAAGGATCTGTCGGCGCTGCGAGCCATCGTAGTTGGCCGAGGAGATGATATTCAGCTTGCCATCCACCCAGTAGATGCGCTTCCTCACCAGATCCAAGGTGATGCCATTGGGCCACTTCACGTCATAGTTGATGATCGTCGTGCGATGGGAGCCATCCATGCCGGCGCGCTCGATGCGCGGCGAGGCGCCCCAGTCCGACCAGTACATCCAGCCCTCAATGGGATCGAGCGCAATCGAGCGAGGTATGTCGAGCGCATCCTCGATCAGAACCTTGCCCATGTTTCCATCAAAGTTGGTCAGCTCGATGGTGCACTTGTGTGTGTCTGTGTAGTAGACATGGTTGTAGATCCAGTCGACGGCCAGGCCATCCGAGGTAACCGACGACTTCTTCAGCACGACGGTCTTCTCGTTGCCCTCGTCGATGGGCGCCTTGTAGATGCTCTGGGTCGTCACATCGCTCCAGAAGATCATGCCCGTGCGGAACACAAAGTCCAGGGCAGTCGCCGACTTGGTGTTGTTTACAATGGAGGTCATTTCCATATGGTCGAGTGCTATCTTGCGTATGTCATGACGGCGGGCCAGCAGAAGCGAGGCGTGGCCCTCGCTTGCCTTGCAGCGTGTGTGGTTGCGCGGGTCTCTCATGTAGCCCGCTTCGCACTCGCACTTGAAGCCGCCGATTTCGTTGACACAGATCTGGGAGCAGACGCCGGGCTGTTCGCATTCATTCACATCCACACAGCTGTGGCCGTCGCCTGACAGCTTGTAGCCCTCATGGCAATCGCACTTGTAGCCCACCTGGTGATCCACGCAGCGGTGCATGCAGCCGCCGTTCTTCACCGCGCACTCGTTCTGTCCACACTTCTTGGCCGGCTCGTCCTCGCCATCGGGGCAATCCTTGCGCTTGTCGCACACCTTCGAGAGGGGAATGCACTGGCCGCCGCCGCAGTCGAATTGGCTGGTGGCATTGCAGCTCTTGACTGGAGCTGCCAGCTTGCAGTCCCGCTCGTCGCTGCCATCCGCACAGTCCGTTTGCCCGTTGCAGGTGAGGTGTCCGGCTATGCAGCTGCGATCCCCGCACTGGAACTGATCCTGCCGGCAAGTCACGTTCTTGCAGCTAGAGGCGTGCTCATCGTCGCCATCGGGACAGTCGCGATCGCCGTCGCAGAGCCAGCTGTGGTGCAGGCAGGTGATGCGATCCTTGCACTGATACTCATGTGGCAAGCAGGGCGTCACTAGCTTTGTGGCATTCGCACACGACTGTGGCCAGGTAGACAAGGATAGAAAGAGTGGGAAAGAGAGAGAGAGAGAGAGAGGGAGAGAGAGAGAGGGTATCAAAAGTTTGCCTAGGTTGCTTGTTACAACTTTTTTGACTGAAAGTTTTCGTTGCATACTTTTAGTTGCTTACACACGAAATTATGTGCAGCACCCGCACCCGCCACCCGCCACCCGTCTCTCGCTCTTAGCCATGGCCAAAATGCAATTTTATGCGTACTATGCGTTGACAACAAAAGCTGCCAAAGCTGGCAGCGCTGAGTTATGCCCAACTTGGCTGTAATTTATATGCCAGGCGCTTTTCTTTTTGTCCCACTAACAAACTCACACACACACATACACGGAACAAGTAAGAGACCTGGAGGCGAGGGTGAGCTCGACGACGAGACATGCTGCAGTGAGCTAAATAAAACTCATGCCGACTCCTGGTTTCTTACCATGGCGGACTACTCCCATGCGGGGTTCCCCATACTCAGGCATATATATTAAATACATTTCTTAAGTCTGTTATTTTCCATCAATATACCCTGCATACTATAATGGGCAACAGGGTACGCCGAGTTGTCGTGGGCTGCTAACAGCTACTACAAACATTTCCACACAGAAAATTTGAATTTATGGGACAGGCGTTCAGCTGATGCTGACGCTGACGCTGCTGCTGCTGCTGCTGCGGTCAACTTACCCGCTCGTCGGATGCATCCGGACAATCCGGATCGCCGTCGCAGACCCAGCGCTTGGCAATGCAGGCGCCATTGGTGCAAGTGTGCTCCGCAACGCTGTCGCAGGGGACGACGGGGCAGTCGCGCTCATCGGTGCCGTCGCCGCAGTCGTTGTCGTGATCGCAGACCCAGCGTCTCTGGATGCAGCGACCATTGCCGCAGGTGAACTCGTCGGAGCGGCACGTCTGGTCTATGGAACGAGAGGCAGGACAAAGGATTAGCGACAGCAAAAAAAAAAAGGAAAACTGAACAATGGCGCAGGCCTCTCCAAAAGGGGAAGCGACATGAAGCCAAAAAGGAAATGAAGTAGGAAGCGGGCCGCTTGATGAATGATGTGGCCAGTGAGTTAGCAAAGGAACATAATGGGTATAATAGCACTGCGATAGACTGATAAAATGCAAATGGACTGTGTGGGATGTGGGTGTAGAAAGGAATTCAAAAATGTTGGCCTACAGAAGGAGAACTCAGAAAACGGGCGAGAAAATTAAGCAGAAATTATCAAAGTAATAAAACGTAAATAATAATGGGAAGAACAAGTTTGGCTAGCTCTTAGACTAATAATTTAAAACTAACATGAAATTATTATTATTAAGCATGAATTCATATTTTTAATTAATATCAAAAATCTAGACAAAGTTATAATATATGTAATAAATTCTATATCCATTATTTTAAGTAGCTCTGGTTAAAAATTCTATATTTAAATTCCTGCAGTTTCCTTATAAAGTCTCTCTTTGTTGATTATTAAAATATTTTTCTAGTTGTGGAACCCAAATTGGAAGGTGAATTAAACAAAGTCCCCAAGGTAAATCTGCATCACGGTTATTTAGGGTTAAAAGTCAATAACTAAAATTATTGCAGCGCTTTATTGGATTTCGAATGAAATTCATATTACTTGCCAAAGGTATTTTTAAAGAGGATTTAGTGAGAGTTTGCATCATAAATAAGTTAATGCGAAAAGCTTATATTAAAATTTATCTACCTAGCCGAATGCATAAGCTCATTAAATGCATATCAGACAATATAAGGTAAATTGAAAAAAATTAATATATCATAAAATCTTCAGTTTTTGATGTGCATATTAAGTATGTAAATCTAAATGGGAAATATATTTCCAATTTAATTCATAAATTAAATGTAATTTCACTATGCATTGCAGAAGAAAATGCCGTATAAAAATATATTCGAAAACATTTTAGGTATCTGAATAAAATAAAAAGCAAAAAAAAGTCATAGAAAGCTCTAAATATATAAAAATATATATGCACATATACAGTATATAATATTGTGAATTTTCCTTCATAAAATTTTCCTAAATTACAAATAATAAATCTAGTAAAAGTATGTGCAAAGTTTAGGATGATGGGCAATATTTTTTTTTAAATATATTATTCTTAACAGAAAAATTTGTTTTTTACATATTTTCTTCTATTTAAAATATAAAACTTTATTCATGCCAAGATTTCTACTTTTAACTTTCAACTACAACTCAAAAATGGTCTATATTGAATTGATCTGGGGATATGCTTACTGCAGTTATGCTCATCGGAGCCATCGCTGCAATCCTTGCTCTGATCGCACATCCAGGCGAGAGGAACGCACTCGCCCTCGCCGCTCTTGCAGCTGTATTCGTCCGGCGAGCAGGTGCGAGCCTCTACGAATTTGACAAAGTCAAGTGCATATAGAGTGAGAGCAAAAGAGAGGGAGAGAGAGAGAGAGAGAGAGACACAATGAAGAGTTGTTGAGCTACGAGTGTGTGCTCGTAACTTGCTGCTAATAAATGTGTTTGGCTTGTTCAGTTTGGGGCTTATTAAATACTTTTATACGCAGCAGCTGCCAAATAAGCTGAAAGAGCAGCTGAACCCCGTTTCATTTGTGGCCCGAATGCCATTATGTAATGCACACCCAAGGCCGGGAATGTTTGTGTGCGTTAGTTGGTGATGTGTGTGTTATGGGTTAAGCACTTTATGTGCTGTTGCCGGGCGTTGCCGACACGCAGTCAACGTGGCGTATGCGCGATATGTGTATATACGCATTGTTGCCAATGTGTGCAGGCGTGTGTGCGTGTTTGTGCGTGTCTGTGTGTGTTGTGTGTGTGTGTGAGGGTCATGTGCTTATGAATATACGCGAATGCAACGACTTGATTAAACGGTGGTTAGAGAACTGGCGGGAACTAGCTGCCAACATAGCTTTGAAATTATGCGCAACACTTTATTAAACGTTAGGCGAGAGCGAGTTATGAGAACAGTGGATGGGAGTGTTAGCCAGCTGTGGAGTTGTTTACGTAGTTTGGATTCGCTTACTGCATTGCGCCTCATCGGACTTGTCACGGCAGTCGTTGCTGCCGTCGCAGAGCCAATTGCGGGGAATACACTGGTCAACGGTCTTGCATTTGAACTCATTGTTGGGACAGGCATTCACTATATTCAGTTGTACATACATATATCGTAAATAGTGTGTAGTGTGTGTGAGAGGCATTTCATTCACTTACTGCACAGAGCGCTGTCCTCGTCGGAGCCATCGCTGCAGTCGTTCTCCTGATCGCAGCGCCATTTGTTGGGTATGCAGTTGCCGTTGGTACAGCGGAAGTGGTCCGAGGAACAGGTGGCCTCTGCAAAGGGAACGAAAACAGAAATTCAATTGAGTAAGCGGCAATTACAGGGTATTAGCGGTGTGCTCTGTGCTTGGCACTGCCTTTGAACTTTGAAGTTAACCCGGATCAAAAACAAAACCTGCCAGCAGCACAATTTGTTTTTCTCTGCTCAGTTGTGCTTAAAAGCAAAAGTCTGAGTGGCTCAGTGCGTGTGTGAGTGCGTGTGTGTGAGTGTTTGTATTTATTTACACGCACTTAAGCACGTGCTGAGCAAAGAAAATACTATACCACAAATAAACCAACAACTAAACGAGTATACATAAAAAAAAAAACAAATGCAAACATAAATAAATCGTTGCATTCGCGGCGGGCACTGAATTTACAATGGATTTTCAATGTCCATTTGGTAAGGGCTTGGCTGAGGGGACTGAGGGGGCTCTGTGGGTCATTCCATGTTGCCTTTGAAGCACTTGTTTTTCTATGTTTGTTATGCGCATTATACATTAGATTTAAGCTCATGTGTAAACAACTCGGAGGAATACAACGCAATTTCATGCATTTCTTTTGACGTTTTAAAGCTCAAATATCTCTCAGCAAGTTGAATTATTATTTATATAATATATTTTTAAAATAACCTGTCATTTTTTTTAAATAAAAATATCTGCTTACTTAAAAACTTTAATTTTGTGTTTTTTTGATGACTATCTTTGCTTGTTAGTCCCCGATTTAATAGACGTTTTAGCTACTGGAAACAGTTGTTACCTCAATTTTCATCTAGGCTGATGCAAACATGTGCTAGTTGCTATTTAACTGTCTGTACCCAAGGGAGAATATTCCATTAACTTTAATCAAATTGGAATGAGAATTACAATTGATAAGAAGCAAGAGGGAAGAAGGGCAGGCGCATTATGCGGCGCAGTCAGAAGTTGCCATATCAATAACATTTTATACGATTACTTTTTGAAACTTTTTATGGGCAGAAGAACTCTCCGGTCCGATGCCTTAGAGCTCTCGCTCCTCACTGGCTACGCAGTCAAATGAAATGTAGCGTGACAATAGAACTAAACAGAAAATAAGCAGAAAAGAAAAGAGCACAACAGCATCAGCAGCTATTCGAGAAAATAAAGGGCAGGACACAGGCAATGGAAGGAAACAAAATATAAACCAATGTGCGCCAATATTTGTTAAAAAATAAAAACCAAATATAAATAGAAGCTCACAAACCGTTGAGCAATAAAAAATGGTCACATGTGCAAACCAGCCAACACTTTCGGAATGCCCTCTGTACCATAGTACATAATGTTCTCAGAAGCCTTTCAGCTCTGGCATGAAATAAGTAACGCATATCGAATCTAGTATATTAAAGTATATACTATATATAGTAGTATATACTATACTGAATACTAGATTGTCAATTCTAATTCATGTTCGTTTAAGTTGAGTTATATTAGTATAGAATTTTTAAAGAAATTAATCTAACTGAAAGAAATGAAAAATAATTCCATTAGAGTTTATTTGTATATAAAACTAGCTCTATTTATATATGACATATTCTTTATATACATATATATTAATAGAATTATATATGATTTTTTTTTTTTAATTTACTAAAAAATTGACATAAATATTTTTAGATTTAACATGGAACTTTTAGTAATTCTTCGCTAACTATATTATGAATTTATCACATTTCAAGCTATTATTGCTTTTTATTTTTATACAATCTAGCTTAATCTGAGGAAAGAAAGCTATTGTAATATATTTTGTATTTTTTTTAAATTGAATATTTGTATTTATAGTTTCTATTAATCTGACTTGTATTTATTTGTTAGAGTATTTAGTCCAGGACAAACAAAAGCAATTTTTTCTTTGCTGGCTTTATGGCTCTATACATATATATTTTTTTTACATATACATATATATAAATATATATTTATTTTATTTTTGTATGTGTATTTCCCTTCATTCCTTTATTTATATTTTTATTTTTATTTTGTTGCATGCATGTATGCATGTATTTATGTACATACATATGTAGCGCATGTTTACGAATGCCCGCAGCTCCATTCAGCTCGATTCGATTTCTTTTTATGTAGCTTGTAAGCACAGATGAGTATTTGACATTTTGTTGTTGCCGTTGCTAATATGTGGGAATCACACAAATATACATACAATATATGTATGTGTAAACTGTGCCCCTGCGGACGCATTGCTGCGCATTTCCAAATTTATTTCATTTTCTTTTATTTGCGCACTGTGGACATATTAAATGTGATGTCACGTGGGATCACAATTAAAAATCAAATTAAATTTATTGTCCTTTCTCTAGAGCAAGGGAGTGGAGGGCACTTTGATTGGTTCAACGCATGTTGCAATGGATAAAAGTGTGCGGCAAATTGCCAGTTGGCTTTCAGCATAATTTCATCTTCTTTTTTCAACTCTACTTTTTTTTTTGCGCTTTAACTAAGTTTAAACGGCCTTTCAGTTGATTAAAAAACTTTGGCCTCTGGCAGCTGCACCACCACCACCAGCACCACCAACAGCAGCAGCAGCAGCAGCAGCAATTTGTATGCAAATGTCAGGCAGTGTGTGCAAAATATTCTGTTGCATGCAACGCGGCGCCCGGGGAGGTAGGGGGCAGATAGCAGCCAACTACAATGCAAATGGGCTTAGACTGCAGTCGGCTGTAGTTCTGTGTGTGTGTGTGTGCGGCATATAAGCACATTATGATTGGAATTTCGGGCGTGTGGCATTCAAGTTTAAAGGTGTTGCAAGCTGACGTAAGAACTGTTTGCAACTTGTTGCAAGTGGCTTTAATCAAGTGCACTTGCCCACAAGTAGCTGAGCGGCTTCAAAGTTGTACTTCACAGAAATTCGTACCTCGGTTCGGAGAATGCAGATGGCATTCCACTTTAAAAAGTCTTAAAAGTCTTGTAGAGTAAGGGAAGAATGCGTAAGTGAAAGAGTTTTTCATAAAACAATTCAAGCTGTCATCGAGTCTCTTATTTATATATAAATATTGTCTATTATGGGCAAGTCATCTAGCGATACGTATGCCAGCAGTAAGCAGGAGTAGCAGGAGTCACCAGTAATTTTTACCAATTATACATCAGTTGTTAATCCCATTATGAGTCCTATACATAATAAGGTCTATATATAAAATTCTTAAACATTTCAATTAGTCTCAGTTTAACTGAGGCTTAGTTCACTATAAAAAGTACGCATAGGTTGCCTCAAGTCTTAGAGTAACATTTTTAAATATTTCACTTATATATACAAAACGTTTATAAACAATTTTCATACCGTGCTCAGTAACCATTGCGCCCAGGCTGTGGCTTTGCGTGTGCAGCAAACTGGACACAAATAGCAAACACCAAATGTGCCCCATGTTGAGAGAAGTTCTTGTATTAAAAAAAAAAATAAACAGGTAAACAAGCAATTAATTTTGATTTGCATAGGGTGGACAACTTGTTCACTTGGGTCCTCGAAATGCTCGCGGTGTCAATTTGCCAGCAATTGTGCCACATTCGAGGGCAGTCAGTCGAGTTGCACAAATTGATTGCATAATTTCCGTGCCACATCATTTTCAAGTTCACGTTTAACAAAACAACTGTCAGAAGTCAGGGCAATGAATTTCACAGCGCCTAGATAAATGGCAATCGGGCCCAGTATTGGGGGAAATTGAGGAAAAACATTTAATGCGAGCCACAGCAAAGTGATAAATGATAAATGAAAACGCTCAAATCGGACAGAAAGTCTGCATTCTAAATAGCCTCGGCCCGCAAAACGGCACACAGATGGACATTGCCGATTAGTCTGACAGCGGCAAACGACTTTACACAGGACCTGCCCACAAAACGGACCCGAAAAAGCAAAAAAGAAAAAAAATGAAAAGATTGATAAAAAAAAAAGCAACCGAAAATAAGGAGCAGCAGTTCGCACACAGAAAATTTCTAACAAGCTTTTCGGTGCTTTGCCACTTTGTCGGAAAAACACTTTGCATAACTTCAAAGGATCTGGCAGGAGTGATTCAATTGTTTGCTAAAGCACCGCATTTCGAGGACATTTCAATGGGATTTATTTAAATATATTTTTCTGTTTATTCCTTTCGCGCACAATTTTGTTATTTTGCTTGCCATATTGCGCTTACTTTTTCGCACTGTTTTCAGTTTAGTTCGGCTTTAATGTTATTTAGTATTTATATTGGTTTTTCACACGACGGAAAATCGGTTCTCGGGGTCTTCCCTTAGCTCGCACCGTCCGTTTGCTTGAGAAGTTCGCCGCCAACTAAGTGGACAGCTGCGTGCTGGCAGTCCTTAAAAACAAGTGCCAAGAGCTGCTTCACAGCCTCTCTCGCAACGCCAGACTCAACTCAGCTCTCGAATCTCGTGTCTCAGCGCAAGCTTTCACTCCCAGTCCAGCAAGCGGCTGGGCGACTCGAGCGCAAAAATCGAGTGAGTTTTCCTCTCAGTTTATCTCGCCCCAACTCAAGTTTTGTTGTGAGTGAAAAGGCGGGCACTCGTCTAGGCATCTTTGTGAATATTGCAGTGAATTTACTGATTTGGTAATGATACATAAGCGATTGAGCCAAATGAGCTTAAGGACTTATGCTCATTATAAGGACGACAATTTCGCTGCTCCACAGAGGTTGATATCAAGTACCCAACAGAAGTTAAACCAAATTATTTTGGCACATCAAATAATGAGAAAAAAGTTAGTATCTGAGTTTGATTTAAAATAGACTGAAGAAAACTGTTTTAATGTGAGCTCAAATTTAATGAATGTCTTGTGAAACTGTTTATGTAAATATTTAAATATTTTACTATTCAATTTGTATTATGAAATATCAACTGCCTCATTTTTTTAATTTATATTGTGAAACTGTTTATGTAAATATTTAAATATTTTATTATTCAATTTGTATTATGACATATCAACTGCCTCATTTTTTTTATTTATTTTATAAGTTCAGTTTTTAATTTTTCCATTTCCAATTAGCTCAAGCTATACTGTTTTCTTATATATTGTTTTCCTTCAGAAGAGCTTGCGCTAAAATAATTTAAACTAGCTATTATAGAGCTATATTTTCTCCGCTTATTTTTGCATTTTTGTTTTGTGTCCTTGCAATTCCTTGCATTTTTGTATTAGCCCTTCACGCTCATTATGTTGCAACAGTGTTCACTTTTTTAAAGTAAATCTCGAGCTGTTTTCTTTTTTTGTTGCCTTTGAGGCACATTATCAATTTCGCTGGCTGAAAGTGTTGCCCTTCAGCAGAGATTGCATAAAAATTAAGTTATGCGCAGCAAGAGCGAGGGAGACAGCAACAGCAACAGCAACAGCAACTGCATTGTGCGCATTTTTATGCAGGGCTTTCCTTTAAGCCCTGCAGCATTTTGCGCTCACTCTCTATTTATAAATACATATATATGTGTATATGTATATGTATAATGCACACTTATTTTCATTCATATTGTATTTCTTTTGTGGCTGGCACAAGTATTGAGAGATAAAATAAAGCAGACGACCTCACATAGTTTCCTTTTATGTTAAACTTGCGACGCATAAAATGTCTCGTGCGACAAATTTGCAGCGTTGATAAATTTTCATTGCTGATGCAACAACGTTGCATGCGGCAGTCAGCAAAAATTGCGTTGCAATTACAGTTAAGCGCCAATGCTTAGCGACTTAATGAGCGCACTGCCCTGGCACAGTTTTGGTCAGCTGTCCGGCAGACAGCCTCCCCGACCCGAGACCACAGTCCCCAGACCCCTCCCCCCCAGCCACCAGCCCCTTCTCTTTTTTGAGCTGCCCCAATCTGAAACTCGTTTCACAGTTTGATTGATTTCGTTTCGTTGCACTGCACTTACTGCGATGGACGCGACTGTTGCCGGCGGCGCCTAAAAGTATGCAATGTCATTTGTAGATCGACTCACCGCGGAATTTGCACTCGTTCACCTGCTCGTCACTGTGGTCCGCGCAGTCCGCATCGCCATCGCAAACGAATCGAATGGGTATACAGGCGCCGTTGTTGCATTCAAATTGCTTCTCATCGCATTTGCTGTGTAGCGATTGGGCTGCAAAGACAAAGAGAGAAAGAGAGAGAGAGGGAGAGACCAAGTGGGAGTTAATGATAAGTAGTGCAAACAGCCGATTTAAGCTAATTATGTTTTCGTTCTTGATTGTACTTTGAGCTTAGCGTAAGCTGCTAAAAGTTTTCTCATTAAAACAAAAAAACATCACGTAAACAAGGGAAACGATAAAAAAATGAGTACGAAAAAATATTAAAAGAATAACCGATAAATATATACACTCAATCTTATCTAAATATGTAAATGATATAGCATAGCATAAAGTAAATAATAAAAATTGCTAATGCTTTTTAATGCATTTTATATTTTAACATTTTTTTTTTATATTTATGTAATTTAATTTATTTAAAATATTTTACTGCTTCAAGAGCTTCATTCTCAAGAATGCTACCATCAAAGCTATCCATACTGCATGACAAAATCAAATAATACCTTTACAAAGAGTATAGAACAAAGCGCAAATAAAACGGCCCTTTGGAGGTGGCTCAAAGAGCCCAAATCGATTAGGGCTTAAAACTTCAAAACAATCAACAGCAGACGCCGGCATATACATACATATATACGTACATGTACACATGAGTTTCTGCGTATATACATACACACTCACACATATGCATCTCACATTTCTGGAGTTTTAATCAACAAAAATGACAGCAACAAAATGCTACAAAACTTTGCAGCTTGACAATTTTTCATCTTGGGTTACAAGTTGCGGTCGAAGGGCGCCCTACACGCACACACACACACACACACACATACATTGCTATAAATATATAATAATAGGAATAGAAATAAAACAGCGGTTAGGAAAATGTCAACAGCTCTTGGATGCAAAATAGAAGTATGTGACAAGCGCACAAAAAGTAATGGATTACCAATGTGTTGTATAAACAAGGACTCACACACACGCACACACACACACACTTCAGAGGCTACCCATTTATGTTGATAAGGGTTTTTTGCTGTCCAAAGTCTGGCATTGACAGGAAATTCCTTTTTTTTGCCTGCCTGCTTGCCCAAACCAATCATAATTATTCGTTTAATCAAAACTTATGCATAAATAATTAAATAACCATTGTTTACGCCATTGCTTGCTATTGTTGTTTATTCTTCTCCACAACAACAGCGCCATCGACTGCATTTCACCAAATGCCATCAATCAGTAAGGTCAAATCAATTGCAGCGCTGAGACTGAAAATTGTTTTCAATTATGAATGAAGCAAAATAAACAAAGCACATGTCATAATTATATATGTATATATATTTCAATTGATTTATACAAATTTACAAATTTACGAACATCATGTATATGCGTGAGTAAAAACAAATATTGGTCTGCCCAATATTGAATTACAATGCCTTTTATGCCTGCATAGAATATGGTCTAAGTTTTTTTTTTTTTTTTTTTTTTTATATATATATTTAAGCGTTGAACCTGTACATGCAAATATAGTACTTTAACAACACAGTTGGAATATTATATTAGAGCCTAACCTTCTGATGATTCAGGAGGACTTACAATATATATTTACAAATATCACTAAACTAAACTTATCTAATATTTTTTGCAAAGCCTAAGCGTTTTAATCGCCTTAGTGGCCTCGCAGGGAGCAATCTTCTCGCTAGTCTGCTCCGGTGTCTAGCCAGTCTGTCACTATATCGGCTAGTGTGTCTCCCAATCTGTTCCTCCACTGTGAACAGTTTCAAGTCTCGATGCAGGGTAGAGCCTCGCACATACCATGGGCAGTTGGTGATTTGTCGCAATACTCGATTTTGCAAGACCTGTATGCGTCTATAGTTGGATTTTGCGCATATTCCCCAAATCTGCACACCATAGAGCCAAATCGGGGCTACGCAGTGGACATAGACCGCTCTCTTAGCTCGTAGTGACATGGTGCTGCGCCTATTAATCAGCCATCGCAGTTGCTGCATGCGTTGTCCACATCTCCTGGTCGTAGCTTTTAGGTGGGGAGCAAATGTTAGGCGCTTATCGAGGGTGATGCCAAGGTACTTTGCCTGCGACGGTTGGTCCAGTATTTCTCCATCCAACCTTATGGGCGGGGTGTGGTTGATGAGAGTTTTCAAAGTAAAGCATGGGTTGGTGGTCTTCCGTGGGTTTATCTTCAAATTCCATCGTTTACACCAGGCTGCTAATGTACTTAGATAGTTTTCCACACCATTTGCTGCCTCAATGCGACATTTCGAGCTGTACAGCACTGCAATATCGTCTGCATATGTAGCTAGTAGAGCTTTACCAGGATCCTGCATGTGGTGTCCGCTAGGGGAGGGTAGGTCAGCTGTATATATGGAATAAAGCAGCGGCCCTAATACGCTGCCCTGTGGGACTCCAGCTCTCATCTGGCAAGGAGTCGAATAGGTACTCCGTACTCTGACCATAAATTGTCGGCCTTCCAGGTATGATCGTAGGATCCCAAAGTAGGGTGCTGGAAAAAGCTCTTTGATTTTACTTAGAAGCCCTATATGCCAGACTCTGTCGAATGCTTGCTGCATATCAACGAAAACTGCGTTGCAGTACTCCATGTCGTCAAATGCCTGAAGGATGTGCCTCGTCAGTCTGTGAACCTGCTCCACAGTTCCATGTCCTTCCCTAAAGCCAAACTGATGGTCCGGTAAGATGCGACATTCCCTGATGATACTGCCAAGACGATTGGCAATAAGTCTCTCCCATACTTTGGATAGTGATGACAGCAGACTTATTGGGCGGTACGATTCGGGGTCATCCTCTGGCTTTCCTGGTTTGTGGATCATTACAATCGCTGCCATCTTCCATTGCTTAGGAAAGAATTGCACCCTCAGCATAGCGTTAAATATTAGAGCTATGAAGATGATTGCCCGAGTAGGGAGGACTTTTAGCGTTGCATTGCTCAGTCTATCATAACCAGGTGCTTTCTTCTTCGGCAAGGACTTTATAACTTCAGCAATTTCCTCAACCCTGACTGCCCTAATGGGTAAGGACATTTGTAGAGGTGTCTGCAGACTATCAGTGGTCTCTTCGATCTGGTCATCTGTGGCAAATTCATAGGGTGTGAACCTGGCTTCTAGATGCTTCGCGAAAGAATTCGCTTGCTCCTCTTCGTTCCTAGCTATATCACCGCTAGGACACCGGATTGGTACCTGTCTAAATGGTTGTCTCTTAAGTGACTTGGTACACTTCCAGAGCGAGTATCCAGCATCAATTGTATAATCAAGGGAAGCCAGCTTTTGCTCAAAGAAATTGCTTCGAATTTCTCTTAGTACATTTCGTAGTTGCCTAGCAGCCCGGTTCCATAATATTCGGTCCCATGGGTCCTGCGTTCGGATTGCGCGTCTACGAAGTATTCTTTTTTGCGACAAAAGATCCCTGGCCTCTCTTGTTAATCGAATTCCATAGTTGGAACCTATCTGAGGTTCAGAAGGTGTTGATGCAGCAGCAGCCGTATAAATGCTTTCAGTGAAGCTATTGACAGCCATCTCAATATCTTCACCAGAGTTTAAGGTGGTGTTTAGCTGAATCGAACTCTCTAAATGTTGTCTAAAGGCGAGCAGGTCTGTGTGTCTGGTTATTAGAGGGCGATTTGCGTTAACGTTTATGCTTTCTGTCTCAATACTAATGACTAGGGCCAGATGATCCGAGTCCAGATCCCAGCTCTGAGTTATGCTTACTTGGAAATCCGGTATTCCATGATACAGGGCAAAGTCAATGCAGGAAGGCGTGTGGTGAAGCACATATGGATACCTGGTTGGCGATCCAGTAGCAAGGATCTTAGAGCCAGTAACTGAGATGGCTTCTGCTAGCTCGCGTCCCCTCGGTGAGTTGTATGTGTCCCCCCACAACCAATGACGGGCATTCCAATCGCCACCAACTAAATATCTTTGACCGCAGGCACGAAGTGTATTGATGAAATGCATTTCGTCAATCCTAACCCTTGGAGGGCAGTAAATAGCGCTGAACTCCACGTCTCCTAGGGCCGTTGCTACTTTTACTGATGACATTTGTATGTTACGGGTTTCAATTACTCTTTGAGGGAAATGATGAAGGGTTGCCTTAATCAATACTGCCACTCCGCCAACGCTGTTGTTATTTCGTGATGGTCTGAAAGCTGGGTAGCAGACATATCCATATATTTTTATAGTGTCTCCACGCTTCATCCTGATCTCCGTCAAAAGAAGAATGTCGACGCTGTTGGTGTGTGCAAAGAGCTCAATTTCTTTAGCTTTTGATGCAATGCCGTTAGCATTCCAAATAAGAACTTTTAGTGCATTCATTTCGAAGCTGCAACGTTGTTAGGAGACTGACGATTTGGTATTTTCCCAGTCCATCCCTTAATCGTGTTGGCTAACTCAAGTACTATACTCTCAAGTTTTTCGATACGTTGGTTTACTTGCTTGTTATGTTGCTGCTGTTCTTGTTGCTGCCGCTGCAACCATGTAAGAAACTGTTGTTGTTGTTGCTGATGGAGCTGTTGCTGCCACTGTTGGAACTGTTCCTGCTGCTGTTGCAACACTGCCTGTATATCATAAGGGCTGTGTTGCAGATTATTCAATCCATGTTGCTGTGGAATTTGATGCGCTATAGGATTAAGAAGACGCTGCTGGGCAGGTCCATCTTTGCAATGTGTTGCAATAGGATTTCTTTTAACTATTGCAGCATAGGAGACTGCTGTGTTGCTTCCAGTGCCTATCGTTTGATGATGTGAAGCTAGCTGCGGCTGTTGCTGAGTTGTCTGTCTGTCAGCCCTTGGCTTACGATCAGACCTCAAGGTGGGGAATTGCTGATTCGCTGTAGAAAGTGTATTTAAGTTAGCGTGTCTTGGCCTATTTGGATTATTTTCCCTTCTTGCAGGCCTCATAGATCGGCGAAGAAACTCCTGATACCATTCGCATCCCTTATAGCTAGCCATGTGGCTGCCAGAGCAGTGTATGCACTTGGGCTGTGCATCTGGAGGACATATGCATTGCATTGTTTGATGGTTTTCTCCACATCGGGCACAGTTGGGCTGTCGGCGGCAATATTTAGCTGTATGGCCGTAATCTTGGCATCGACGGCATTGTGCGATCTCAGTTGTTTTTCGCATTCTCTCAACTCTAATTTTTTGGCGGCAAAGAGTCTTAACTTTATAGATTTCATTAATTTTTGGACATGGCTTAATATTAATGAAAAAAATATTAAGCTTCTCATCCTTATTTATGCGTGAGCTTGGGTTATGGATATGGAGAACCTCGAAGCCCAGTCTATTAAATTCGGCAATAATATCCTTATTTAAAGTACTGTTGTGTAAATCTCTTACAACAATTCGGTGTGGCTTTTCTGACTGCATTTGGTAAGTATGGAATTCTATTCCAAGTGTATCCAGTCGGTCCACAATGGCTCTATAGGTGTCGCTGTCATTAGGGAAGACTCTGACCGTTTCCCCTTGATTAGCTTTAACAACGACGTTATCTAAACTGGCCACTTCGCTTATAAGCTCAAATAGGTCATTTAGGTCGCTAACATTAAGGACTATTTGAGGTGGTTTCGGAGGTCCCTTAAGTTGCTTTTCGTTGGTAGTTACCTCTGGCTGGATATTAGGTTGATGTTTGTCTGCGTCCACATACATCGTGTCAACCTCTTCCTCTTCATCGCTTGAGGTGTCCATATCAAGAGTGGCAAATCTATTATTGGAGTTTGCTTGTCCGTTTGTACTTGGGGAAGCGTGCCGAGTTCGAGTAGCATTCAGTCGCTTGGAACTAGGTATGGGTGATATGGACTTGCCATGTTTGCGTTTGGTAGAACGCCGATTTTGTGCGTTCAACAATCTTTCAGCAGCGCTAGAACTTTTTGCTATAGCGTCCTTATTAATTATCGTTTGGCATGTGCTACTTATTGTAGAAGTTGCCATTGTGTAATTGGTGTTACTGGAGGCAGTGGTAAATGATACAGTTGTTGTTGTTGTGCAGTTGCTCTGACTTCCGATGTGTGATGCTCTCTGGAGTTCTGAACTGAACTCTGATCGAATCACAGAGGGTAGCTTCCCTGCTATTAAGAGCATTTTTTCATGGTCAATCGACTTATTATTAAGCCGAGAGCCAGAGGGAATATTCTGCTCCATTGCCTTAATTTATGTGCACAGAATATCAACTTTACTAATATGAAGTTTTTATTGCCCCTCTTTAGCGGCAGTGCGCGGGAAGAGGGGTTAGTGAATGTCGCTGTACTAAAATTCTTTTGGTGTTTTTGTTTTTGTTTTTGTCAAATTGCCGACACCGCACGAAGCAGCGTCCGAACTTTAAACGTGTGCTATTTTTAGCACACACGAAGATGCCCGAAGCTGAGCACTTCGTTTATTCCTCTCTTGTGCAATGGCGCGCACAGAGAGGGGTAATAAGTTTGGCCCAGGTGGGCAACGAATGTATTAATTTGTCGTACTCCCTTTGTTTTTCGTTGTTTCGGGCAGACGACACTGCGCGGGACAGCGTCCGAAATTCACCGTTAACTTTTTTGACTATTTTTAGCTCGCGTACTTTTTCTATGCGTAACACAACCGTCCGCGACGAGAGCAGATTAACGACTTATGGTCTAAGTGAACTTTAAAGTCAATGCAATGTACAGCTTGACCCAGATGGAAAACAATCGACTCAAGGTGCAGAAGGGCCAATATAGAAATTGGCTAAGGCGAGTTGGCTAATAATACTTATATATTACTTAAGAAAAAAAGTCATTTATATTGAATCTACTTAGCTCTTATGCTTATATTCAATACACACACACACATATATATATTTATATGATAGGTATTACTAAATGAGAGGTAAATAGGAAAAACATTGAGCGCATAACAACATAAACAAAAATCTAGTTAAGTGGGGCAGGAAATTATATTGAGACAAACTACTTAACATAAATTTAACATATCGAATGTTATCGAAAGGTCTGGGCCTAAAGTGTTTGGCTGAAACGGGTTCTCACAAAAACTTGACGCGGCTTGATATTAAACATGTTGAGGGGAAATTAATATATGCATGCATATATTATAGTATAGTCATATGAACATTTCAATGAGCTTTATCGTGTCAGATTTTGCAATGTTCGGACAATAGACTGATAAGAGTCATACGACTTTGCCAGACGGCTGTAGATAAGCCTGGCCCATGGTTGATCTAGTTGAACTATATATAACGTCTAGTGCGTAGCATCAAATTATATATATTCCCAGATTGTTGCCATGGGTTAGACAGACATTCGGTTAACGATATCGATAGCATTCGCATGTCTGCGGTCGATAAATGCCTCCATAGGCTGGGAAAATTTTCTAGTTTAATCAGTGCGTCGCTGCGTCGATGTGCTAATTAATATTAATTTATTTCTAATGGGCTGCTTATCGCTTTGCTGCCAGCTAAGCACAAGTTCAATGTCAATTAAATTATAGAGATTTTTTTGATTGAGGCGCATAGTGTTTGAAATGATAGAGAAAGAGAGAGAGACAAAGAGAGAGAGAGAGAGTCATATTTATGTTTATAGTTAAGTCAAGTGGGCTGTAATCACGCCCCTTCAGCGCAGACCGAAACAATCAAGATAGATTAATTGTGATTGTTTTCATTGTTGTTGTCGTTGTAAGTGAAAAAACAAGCAACAACAACAACAAAACAATTAAAGGCAACTGCAGCAGGTTCTTGATTTATATAAGTCGCAACGAGTGAAGAGAAGCGAAACGAACACGCCCACTATTTAACATATTTGCTGTTGTTGTTGTTGTTGACATAAAACTAGTTGAATATACTAGATTTAATACATTGCTGGCATCGTGCATTAATTAATGCCAAAATAAAACCGCATGAAAAGCAAATGAGGCAACAAATTAAAAAAAAAATGTATGTATATACATATATATATTTATATACATATATATTATATTTTAAAAATATATATGTACATTGAATATATATTTTATATATATAAGACTTTAAGTGTTACATAAGTTCAAGATCAAAAGATACCCTGAGTAGAAGTTCTAGGCGCATTTAAAATATCTTGCACTAACTGAAAAGTATTACGATCAGGGATAAACGAAAGTAATAAATTCTAAGTGCATATTGCAGGAAAAACTACTAATTTTGGCAGTTGTAGTTCTTAAAATTCTTGAGTTCATTATAGATAATAACCCATTTAAAGAAACGTGTTGAGACCTCTCACTTTTGTGTAAATAAATGCATATCGACCTACAAAACCTAGGCCTATGTTTATATGCACAATACCAATATACCCCATCTAGCTTAAATACACGGTATTCAAATAAAAATAAAAACAGTTTCCCATTGCGACCTTGCAGCGGCGTTTGTATAAATCCGTTGTGACATGAATCTTATAGAGCTGTTCATCAGAAATGTATAAAAAATTGCCGCACAAAATAGAGAGACCAAAATATAAGTGAATAGAGCATAATAGAATATATATACAAAAAAAAAGAGATATTATAAATAAATTTTGAGGAGAGAACTTGATTGGCTTGCAGCAGAACGTAATAGAAATAAATCTTTTTTTGGGGGCTCGTCAAACGGGCATATTTAGTGAGTTGTGTATCTTTGAGATTTCATCTCGACACTTGAGATACTCTGCAATCGACGGACACTGAGTTCAGAGACACAGCTCGACACATTGATATACACGCTCAATGCGTCAATGATGACCTCTTTTTTTTGGCAAACCTACGTAGAATTGGCGCCTAGGCTAGGTAAACAACGCCAAAATGCGCCATTTGGATATATGTCAAGAATTTTATTTACGATCTTCAAAGTGTTCGACCAAAGTCCAAAATGCAGGGGGCAAAACCAGCGAAAAATATACAAACGCCTTTTTTTAAGTTAAAAATAAAATTCGGGTAGAAATAAATATTTGAAAAATATGGAAAACGAATAAATAATATATTTATGGCATTAAGAAAGACAAATGATTGATATGGATAATTTACTTAATTTTATAGCTGTTTTTCTAAAGCCTTTACCTTCTATAATTATCTTCATCACAAATCAATTGCGGAATTTTTAAGCCCAAGTCAGCTTGTTATTAAACACTTGATTCCATGACCTTCAATAATATAAAATTGCGCCGCTTTATATAAAGAAATATGCAATTGGGAAATCCATGCGAAAAAACGTCACAGTAATAAAAAAAATCATAAAATTTGCGACAATGATAAGATAATCTTAATACCAAAACAAATCCTTGCTCGAGCAGGTGGTTTGATTTAAAGGCAGTTATGAGCCGGAATAGCCCAAGGTAATAGCAAATGCCATAAAGAAATTCCCCTTATCAAAGACTAAAGCATGCCCATACAGTAGCCCCTCCGGAAGTCTCAATCAAAAGTTGACAAAACAAAATTTGGTATAGAAAAACTCAATCGAATATTCAATACAAGTTTAAATTGTTTTCTGTGAAGTCTTGTTAAAATGTATACAAATAAAATATAAATTTAAAAAGCACTTTTCTATAATTTAGTATATTTTATAAATGTTTATTTAAAGCTAACGAAAAATATAATAAATATGCAGGGTATTTCTATGAAAACATTCTTATATTATTTATGTAATTTATATAAATATTAATTTTAATCTAGAGGTAAAAGAGAATGTTCTTTTATACAAGAGAGAGTATTAGGCAGTCGGCTATAGATTTTATTTTATTGTGAATTTGCAATGCATTCGTCAGTTCACTTGGCCGAACATGGAGCAGCGTGCACCATTTCGTACGACGACTTGAATTCCGCGCTAAAATTAGCACAGTCTAGCTAAAAACAAACTGTGCAGGCTGCCCCCTTGCCGCATTGCCTTCCACCACCTCCACATGCCCCCCGGCCCCCTCCCCCCTACAGTTAGCCTGTTTCTCTCACCTATGCCCAGCGGTGTGCCGATTTTTCCGGATACGTTGAGGAACTTGAAGCCCATGCTTAGGATGCTCTTGCCGTCGAGATGCTTGATCAGTGTGGCGCCATCTGTCGGCGGCAGCACTTGCTGTTCCATATGCGTTAGATTGGCCGCATTTGTGGGCGTGGCAGTGCAGCATTTGCCCAGCGCCAGCATCAGTGTGAGCAGCACGAGATTCGCATTGGCGCAGATGCAGGCGAACAGCTGTTGCAAGTGGTTTAATTTGTTGCTGTTGTTGTTGTTGCCGCTATTCGCTGTTGCAGTTGTTGCTTTTGTTGTTGTAATAATATCACTTGGAGTGGTCGTAGAGCGTAACTCTATGGCCATGGTATGAACTTTGTCTATTTGATGCACTCAACTTGCGGTTTCGCGCTTAGTTTATCAATCACTTAACGGAGCTGTTTCTCAGTTTTCAAATTGTCAATCTTCAATTATTGTTGTTGTTAGGATAGGTCTATAATTATATGCACTGTGAAGTTTCAAGAGCCTATATAGAATGGAAAGTTCGGCCTTTAATAACGCCAGCAGGAAGCAAACACAGATTATTATCTAATCAAGCAGACGTTGTCTGTGCCGATTTTCAATAGCCAAAAGTAAATCAGACAACATTGAAAACTGTTGCCAAAATAAATACACAGATAAGCACGCACACACACACACACACGCACACATTGGCAAAAGAGCGCGCGTCTAAAATCGTGCAGCAGACGCGTCAATAGCAGCCGCCCAAAAAGTTAACTAAAAATGCAGCAACAACAGCAACAACAACAACAACAACTAAAAAACTGGTTAAAATAAACCAACAGTTATAACAACAAAAGCAAAAGCAAAATATCGTACGATACGCCTGCACAACAGGTCGCCAAACAGACAAAAAGAAGGTGAAAACAAAAACAACAACATTTCTGTTGACGTAGCAAAATTATACAAAATACATGACTGAAAGATAGAGAGAGAGAGCGAGAGAGAGAGAGAGAGCGAGAGAGCAACAGGGGGTAAGTGTATGAGGCGCTGGCCAAAAGAACTTGTCCAATTTTTAAATATTTATCGCTATTTTTGTTTTCATTAATTAAAAACAATTGTTGCTATTATTTGTTTATGGCACGCGTTTTCAAACGCTGATAAAACCGCGCGACGCTGAAGTGTTAAGAAACAAAAATCGCGTCGTTTCGCTTATCAATTGCCAATAAATTTTCAAGGCGCGTATTTTCTTTGGCACGTGCTGTGCTCGTTATTGTTGTTGTAGTATTAGTTATTGTTGTTGTTGTTGTTGCTGTTGTCATTGCAGTTGTTACTATATTTACACACAGTTCTGCGAGTATAGATTGTATGTGGCTTGTCTATATGCTGCCGCCTCGTACAACGCGCATTTCTCAACTGAATTCGTTTTGAGAATTTGCCAGCACATTTAAGCAAATTGTCATCGAACACAACAACACGCCCCTCGCCGCACAGCACAGCCCCCCGTTCCCACAAGCCACCTGTTTGTGATCGAGCTGCGGCATGCTGTTACACAGTTGCTCAGTCTGTATATATACCCTGCGTAAGTGTGGGGTCTGCTCCTTTCCTGACGACATTTGTAAGAATTGTTAAGACGAGTTACCTCTTAGTTCTAATCGTATTGCTTAAGCTCCATATGATTGATGGCCTCGTAAAATAAATTGTATTATGATCAATCAGAGTACCTGAACGTCGGCGCATTTAGTATTTATTTAGGTATCTTTAAAGCGGCTTATCACAGTGCCTAGAATCGAACCAGAACCGAAGGAGAGGCACATCAGAAACTCCAACTATTCCACGTCTCTCTCTCTCTTGCTCTCTCTCTTGCTCTTTCGCTCTTTGCTGATGCTATCGTTGCCCCTTGCGCAGATCAATTGATGTGCGCCTCTTAGGTGTGGTGAGTTTCTGGTATCACACGACTGGCGTGGTGGATTGAACCTGCGCGAGCGAGAGCTCGATTGATTTGGTGGCTACCGATGCTCTCACGCTGGATCTGCGCTCAGTGAGGTGATAAATGCGTGGGAAAATGGTATAAATAGTAAATCATAAATAGTAAACGCGCTCCGCGGGCTTATCTATTTGTGAATGAGGTGCTGATTGGAGAATCGTAAATGATGTGAATGAAAGAGAAGCGAAGCCATGGCGAAAATTAATTATTATTTGGCAGCTGCTGCCAAATTATGTATTAAAAAATAAGATAAATTATTAAAAATTGATAATAGTTCTAAGAGTCTGTATATTTTACTTATACATTTTTATTTTCCTTATCTACATACATAGAAAGATAAATAAAACTTCAACTTGTGATTCTACGTATCAAATATTATATAATCCATTTCCTCGTATTTTTCCATATACCGAAATCAGATAAAGTCTTAAGATTAACAGGAATCAATTGACAATTCCAAAGTAAAAGAGTCTCCTTAGCAAAGTCTATTAATATGCTTTGCAGACTTTAGTGTGAGTATTATCAACAACATCTGATGCGGATTAGTTCTTAAATTTATGATACATGGTATCTAAACATATATGTATTATCAGCTCGTAATTTAAATTGCGCACAATCCTTGCTAGGCATTCTGAAGTACACGAGAGTCAATAACCTGATCGTATGATCGTATGGTCGATAGGATTACAATACTAACCTTGAACGGAACTGAGCAGTACGAAAATTAATTTGAGCAAATCACTTAAATGCATTGTAAGAGATAAGTTCGAAAGGCTCTATATGTATCTATATATTGAAGTGCTTATCCACGTTTTATCGGATTTGCAAATGGGATCTTTAATTAAGTGCGAAACGGAAAGACGTCAGTGTTTTATTTAATTAAAGATTTGAGATATAACTGTGAATTCCCGGCCAGTTACTTGACGATCCGATCCGATGCGATGTGATGCGATGCCCAGCAATAACCGACGCGAACTGAAATCGTTTTGGGGAATTATTAGCATTTGTTGCCTTTCGAATGGCATCGAATCGAACTGAAAAGTTAAAACCTGACGTCATATTCGATAAGAGGCTCTTCGATAACTGCTTCAACTGGCCAGGTTAATAGATAACTGGCAGCAGGATAAGTCGCCCGTCCCCTACGATGATAGTCGAAACACTCTCGCCTCTGCTCTCCATCTGGCATCATCTAACATCTGCATTTGTCATCCACTTCAAGTGCGTAATTTATGATTTACGTGTGTAAATCATTTTTCAAGTGGAGCTCTCTCTGTTTGCCGTTGACAGAGCCCTTCTCTCTGTCTCGTGCGCATCCCCCCTCTCTTTCTAGCTCACGGCAGTCACTGTGCTTAGTTTTCAATTTGTCGGCGTTTCTAATTGCAGGCGTTAAAAATCGCTGGTAAATCGCATTCAACAATATTAACGAGCCTCCATCCACCCCTTGCCTCGCGCTCTCATTCTGCACTTAACTGCAGTTTATCGCAGCGGACGTGTGTTCGAGTTGAGCACGCCCCTTATCGCCGACCCTCAGTATACCTCGTTTTCTGAAGTTTTGTTTGGGCTTAACTGACATCTATCTATCTATCTGATAACCATAAGTAAACAGATAGAGATGGAGACATATATAGAATGATATATAATTAGAATTAGAGATAGAGGTAGATCAACGAATATTGAAAATTGAATTAGATATGGTTAATAATCTAACCTTAAGAGTTCTTGAAAACAAAAAACATTTCCACAAGTTACTTGATAGCAAAAATGTAAGAGCATTCACCTATTCCTATCACATTTTTATTCTGCAAAATCACGTAATTACTTCATGAGCTATATGCACTTCTATTCGACAGCGGAAATGTGCTCGTGAGAGGCTCTTTGCTTATCAATTCCGTTAGTTAAGTGTCTTGTTAGAAAGGTCTTTAATGAAATCTTCAAACATTTGCTGCTTAAGGTTTTCAGATTTGATTTTGTTGATGTTGTTGTTACATTCCAATTAGTCATCAGTTAAAGACTCTAGAGTGATTTATTTATAGGGTTTTACAGTAGAAATGAATGAAAGTAGATTATCTGTGAATTAAATGTATCTGCGTATCATTCTTATTATATTGTCATTTAATATCGAAAACGAAGAAGGCTTCGATATAATTTGGTAGTTATAATAAAAATGTTTTTATCAATGTTTTGATTTAATTACATTTGTGTTTATATTATATCATTTTATTCATATTTTTATTTGATTTAAAATTAAAGTCCTTTTTTTAATTATGGAATTTATATTACTCAACCACTTGATCGATCTTAAGTTTGGAAAATCACTTTAAATTGACTTATATATTTATTAATTTTTTAATTAAAAAGTTATCTGAATTTTTATTTTTATTTTAGTTTTTATTTTTATACAATTTTTTAATAATTACTATGAAATTATTTTTAATTTTTATTTACAGCTGTGACTGCTTCTGCTTCTTTTACTACTACTATTCGAACAACAACAAAATATTTTCGATCCCGTTATCCGATTAATCTTGACTAATGCAATTAAAATTGCAATGGGCCAACCAAAAACCGTTAGACTCGACGAAAAATGTGCACGAACGCAAAGCGGAATGTAAACAGCGAATGAATGAATGAAGCGCCGGCTAAGAAGTAACGGTAAATTTTCACATGTGCCAAAATGACAATAGAAGACCGCGCAGCCCAGCCAGACATCGCGACGTCAGCGCCGACGTCGACAGCGGCGCGCTAACAGCAGTGGATGCTGACCATTAACAGTGCTGTTAACAGGCCCTAACAGCGCATGTTGCGCACTCTGCGACGTTAGCGCCGACTGCGCAGCCAGCGCCAGCGTCAGCGATATCGCTCATAAACGTCATTCAATGAGCTCTATCTAAAACTACGGCAATAAGGCGACTGTGTTTGTGTATGTGTGTGTGTGTGTGTTCACTGAAGCGTTGCTAAATATGAAAACATAAAAATTAATGTTATATTTATAGTGTGGCAGCCAAACGCGACAGCAGGAGGCGTCGCTGCGGTCCACGCTGCCGGGCTCAATGTAGTTAGAGCACAAAGGCAAGAGGCAGGAGGGGGTTGCTCTTGTTCTTCTCGCTGCAAGATGTGGCTGCTTCAAGTGCTGCTATTTGCTTTGCCCGGCAGCAACTGCCGCTTTGTTTGCTCTAACTGTTATAGTTCGCAGGGGGCTGGGCGAAGGTCTAGCCGAAGGGGCTCACTTGCTTGGCTCTTGCCTGCATTTCAATAAGCAGCATACAAAATATTTCCAACAATAAATCGCCTCGAATTGTAACGCGCCTAGCCACAGCGCCAATTGTGCACAAAAAAGGGAACAGCAACAGCCACGACAACAACAGCAACAACAACAATAACCGTAATTCAACTGTCGTCTCTGGCGTGCTGAGTGTGTGTGTGTGTGTTGCCCTTGGCAATCCTCGCTCACTGGTGGCCAGCAAGCGCCACACATACCGCAGCCACATGCCACGCATGCGGCGCCAGCGCCATTGGGCAGCGACGCGAACGGCGGCCAATGCGGCGTATGATGAATTTTTCGTTAAGGTTTTTGCCTAGTTCAAATGTTCAGAGATTTACTGCATGCACTGCATGTGCACATGTATACGTGTGTTAATTTGTGCATGTGTGTGTGTACAAATTAATTCAGTTGAGTCCAGTTCGCTGAGTTGATTTGCTTAAACCTGACTGTGAGCATAACTTTTGCCATTTCAGATTCTTAACCAAATTTTTAATAAACTCCCTTAATATTTAAATGTGTTATATTAAAAAAAAAATTGATTAATTATAATATTGAAAATATACTTCTGCCATTATATGGTTATATTATTTGGGGTATTTAATATTTAATATATTTTGTAAAGCATTCATGATGTGTTCTGCAACTTTTACATATACTAGTCTATTATTAACTAATTATAAGATTTTATACATTTTTTTTAATTTTTTAATGTTATTTAATTAGGCAAAGCGTGTAAGGTGAAGTTTAAAAATCAGTTAATTTTTTTTTTAATTTTTAAGAATTGTTAAAAATTTTACCAAATATTTTATATATAGAAAATATAAATATAAATAATTACAATTTCCAAATTCAGTTTCAAATTGTTAAAACATTACATGCTCCTATGATCATCATCTTTATATGTATATCATGCCTGAAGGCCTTTGTCGCTCTGGCTTAAGAAAAAATTGTTATTTAGAATTAATTCTTGATAACAAGAAATAAATAAATATGTATATCAGTTCAAATGAGAATGAAGTTCTAATTTCCATAGTATATCACTACAGGGTATTTGCAAGTCAAGCACTTCCATTGACTTTCGCAATAAAATAAAAATAATAAATGGTAAATTAGCTTTTGTCATCACACAATAAACAAATACGCCAACGGCTTAGGCATGGTCCATGGTCCATTAATCAAAGAACTGTGCCAGCGCCGTGGGCCACAAGATGAATTATTGAAACTTGGAACAGCTGCCACCTCTTAAGTGTCTGTCGCGCATTGCTTTGCCGCCTCCCAAACGAAAAAAAATTGCTACTTCAACACTTTTGGGCCAATCAACAAAACGCCGTAAGGAGTGGCCGTGCCCCCTTATTGCTCCGCAGCCCCTCTCCGCGCAAGACATTTGCCCTAGCTTGTTTAAGCAGCATTTAGTTTTTATTATCAGCTGCAGCCTCGAATCGTTATCCTGCTCCGGCTCGTGATAGATGAGCTCCCCGAATCGCCAGCACTGATTGCTGACTTCTCAATCGTCAATTGTCAGTTCACAATTGTCAACTTCCGGTCGCTGTTCAATGGCGTCGCTTCCGCTTGCGCTGCTCTGCTCGCGTCTGCTACGTGTGCACGGGCAGCACTTCTTTAATGTGGAAACAATCTGTCCTAGCAGAGAGGGAGAGGTGGGCTGGGCATAACCACAAGCCGACGAGAACTGCCCTCACATTAGCAGCCAAATAATCATACGCCGCATTGTTACAGGCCGAGCTGGAAAGAGAGAGACAGAGAGAGAGAGAGAGAATGGGAGTGGGAGTGGGAGGCGTCTGTTGTGCATATTTGAATGTATCGTCAACATTGTCCGAATGACAAAAGGGAAAACCTTGCATCAGAAATGCGAGGCGAACTTTAAACTGCGGGCCTTTTCCTGCTGTCCCACATAGGGGACGCATTCCAGGAGCTGGAGCAGCAGGAGGAGGAGGAGCAGATGGCTGCCACGATGAGGCCTGGCTGGTTGCCTGCCTGCCTAGCTAGTTGGTTGGCCTCAACTTTGGCCTTTCGTTTCGTTTGCAGTGCTAAATTTACCGCTAAGCGACGACTGCACAAAGGACATGACAAACAGACGAAACGGAGCAGGAGATAAAGAGAAAGGCGGAGAGACAGCGCTGCTGCTGCCCAGGATCATGGGGGTCATTGTAATCATAACGGTGGTAATGTTGATGTTGCTCCACGCTCTCCCCGCATGTGTGTGTGTGTGTGTGTGTGCGGGCAACGCAGTTGAAAAATGAAAACCAAATACAAAATGTGCTCACTGAATTAGTCAAAATCGGGCTCGTGCTATGCAGCCGCACACAGGATGCGTCTGGTCGATGCTTGTGCTGTTCCTGTTTAAGTTATCTGAAGAAACAGTTTCGTTTATGAAGTCCTCTGCCTCGTCTCCTGCCCCAAGCCGCAGCAGCAGTTTTGGCAACCAAACAAAAGCAATTGACTGAAGTTTCCTTCAGCAGCTGCCTTCCACTTCGGCAGCCTTGGCTAAGCAGCAGCGACGTCGACGTCGACTGCGCTGCCTGCTGCCTGCTGCTCATGATGGACAAATGGAAAAGCAGCCGCAAAAAAATGAACAGCAGAGCAGCTCGCGACAGTTTTTATGATATTTCAGTTGACTTTTGTTCGCTTTGCAATTACTTCCCCTGCTGTGTGTGGATTGCATTGTTAACAGGAGCCAGCACTGTTGGGCTGATGTTAAGCTGCTGCTCAACGGATGTTGAGCGCAAGTGAAACTGAAACCATTCGGCAATCGCTCATGTTGCCACATTTATTTATATTTTGGCACATTCATTTGCAATTCTCTCTGAGATTCAATACATTTCACTCAAATTTGCATGCATATCAAGTGAGTGTGGGTATGTATGAGTGTGTGTGTGTGTGTGGATGTTACTTTGCTCTTTTGTTAGCAGTTGCTGTGGCATAATTCCATTTGCTGCACCTTCGAGTGGCATCAAAGTAGCAAACTAAATTTTCCCATCTTTGTATTTGCATTTATTTATATATGCATGTATTAATGTGTGAGTGAGTGAGAGAGTGTGTGTGTGTAGCACAGCCCTTAAGTGCCCGCCTGCACCATCAGTTTTATTTGCCTGACACTTCACACCCCGTCGCACTTAACCCACCCTCCAACCACCTCCAACCGCCCTTCACCTCTGGCCGCTCTTTGCGGTCGCTTAACTGATGTTTCTATCCGTAAGAGGTCCTTGTGTCCGTGTCCTTCATGCACACACCGACGGCAAATGCTGAAATCGTGCGAAAAATTAAATAAATGGCCAGCTCGATGGCTGCTCGGGCAGCGCTTTCCATTTGATTTTTCTTGCATTTTATTTTCAACCTCATTTTCAGTTGCCCTTCGTGATTTTAATGTGCAATAATTTTTGCATTGATTTTTGCTATGCTTACTCGTGCCAGCTTTCAGGCATCCCGACCGACTCATGCTGGGCCACTCCAATTTGCCGTGACGTCAATGCCATTCGCAATTTCCGCGGCAATTAAAAAATTTTCTGGATTGATAGTATTTTGCATGCTCGTCACGCACACGTCTCCCGTCAGGAGTGTGAGGGTGTGTGTTTGTGTGTGTGCGTGTGCCTCTGGCCCATTGTTCATCATAAATAAATACTGTTAATTTTTCAATTGTCCGCTGAGCGTTTAACGGCCTTGCCGCATGCCCCAAGGGGCAGCCAGGTTACGTGCAGCGGCATGCCAGGCTGTGGGCGGGCCGACTGGCCATCGGCATGGTCATTGAGCTGTGAGCCACGGTCGCACGCCAAAAATCTGATGGACAGCGAATTGGGAAATGGATGCACGTACTCCATATGGCGGGCAGCTGACAAAAAAAAAGAAGAAGCAGAAGGGAAATTGGTAAAAAAAAAAAATGAAAATATGTTGGCCCGAAAACTTTTTGGGCAGTGCGAACGTGGCCAAGATTGACGGCAGCTGGGCCAATAAAGTTGACAGCATTCGCAACAGGCGAACGTGACAGCTACGCGTCAGCAAAGGACTGTATATTCCTTCTGTTATTTTCATTTTAGTCTGTTTTTTTTTTTTTTTGCTGGCTCTCAGTCTAGTCGACAAAGTTGGCACCGGCGTCACACCGGATATCAAGCTATAGCCGAGCTCCTAATATACAAATATACAAATGCACAAATACACAAATGTGTGATTGCCACATGCCACATGCCACATGCCGCAGAGCAGCTGCCGTCAGCGTCTGGGACGGAACTTGATGAGCGGCAAGCGTTTTAATTTTTCGATCTGCTCCTATGTTGACTTCTATAAATCTGTCGAGCATGAACGCCACCGCTGCTCTCCCCATCTCTCTCTCTATCTCTTTCTCACACACTCACTCTTTCGCCGCCCTTGGGGCACACTGGCAATTGGAATTTCTAATCGAAGCAAATTGAATCACATGTCCTTTTGACGCGCTGCGACGCAACGGTTGCCAAACAAACAATGGCAACGGGACTCGCAGCAGGCACGATATCTGCCGGAAAAGCCGGGGCTGTGCGTGGCAACGCAGCATATGGAAAATCAGGCAGCCAGCGAGGCATAAATCAACTTCTGGCAAAGTGGCTGCCTAAAAGGACTCAAGCCTCAACTTGTCTAAATGACGGCCCAAAATGGCAAAGATAAATGATTTCCGTACCCAGCCAGACAAATAAAAATAAAAAGAAAATAATATATATATATATGTGTATACAATAAGTGATCGACGCGGCAAATGTTTTTCATGAGTTTCCACTTGAAGCCCACAAACTTTGGCATACAATTTCACTCAAGCCAACTTTGTATATTTGCCTTTAGAAATCATTCAACGGGCTCTTTGTATAGCATTATAGAGTTTTTCCATGCAGCGACTGCGAGTTGTTAGGGCAACAGCACAGCAGAGAAATCCGATTTAGAAGAATACCGCATTGAAAAGAGTAGAAATTACTTTTCATATAATTATGTATATACAACTTTCTTTTCACTAAAAGTTGTTTTAGTAAATATATTGTATGATTCCTTTGAAATATGTTCGTGTGATATTTATAATTTACTGTTAAGTCGTAGACATAACATGCATAAAGACTCTATATTTCACTATCAAATGTTGCTCACGTAAGAATATATACTCCAAAATTATTTTAGAATTATAAAAATGCAAAAATTAATTTGACTATTTTATAAATCTTTTCTAGTGTATAAAAATATAAAAACTTATTCTTTACATGCTAGTGTAGTGCAGCAAGTATTATTTAATTATTATTACTATACATATATTATTGTTGTAATTAATTTGATTTAAATGAATTGTTCACTTTCCTTTCTCAAGCTCCAAATTTAACATGTTCCCGTGTTTGTAAAAAAAATATGAATTATTGTTCTGAACTATTTTCCAAATGTTCCTTTTATTGCTCTGCGTTACATGATCTATTTATAACAAGCTGAAAACATAAATTTTTCAACTATACAGTTGCCTCTTTCTGTCTTTTATTTTTAATTCAAGATTAATTTCTGTTCGCATTTAAATCAAATTATTTTCATCGTATATACAATATATTATTATTATTTTTTTTTTTTATTTGAAGCGATTTATTATGTGCCGAAGTGTAATTAAGCCATTTTTATCAGAACATATATATTCATATAGGTTTCTGCATATATGTTTAAAAAGCGATTCATCTTTCATATGATTATTCGAGCATTGCATAATTAAGCAGTATTAAAAAAGAAATAAAAGATATATAAATACAACAATTTATTGCACTTCCGCTCATAGAGCAAATAAAAGGTTCGATTCGTTCGAGAATAAACAAAAAAGAAAAAAACATTTTTAGGGCAAATTAATGAATAACAAAAAATATATGTATTTATATTTGGATATATAATTTGTATTTTGTGGCCAAGTCATTTGCTGGCTGTTGTTACCATGTCTTTTGTACTAGGCCAATTGTCGTAATTAATGAAAAGCCGTGCTAAGGAAATTTGTAAAGCCGAAACCTGACCTTTGCTTGTGGCAGCTGTATTTTCTTGGGCAGACAAGCTGCCCGTCTCAGCCCGCTCCAGTAATTTGTATCTTGTGCTGTGTTTTTGGGGGAAATTAATTTACGAGGTGAAACTTGTTTGCGCAGTGCCCAGAACCCTTTTGCGCTCTGTCAGGCGGCGAGTCCATTGAAGCGTTTAAATTGCTGTCAACAGAAAGGCAAACAAATAAATAAAAGCCAAAAAGCATTCACCGCGGCGCAGGAGTTCGGTAAGGGTGTAGATGTTTCGGCCATCAAATGACCCATGGCAACCAGGGCAAAACGTGCACCAGGACCAAATGATTAACACGTTCCCAGGGAGCTGCGGCAACAGAGCGCCACCCAAGATAACTGGAAAATATGCACAACATGGAGGACCTGGCGCTTTAATTATCGTTCGGAATAGGAGGCATTGAAGGACCTTGCCAAATCAGATAGAAATCCTCAAGTGAAGGCACGCGCCACACGTTGACGTTGATGATGATGGCGATGATGCTGCTGCTCCTACTACTCCTGCTGCTCCTGCTGCTGCTGCTGGATGCTGCTGTTGACGTGGCAGGCACACAAATGCCACATAATGTGCTCAAGAAAATCCAGCCCCGAAAAATAACAAAATAAGATAAAACATAAAAAAGAAAAGAAAACGAAATACAGCTGGCAAAAGGCAGCAGACGAAAAACACGAAATTGGCAAAGGTAGCTAAGCAGTTAACATTCTGAAGGTCGCTCGGCTAAATACGCTCAGACAAAAATATTGGTTAGTTGACTCAGAACTGGACAGTAAAGCTATAATTATATATATGTACATGGGAGTACTTATGTATGAAGTCTATGCTGAGAATATATTCTCCTTTAAAAGTATTAGATTAGCATTAGATATCTGCTCAAATATGTAAATAATAATAAAAGGAAATATATATATCTACTCTCGTTTGCTTTCAGGGTCTGTTGCCAGCAAACTATATAAATGCGTATTTATCTTTCTACATATATCTCGCTCTGATTTGAGTTTTCTCTGTGACTCACACTCTCTAAAAATCGCTCTCTCCCCTTTCTCTCTCTCTATCTCTTTTTTCTAACTCAGTCTCTGTTTCTGTTAAACTATTTATGTATTTTTTCTCGATTTCTCTGTAGTCATTTCATTCTGCTCCACTATTTGTGTCTTCATTTTAGTTTCAGACTCTTATTCTCTCTCATTTCATCTCTGCCACTATCCCTTTTTCTAAGCCTTTCTTACTCTCCTGCTCAATCTCTTCTTCTCATGAATACTTTTCGTCTCTCTCTCTCTCTCTCTCTCTCTCTCTCTCTCTCTCTCTATCTCTCTCTCTCTTTTTCTCTCTATTTGTCTCATTAACTTTTCCGCATTTTACTTGCATATTCAAATTTAATATCTGCATTACTTTTATTATTATTATACTACTCTAATGATAAAATGGATATTTGATCAACATTTTCATGAACAATTGAATTTTATGTACCCAACAAATTTTCTCAGTGCACTGGTGGCCATGCTTATAAATAGCATCCCGGCTCTGCAATGCATGCAAATGGCCAATAAAACGAATGGCGACCAGTTTTTGTCGGTCATCATTTATAATGCATTCAAAGCCGCACACAAACAGATACAGGTAGAGCTATATGTAGATGCGGTCCAATTGTATCTCTACACAGGCGAACCGACGAATGGACGGACGGACGGAGGGAGGAAAGGACGTCTCTGTTAGCTATGCTCTGTTCAAGGCTGTTGATATGGCAGTTAATCCGTCAGCACTTTGTTGTTTGTTCGGAGTGCCTTTCCCATGGCCCACGCAGGCAGCTGAGTGCCAGACGGACGTAATCGCTTGTTGATCCTTTATAAATGCTTAAGAGCGAAAGGCAAAATACTTTTGGCCAGCAGCAGCTGCTGGTCAAATGGGGTGACATAATCAAATCAATAATTTATGAGTTCACTTTGCTTTAAGCGGATTCAAATGGAACGCACTTCACCGAGGGCCTTCACCAGCAGCCGGCACTCAGAGGTGGAGGAAAACTTTTTACAGCCGAAACCGAAACCGAAAGTGAAACTGAAACTGAAACTGATACTGATATCAATTAGGTGGAAAGTGATAAGTTGTCGCCTGGAACTGTCAGTTGTTTGTCTAACTTGCAACTGTCACAACCAATACGGGATTAGTCGCTCTGGAGCGGGGAGCGGGGGTGTGGCCAAGTGGGTGGAGTTGGGGTACTACCACATCTCTAACGATGCGCACGCTCCGCGCGCTGTGGAAGCCGTTCGGCATGTGGATGATAATGCTCGTGTCTAATGCGGCCCAGCCAAGCGTGCAATGTGTGAAATAGAGGGCTGCAGAGCGCAAGAGGGGAGAGAGTAGATAGGTGCTAAGCTTAACAGCAACCCTCAGAACAACAGCAAAAACTCTGACGATTCTCTGTTACAATCCGCAGGGGAAATAATTGCAAAAAGCAAACGAAAAATCAGAGAATCTGTCGCGCGGGCTCTGCTGCTCTGCTGCTCACTGTCGGCGGCTGGTTTTCTATTTGCTCAACAGTAGCAGGCGAGCAGCGACGCGTGCAGCGCAGTGGACGTCGCAGCCGCTAACATGAAGCAGCAGCAGCAGCAGCAGCAGAGAAAGGCAGCAACTGGAGGCAACAAACGAAGGAAACTTCAGTCAATTGCTTTTGTTTGGCTGCCAAAATTGCTCGATATGATTGGGGACAGGAACCAAGGCAGTGGACTTCATAAACGCAATAGTTTCCCGAGATAACTTAATCAAGCAGGCGCAGCAGAGGCACCCTGTGGAGACATCCTGTATGGATGCCATGGCACAAGCACCATTTGCACTAATTTAGCAGCGAACTTTTTTTTTTGTTTTTCGTTTACATTTTTCAAATGCGTTGCCCGCACACACACACACACATTTGGGAAGAGCGTGGGGCAACATCAACATTACCGTTATGATTACAATGACCCCCATGATCCTGGACAGCAGCAGCGCTGTCTCTCCGCCTTTCTCTTTATCTCCTGCTCCGTTTCGTCTGTTTGTCATGTCCTTTGTGCAGTCGTCGCTTAGCGGTAAATTTAGCACTGCAAACGAAACGAAAGGCCAAAGTTGAGGCCAACCAACCAGCTAGGCGGGCAGGCAGGCAGGCAGGCAGGCAGGCAGGCAGGCAGGCAGGCAGGCAGGCAGGCAACCAGCCAGGCCTCAACGTGGCAGCCATCTGCTCCTCCTGCTGCTCCCGCTCTTGGAATGCGTCCCCTATGTGGGACAGCAGGAAAAGGCCCGCAGTTTAAAGTTCGCCTCGCATTTCTGATGCAAGGTTTTCCCTTTTGTCATTCGGACAATGTTGACGATACATTCAAATATTCACAACAGATGAGAGAGAGAGAGAGAGGTCCTCGATCTCTCTCTCTCTGTCTTACTGCTCTGTCCAGCTCGACCTGTAATGATTATTTGGCTGCTAATGTGAGGGCAGTTGCTTCTTCTTTTCTTGAGCCTGGTTAGTTTGCTTCCACTTTTAAGGGAAACTGTCCAGGAGCACGTAGCAGACGCCGCTGCACAGCGAGCGGAAGTTGACAATTGTGAATTGACAATCGACAATTGAGAAGATTGCAATCAGGGCTGGCCATTTCGTTGGCGGGAGCAGGATTAGGAGCAAGAGCTAAAGCTGAAGCTGAAGCTGATAACGAAAGCTAAATCCCGTTGAGATAAGCTGTTGCCAGTCCTTGGACAGGGGGAGCAGCAGTTGGGGCATGACAAAGCTCTGCTGCGATTGGCTGATTGGCCCAAAGTATTCAAGCCGCATATTTCACACAGTGCAGCCTGTGGGCCAGTTGGCCGGAGTTGAGTGGAAGTCCATTGGCGTCAGCAGCTGCTATTTGTTTTTGCCAGTTTTCCGGCCACATTTCCCGCTGGCTGTGGGCCGCAATTTTGATTAATGGTCAAGCTTAGAGGCGGCGTCGACTTTTTTATTTCGGCAATTATGTTGTTTAGACTTTCGCCACGCTTTTCACACCTCGAACATTTTTCATGCAACGGCAACGGCAACGGCAACAGCAACGGCAACGGCAACGGCGAAGGCAACGCCGCTCGCAGCACTTTTAAGAGTGTGGACTTTGATTTCATGTTTCGAGGCTTGTCAGTGACATGCAGTATCATTAATTCAGTCCGAGTTCTTGCTGCCCCTTTGCCCCTCTGCCGCTCTACCAACTCTCAGCTGGCTTTGTCATTTTTCAACAGTTTTTGGGATTTTTTGACACTTGACAAGTGTTTCCGACTGCGCCAGAAAGGTGGCAAAAGGTGCAGTCGTGCCCAGTCCCAGTACCACGCCCAGTCCCAGCATGGCCACGTCAATATCTGCCAGAATGTCCTTTAACAATCTGTCTCATTCCTTCCGCCTCAGCTGTGACCAAATTGTATGCAAATGAAACCAGAAGGATGAGCGAATGTGATCAGAGTTGCATTGCATCTGGCATACTCTTACGTTCCCATGATAGTGTTGATGATTATGTGGATGATAGTGCTAAAGATGATTAACATAGTGCAATGATGATGCAATTATGATAATGATACAAATTAAAATAAAATTTAATACAAATCGAAATATTTATACCTCAGCTTTTTCATTTTATTTTGTGACTAATATTCCTTCATATCAATACCATATATTATAATGATTGCAACAAAAACAATGCCGACTGAGAAAAACAAATTCCTATGATAACAGTGAAGGTGATAAAGACCAAAATACGCATTTATTTGTTCACTCGAAGAGACAGACTGGTGAAGCATTCATGAGAACTGCCACAAGATTGAGCAGATGAGTATCTCTGCCAGACAGAGGGCTGCCGCGTGGCTGCACCACGTGCCCTAGCGCCGTGCCAAATTTGACCGGTAATTAACGGAGCCAATGCGAGCACGAATTGGCTGATTAAATGAGGCATGAAACTCGATTTTGGCCAAGGCATAAAATAATTGCGCATATATTATGTGTGTGTGTGTGTATTCACATGGGATGACGTAGACCGACGCTCACATTTATACAGGCTTCCTGCCGCTGAGCTGGCTGGGCACCAGCCACTGGACCCCGTCGTGGGGCAAGGGGCTGGACACAAAGGGTGAGAGCGCAATCCACAGCACTCGCTTGCCCAAAACGTTTCGCAGATTATTCCACAGTCCCAGGTCGTAGCTGCGATCCTTTACATAGTACATGCAGCTGCCGCGGCACACCATCACCAGCTGCATGACCAGATGCGTCGTGGCCAGCACCGTGGCAAATATGGTCAGCTTGAGTATGCCGCCGGTGATGATCAGCCAGCTGACGTGCGGGCTGAGAGTCTGGTTCTTGAATAGGTTATATGCGCGCTCTGTTTGGCCCAGGCCCATGGACATGCTCACGAAGTCAATGGGGTCGCTCAGGCGGGCCTTCTGGCTGAACATGTGGTAGACATTGTAGACCAGGGCGGTGCAGCTGCCCAGGGACAAGTGCAGGAGGAAGGCCACGAAGTAGCGCTGGTTCGCATGCCCGATGCAATTGGCCACCACATTGCAGTGATGATCCCGCTTCAGTATGCAGCAGTTGCAGAGCCGGCAGTGCCACGCCCTCGGCGGCACCAGCATCTGGCAGAAGGTGCACAGGTGCCACAGCGGCGCCTCCGCCGGCAGGGGATTCCAGCGGTCGGGCGGCAGGCCCACGAAGCTGGTGTCCGTCAGCCAGCACTTGCACATATTGCCAACGATGTTGTGGATGAAGAACAGTATTAGCAGGCAGTGTAGCTTGTAGTAGATGCCCGAGACGTCGCAGCACTCGGGCAGGATGTAAAACATTTCGTAAGTAACAAAGAATCCAACAGTTAGTAGCATTAGAGCAGCGGACAGAGGATGGACGACTTGCACGATTCGGACACGATGCAGACGGACGCAGCGCCAGACCAGCTGCTCCACCCAGATGAGGACGCGCAGCATCTTCCACAGCAATCGAACGAAAATTTTGACCATTATTGTACATGTAAGAAACTTCCTCCTCAAACTGGGCTACTGAATTATTGACAGTAATATTCGGTTTGCTGGGTTTCCTTACAATTTCCAGGAATTTCGATACACTTGATAATCGCATCAGGCATTGCAAATTTGAAAATAATGAAAACGAAATTGATGTTCTTTCTTTCGGAAACGATAAGCCGATTACCCTTTTGCAATTATGTGACTTGGCAGTCAAAGGGATTTGAAATGCTAAGGGTAGCTCCTGAACAAAAAATCACATTATAATATATTTAATATGTATGAGAGGGCACATGTATTTGAAATGCGGAAATATTTCTTGGCCAAAAATATTGTATATCTTAAATAGGCTCAATAATCCGCAAACTAAAGAGCAAACCACAATGGGAGCATCAAGCAATATATTTCATCTATCATCTATTGTAATGTTTTATTCTGAAAGTTTAATAAATAGACTACCCGTTGAGTGTCATATCATTCAGCCTCTGTCATGCAGCCTCATCGCATTTAACATCTGCCATAAATCCGCTAGAAGACCTTAATTAAGAGCATTTATATTTCTGTGATTCTGTTTTCCTTTTCGTGAGTAATGAGGATACATTTTTCCACAAGCTTCATATTATAGAGTCTCTGGCATTGATGTACCTGGCATCGAGTCTTGTAGCATTCAGCTTTTGTCAGGCAGCTGCTTTCACTTTACTTTCAAGTGTTTACTTACAAGTGTGTTTCTCACATTCACTAGAATAGAAGGCCCACAGTTTCAGAAGCATTCATGGGACTATGCCCTTTTGCTGACTGAGCAAATTATTATCAATATGTCCTCAATTTATATTAAGCACCTTCCAGTGAGTCTCGTAGCATTCAGCTTTTGTCATGCATCCGCCATAACTCAAGTTTAAAGTTTTGTTTTTGAGCACAGTTTATGATTATGAGCACATGATTAACAAATCATTTATAAGGCTATACCCTTCATTCAGCGTGCAAATCCTGATCAATATTTCCACATGTTTCATAGATTTACCATCACTGACCATCAGTGACTGTCTGGTTAGTGGTACCATCCATCGAGTGTCATTTCATTCAGCTTCTGTCATTCAGTCGCAGAACATCTAGCTCCTGCCATAAATTCGGTACAAGATCTAAACTAAGAGTATTTATACTTATTTAAATCATGAATAAGTTTTCTATTTCATGAGCATTGAATTCATATTATACAGTCTTTGGCATTGATGTACCTTACATCGAGTCTTGTAGCAGTCAGCTTTTGTCAGGCAGCTGCCCTAACTCAAGCTTCATGTTTTGTTTTTGCCACATTCACTGGAAAAAACGAGCTCTTGTTGGCCCACAGTTTCAGAGGCCTTCATGGGGCTATGCTTTTTTCTGAACGAGCAAATTATTCAATTATAATAAATTGATAAATGTTTCCACAAGTCTCATTAATGTACCTTCCATCGTGTATCGTAGCATTTAGCTTTTGTCATGCAGCTGCCTTAACTACATCTTTGTGCATTTATTTATACTTTATAGAATTTCGATATTTATTATAACTCACGTGAATAATTATTGATATATCGGTTCCTCGGGCTCAGAGGATTTCGTAGTCGAGCAGTCTCGAGTTTTTCTACTTGTTATGCATAAAAATATTTGGATATGACTAAAAAACTGAATTTATATTATATTATTTACATTAAACTGATTTTATTTAATATTTAATGATATAAAACAAGTGTTAAAATATAATTTAGGCAAATAGGTCGTAATCACCAACGACTCTACCATACCATAAAGCCCAACAAATAGTTATTTTCCCTCAATTCCCGCAAAAATGCTGTATAATCCTCACTAAGAATCATGATGTTGATAAAAACAACATAAACAATTTGCAAGCCTTGCTCTGATGCAGATCTTTCGATAATGAAAAATGTCAACCATCAGATAAAGCAGAGCTGCCAGAGCTTAAAGTTGTAAAATATGCAAAAATAAATATAAAGGATATATAGTTACAAGTATATATATTGTATACACATTATTGTATATATATTTTTTATTAATTTTTTCGTCTGCTGTATATGTGTGAAAAGGCAGACTTCATGGCTTTCCTACGCAATTTTTTCACTAAAATAAACGCTGAAAAGCAGCTTATGAATACCGTAGAGGTATGAGTACTTCAATATATATATGTATATACACATATAATATGTATGTATGTATATGTATATACATGTATGGACATATTCCTGAATATATGATATATCTAAATGGATATGACAGCTCTACCTCACTTTTATTTTAAGTATTAGTGCAACCGAGCTACATTTTTCAAAACAAAAAAGAGAATATATGTAATAAAATGAAATGAAATGAAATACGAAGCTTGTTTATTGAGAGTGTATGACGGTAAGATATCCTTTAGTTAGAAATGAACGCGTCTCTGATGCTGCATTGATGAAGCTATATATAATATGGTATTCATATAATATATTTATAAAAATAAAAAAATATTAATTTTGGCTAGTAAGATGACAAATTTGAGCCAAGACCATCAGCCTTAAATCACATTGCAAAAGATCGCCTAAGTTTTTCAGCACATCAAACATTGTATATTTTACATTTACAGGGTATATTAAAATATGCAACTTGATGCTGTCGCCCTCAAACACGAAACAAAATAGAAACAGCTGCCGTGTTGCGAACAATGCGGCTGTTGCTGCCAGTCGTTGCCAGCAGGAGCAGGTGAGGGAGGAGGAGGCAGTCAAAGCTCTCGAACTGACACCGAAAAACAGACACGAGCACAAATGTTGTCTATTTCGCATAAATTTTTATGAATTATTAAGTTGAACCAGGCATTTGAAATGCGCACCACGCGGTTTGCCATTTACCATTTGACTCTGCGGTAGTGGTAGTGCCCACCCCGGCACCGTCAGCCGCTGTGCCGTGTTTCCACCTGCTGTCAAAGCAACTGCGTTTTTGCCTCCTGCATAAGGTAAACACGCCAAGCGGTGCCAAGGGGGCTGCAGGCGAACAGGGGGTGTGGCAGGCGTTGCCCACTTGAAGCGTAATGTGTTTGCCTTGTTTGCACACACCGGAAGCAAACAAACAGCCATTTTAGCTGGCGCCTCTCGCGCTGTTACGCCATTTCCGTTCGCAGGGGGGTGAGGGAGAGGGCTTGGATTGTGGAGGTGCTGGACGGCGGGGCCAGCGCAGGCACTCCAGATTGAGTGGCAAGTCGCAGCTGGGTGGCGTGTTTGTCAACCTGTGGCATTCTTCAAACCGACTTCGAGTCATTAACATTCCCTTCGACATTTGTTGGCAAAGTTTTTGGCGTAATTGCAGCAGTCGCTGCTAATTTTAGGCGGCTCCGTTGCGTCCGCCTCTTGTATTCCTCTTGATTTTCATTATCCTGTCGTAATGCGAGACGCAAGCATGCCGAACCGGAAAGTTTTTACTTTTTACGAAGTTCTACCAAACTCCGCTCAACCTCCCTCATTTTCTCTCCCTCTCTCTCTCTCTCTTTGTCTCTTTCACACCCACGCTCGTTCTTCAATTTTCAAGCAATTACCTGGCGTGTGCCGCCCCCGCAACACCAACTCTCCATGTAATTGAGTTTCGGGGAAGAAAGAATGTTTGTAAAATTAGATATGAAACACAACAAAAATGAAATAAAAATTGGACCAAGGCACCTTTCCTGCGTGAGCGGCATATAAATGAATAAGAAAGAAGCTCGAGTGCTTTGTCTCGGCAGCTGACTGGCCGGTACCCATTACCTAGTTCCCTACTCGAATATCTAGTATAGAATTGTAATTTTAACAATCCTAATTTAGGCAATTAGAATCAATTAGAATCGGACTTAAGCTATAATCACATGTCATTAAATGTAACATCCCGTAGTCCTCTTCTTAGCTAACTGTCAAACCCACTGTAATCGTTTACAGGGTATGCTCCGAACACGTGTGTCTGATTGTCCTTCAGGCTCTGTTATTGTTAATCATATTTCCCAGTAAATCCATTTGTAATGTCTGCAATTAAAGTGCAGCTTAAATTCTATGCCAGCTGAAATTTATATTGCAATTTATTTATGCCTGCTGCAGACATTAATTTTGGTCGGGGCCACGCCCATACGAGAGCCGGCGGCGGCAACGTATACGGCTGGAAGCAACATTTATTTGCAGCCATCGACACCTGTACGCCATTTATTATGAAGGTCGGCCCGGTCCGATTGTGCAATAGACGAGCAATTTTTAATGAACCATCAAAAAGGCAATTGGAGGCAGCGCCAACGTTGCGTATGAGCGATTTTCCAACTCGAACCGTCGCCGTACCCATCTGCTGCCCCACAAAAGAAGAGCAAAAAGGAAAAGAAAAAATATATAAATAAACAGCTTCTGCTGCTCAGCCGGGCAAATATTTGGGGCATGCTGAATATTTGGCACTTGGCGCGCCAAATGAATCGGCATTTCTGCAAAATGAGTTGGAACTTTGCCTGTCTGCTCACCTTTTCTTCTTTCTTCTCATCTTCTGCTCGCACACGCCCTCTCTCTACCTCTCTCTCTCTCTCTCACTCTCACTCTCTTTTATTCTCCTTCGGCAGGCGACATATTTTCCTTGTTGCGCGACATATTTCCTGTTTTATTTTTCATTTTTGTTTTTCACATAAACATTTTTTCCATTTTGTTTGCCGATGCCTTGCGCCTCTCGACATGTGTTCGACATTCGCCCAGGCGACGGAAATATTTGCGGATGGGCTGCAGGCGCTGCTCTACTCGCCGGGGGCTGCAATTGATTGATACCCGTAAACAGGTAGAGTATTTAAAGCCCGTATGTAGGTATAGGTAGAGAGCTTAACAAAGAAGTGAGACTAAACTTTTTAAGTATATGTGAAGGAATCCATATAAATGGTTTAATATGAATTTATTTTAATTCCAGTTCTTATAATTCCATAAGCTAATAAGGTTGGTCTCTACTTGAATCTCTACTTTAGTCTCGGACAGATACAAAAACAAGTTGCTTTATTTACTCGTGCAATAGTGGAACTATCGTTATCTGAGTATATATCGTGTCGGTATAAATTCATATACAAGTAATAAATCTTGTTTTCTTTACTCACAGATATGTCATGCAAATGTTATAGAGCTGTTGCTCTTGTCCTTTTCTCAATATCCTTTACGAGTCGCAATATTTCAAATTTCACTACATGCTGCTCTGCGTATTCAATATAAAATGGAAACTATAATAGTGGCTGTTAGGGGTCATTGCAAGCATGCCCTTTGCCCGCCCGCCTTGTGTCGTTATGGCATTTCATTACATAAATGTATATACATACATACATACATATGTACATATATTCATAGATTTATTGTAAAAGTTTTCTGATTACTCTTTGTGGCATTGGGCGCGAGCATATTTAAAATGCCGCAGCATCCCACTGCTGATTGACTTGGTTATAGTAGCACAGCTGCCGCCGCACCCCCCTTCAAAAAGTGGAAAATAAAGAAATAAAACAAATAGAAAAACCGAAAAGTTTGCAACTGGCGAGCGGAAAAGCGCACAAAGGCGACAGAACTATTTACGGGGCGCGAGTCGCATAGTTGCCAACTGAAAAGCAATTAAAAACTAATTACTGTAGCCTACACACACACACACACACACACACACGTAGACATAAGCAAAGGTGGGCGAAAATGCGCAAAGCATTTAATAAAAATTTAAAACTTAATTCTGTAAATACCTGATGTGGACAACAGGGAAGCCAGCAGCCAGGCGGGTGGAGGAGCGGGGGATGATGACAACGCGGATAATTAGAGCAAGAGCAGAAACAAAGACCCACGAAGACTTGAGAGAAGAAGAAGAAGAGATAAAGAGTGTGTCTGGGAGAGAGAGAGAGAGAGAGAGCAGCGTGCGATGAGGAGTGCGAAGCGTAGGCAGGTGTTCCCTTGACTTTGTTCTAGTGTTGCGTAGCCAACGTCGCGTATGAGCAATTAGTAGTTAATTGTGAAGTTACCCGAGGCGGTGCCAGGAAATGGAACTTGCCACGCTGCAGCACTTGTGACATTGACGACGATGCCGCACGGATGAAAATGCCAATGGAGCAAAAGAGAAAGACGGATAGAGAGACAGAGAGAGTGTGAGAGAGAGGGCGATAGAGACGGGGATCTGCAGCCAGCGGATGCCAGAGCCGTGTAATTAAGTAGCAATTTTTGCTACTGCAGCTGAATTTTTAGTAGCTGGCGACACGTGAATGAGTGTCTGTGTGTGTGTGTGTGTGTAGGTGTTCGGGTGTGAGTGCAAATGTGTGCGCATTTGATAAATTATCGCAACTAATTAGCGTATCAATTGCTCTACAACAACGGCACACACAGCTGCGCTCGCAGGTAAACAAAAGGGCTGGAGGTGACTTGATGAATTATATAGATTAGTTGAATAAATATTTAGAGAATGGAAAATCTGTTTATAAACCGCTGCCGAGGGACGACATGTTAAGCAGCCAGGCAAGGTATACAAAGCCTCGGACTGATTTAATTACCGATAAATTATGGAGATTAGTTGAAAACTATGTTAATAGCTCGGCGATAAGTTGCCCAATTCATGGCATAGCTGGAACAGGAAAGTTTTAATAGCGTGTCTACCTGTCAGCTCATCTGAGAAGTGCATAGAAAGGCAGCAGTTTAATGAGAAGTGCCGAGTAAGGCGCACATGACGTGATAAGAAACAGATGCAGGAATCTAATTAACAGCTACTACAAAGTAACAGGATTCGAGGGAGCGAAGGCCAAATGTCAATTAAATTGGGTATCCAATAGATCAGTGACTGTAAAGAGCTTAAGTAGCACTTAAACAATGCTCAAACTAATTGAAAGCGAGCGCCAAGCGCAAAAGCTGAGAAGCCAAAGCAGCAGCAAAGCAGTCTGAAATCAACAATATCACGAGAAAGTGGAGACAAATAAGCAACGAAGACGATTAAAAGACCAACTAACCGAAAAATGAACAATGCCAAATAAAAATAAAAATCAAATACGCAAAATGGAAAAACAAATGGCGAATCTTTGGCCGGCAGCCGAGGGAATCGGGAACCCCCTTAAGCCACTTATGTAAGTAAAAGATGAAGCGACCAGCTAAACAAAGAACAACAAAGGGGCCAGCACTAGACAGACTCTCGCACACATACACACACTCATCCACTAAGAAGAAGAAGAAGAAGAAGACGATGAGGGACAATGTTGGAGTGGAAGACGAAAAATCAACGAAAGAAGCGTTGACAAAAATCAAACAATGAAAATGCTGTTCAATGAAAAAAAAAAAAAAAGAAGAGGAGGAAAAAGGCGCAGATAAGCAAACGAATTGCGAGTGGCCAAATGGCAAAAACAAAGCAAAAATGGAAAGTGTGAGACGCAATAAAAATAAAAACAATACAAAAAAAAAAAAGCAATGAAGAAAAAGAATGGAAAAGAAAATGTGCGAGCTAATATAATGGACACAGGGGCACAGGAAACAAACACAAGAACACGTAAAAAACTGCAAAAGGAGCTGCTTTGAGCAGGGCCAAAGGCAAAGGCAGAGGGAAAATCAAGTGCGAACACTTGACTCGATGGCCACTCAATGCGACAAACTTTGCAGTCGCGTGAGAGTGAGCGAAATGGGAAAGAGTGCAGTGCTCAAAGAGAGCGCCAGACTGAGTGTCTGAGAGGAAAACTCACTCACAGCATCCCTTTCATTGAGCTGAAAACTGAAAAGCTCAAATGTAAGCTTTCTGCTGCTCAGAGCGCTAAGGACTGTTACGGAGAGAACATGTCAAGCGAAACTGGGAGGTAGAGAGTGAGAGTGAGAGAGAGAGAGAGAGAGAGAGAAAACGAAGCTTAAAGAGAGTTTACGATTCTCTCTTCAACTGCGCTCTTAGCTGTTGCCATATCATATGATTGGTTTGTTTAATTAAACACATAATTGCTCTTGATTTTTCGCCAATTTACTAAAAATTTAACTTTATAGGGCACTACCTGGCTTTGGGTACATTGAATATGTAATACATTAGGATCAGAATATATGGCTCTAGAAGAGAGTTTTTTAATTTAAGCAATACTGAATTTAATTAGAATTTCATTTGATTTATTAGTTTCTGCACTGAAAATTAGGGTACCATGAGCTTCTCTTATATAATGTGATATATTTAAAGATATAAATTAACACTTTTTATTTTTTGAATAAACTTACAAAATGATTCCATTCATCTTAGTTGTGTTGGAATGATCCCTCAATGAGTGATTTATAAGTTTAAGATAGAAGATACAATTTGATTGAATTTAGTAGTAATAATAATATCTTCAAGTTGTATATATGTATATCCGTACATTTCTTAATTTAACTAAATACCTCTATCAAATTCTTACTCCTTGCAATTATTCATTGTAAAAGTATTTTATTTTCGTCAAATCAGAGTCTAACTCTTTTATCTTATCATATCTCAGTTTGTCGAGTTTCTCTGTTGCTTTTAAATTTTCCCTTTGTCAATAAACTTAAATGCTTAAAAAAATACTAAATTTACGTAAGAGGAAAAATTCAACAGTTTAATTAAACATTTTTATTTTTCCATTGCATACTTTTGTGGGCAAAACTGATTAGCCGATTTGCCAGCGGCTAACAGTACAATTTTCACTGAGCTGAGCTGAGCAGACCAGCCCAGACCGAGCTCAGCTAGCAACAGCTTCTGCCATGGCCACTGCTCCGGCAGGTTATCCAGTCGAGGCCTCGGTCAAGTGTGAGTAATTGCGGACAGTTAGACAACTGGAAACCTGAGCTGGGGCATGAGGCTGCCACATGTCCATGAAATTTCCATGAGCACCGTTGTCCATTGCTCGGGCCAGATGCTAAAGCAGTGCTCTGAAAATAGCAGTCATAAGAGTTTTTCATTTTTGTTGTTTCTTCAGTTGTTGTTGTTGCTGTTGTTGCAATGTCATGTTGTAACGTGGAACGAGGGGGCAGCAGGAATCGCCACTGGCGTTGGCTGAGGTCAGCTACAGTTGACTAAACATTTTCATTTTGGTTAAGTGTGTGCGTGTGCGTGTGCGTTTGTGTGAGTGAGCGAGCGAACGCCTGAGTGTGCGTGCGGCCAGAAGTCAATGAGTTTTGCCACATGGCGTATACTTGATATTAGCTGAGCACATTGCGTGCTCAGCCTTAGACGACGCGTCGTCGTTTGCCCAATGATTTCATTAGCCAGGCACAGCAATCGATAAACTTATCGAACATGCCACGCCCTCGCACATAATTAGCCATCGACCAGCCATAAGGCGAGCATTACAATCTAAATGAAAACAGATATTTGCATTTTAATTAATGCCACAGGCCGTATCAGAGCTCAAGCAGCTGCTTGCTGAGCTCAGAGAGCGAGAGAAATGCTAGCGCATATATAATAATGCACCAACATACATACATATATTGTTATGTGCTGCCATAATTGAGTATCGAGCGTGATTTTAATATATCACTGGAGCTCTGAATAGATTATTATAATTGCTAGTTGCAGATGCACGAGGAATATCTAATATAATTTGAAGAATTTATTTTACTTAAAGAATTATGAATTTTGTGCTTATCGATTTTTGAACACCCTGTATATCCGGCATTAGCAAGTCCACTCGCGAGCCGGGTATGTGTAACAGCAGATAAAGTAAGCAAGTCAAATGAACAAGCGAGAGGCAGAGGGAGGGAGGTCGGCAGGGAGCAGAGGCCATACGGCTGATGGGAGAGCAATACTTCAGCGAGTCGACAACTAATGAAAAACAAACATAGCTTATTTTTAGGCGGTCTACAGCGAAGCACAGCTGCGTGAGTGTATGTGTGACCGCTCGAGTGTGCTTGTATGTGTGCGCCTGATAAGCTGCTGACAACGAAACTTGTGTGATTGAATGTGAGACGAGAGCGCAAGAAGACAGAGAGAGAGGATGTTAGATAGAGGGAGAGCATACATGCAACAGCTGCAAAGTTCAAAGAACACGAGACAAAATTAAAACGGATTAAACGAGGGACAAGCGAGAGCAACACAAAAGAGTTAGGGAAAAGGCAGCGAGCTGCGAATCGAAGCTAAGTGAACGAAGTAACGCCAGAGGGTCGTGAGGGCAGCGTTCTATCGTAAAAAATTGAGCAATAGATAAAAGAAAATAATAAAAAACCATTTATAGCACACTTATGACTGTTGATTGCTACTTGAACAAGTTTATATATATGTATATATGTATGTGTATGTGTGTATCAATCGTGTGCCACTCTAATCGGCTTTCCAACAAATTGAAACTAAACTTACCTTAGTGGCCCAAGCTCCTTTCAGTATCAATAAAACAATAGCAACAATTGCTAGCCCAAGATTTATTTACTTAAACAGAATGGCGTAAAGAACTTGGCAAGATAAAAGTGCAAATAAATTAGTTCGTTTTCATTTAATTATTTAATTTCTGCTATGCTGCATGTGATTCCATTGTTTGGCTTTCCCCAGAGATTTATCACAACTTTAAGAGCAATTTCATTAAAAGCTCGGGATTTGTTCACTGTATTGTAAAGTAAAGCCTTTCAAAGTACAGTGGTCGCTCGACAAATGAAATATACATATATAGGTAAAAGAAGTAATAATATATATACGAAATATTTACAAATTATGCTACTTTAATATATTTTGAACAGGGGTATATCTAATTAATAATTTTTATTATATTTGTAAATATATATGAAATATATTAAAGCATATATTTACTATTTACTTTGCTACTATATATAAATATATATTAATATAAATGTATATACACATTTTTCTCTGTTTACTTACATAAACTCGAATTCCAAATCATTATTATCATTTGTTATATGTTATACACATATATATATATATATATGTATGTAGGTTATATATTCCAATAATTGTGTTATACCTAAATGAAGCCAGTTATATCGAATTGCTTCGAGCTTCTGTGATGCTGCTCAGTGAAAGTCGTAATTAGTTTTTGTTACTTTTCCATAGTAGTCGTTCTTTCTCTTTCTCTCTCTCTCTCTCTCTCTCTCACTCTCTCTGTCTCGCTCATTCGTTGTGCCTCTCTGTGCAGTGTCCAAATCAAGTCTATAAATAATTTGAGGACAGTTTTACGAGTATTGAGCGTCTGTTGATAAAGTGTTGGCCTCTGGGCTTACTCCGACCAACTCCTGCTCCAGCTCGTGCTCCTGCTCCTGCTCCAGCTCCAGCTCAGTTCGAACTTGGCACAATAGTCGTAATGTCATTGGCTTCTGCTTGGCTGTCTGACCACACCCGCAGCTGTTGGCTGACCTATAAAAAGTACAACTTTGATACAGGTTATTAAGTAAATGTAACTGGCACACACACACACACACGTACACACACATGCACACAGACGAGTGCACACATAAACAATACTTTATTTACACTGTAATGGCATATAAAATGGCTGCCATTTGCTATGTGTGAGTGTATTTGTGCGCTCATATGTATGTATGTGTGTCCAGTTGTTTAATTTCTTCGCTTTTATTTTGCCACATTTTTGTGTGCTGCATCTCTGAGGGGGTGTGGCTGTCGCCCTGACCTGGCTGCTTATTTATTTTCGTAATAACAATAAATAACATTTTTCTCTCTCTATGTGTGTGTGTGTGTGTGTGTGTGTGTATGCTGGGCTCATTTGCTAAGTTGTTTTATGCGCCTGTCGCTTGTTTTGTGGCTTTTTGACATTATTTGGATTAAGCAAATAAATCTTGCTCATGGCCAAACTTTTTTAATAATTTTCTTAAGCCATCAGAAAACATGAAAATAGCAACAAAAATATCATCGAATACGATTCACCTTAGCTCTGCCATCCATTCCGTACTCCAATCTACAAGTTTAATTGAAAATCAGCAAAGACATTTATCCAGCAAACAAAGTACGCACAGCTATGAAAACAATCTAAATAAACTGTTGAAAAATAGACAATTTACAAGTTTGTGTTGTTTTTTTTTTTTTTTTTTTTTTTTTTTTTTTTTTTTTTTTTGAGAGTTCTCAAAACGGTCTGCATCAGTTGAGTTGCATGCAAATTTTGGCTATACAAAGATATAATGTTTGCTAAATTTAATAAGAAACTTTTCCTTTGGAAATTTTATAAAATCGAATGAGTAATGTTTAGAGTAGAAAAAGAAATCATATATGAGTTGCTGCAATTTAATTAGTCATTTAATTAGTCATAAAAGAGACATGTTTTTATCCTCAAATTAAATAATAGATATTATTTATTTATTTATTAAATAAAATCACTAGTCTTAAGCAAAATGAATTAATAATTATCTTAACTACAGAGTAGCTTTTACTCTAGCATACCCCATAGCAGTTCGATTTGTCTTTTACACAATTTATTTTGCAATGAAATTGAAGACGCTTGCTGTAAAAATTACATGTTTTGCATGGGAAAAATTAAGAGAGGCAAAATTTGTATGCATGCAGGTGAAGTATGTGTGCTATAAAATAATAGATACACAGACACACAAACACACACCCACACACAACTCGATACACATGTTTTCAAAGTGTTGACTGTGCAAAAGAGAATCAAATATATAAATAAACAAATACATATATGTATACACAGACATAACATATAAGTACTTCTGTATATACTACATACACATATATTACTCTACTGACCTAGCTCGAGCCTGACTTAGCCTGGCATAGCTGGAAATTGGAAAGAGTATTCATAGCTCAGCCATGGCAATGCTTGCCGGAGAATGTGTTGGAGCTCGCGTTAAGAGTTGCTGCTAATGGACATCAAAATTAACACTCGCTGACTTAATTATGTGCATAAATAGGCACTGCAAAGGCCGCTGCTAATTGAGTGAGTTTTTCAGACCTGTCTCTCCCCCCCTCTCTCTCTCTCTCTCTCTCTCTCACACACACACGCGTGCATATTTCAATTAGACGTGGCTAATAAAACATAAGAGATGCGCCACCCTGTCCGTCTGTCTGTCTGTCCATCAGCCCGACTGCCGGGCCGCAGGCATTTGAAATACACACGCCAAGCCGCAGCAAGGCGCATTACCATTAGCATTAGGAGCAACTGGCAGTTGCTCTTTTTGAAATTATGTGGGGCGGGCGCGTGGCTACAAAATAATACCGCAACGAGAGACCAAACACATTTGGGCTTAACAAAGTCCAAAAGAGTAGGATAGATGACGAGAAGAGTGAAAGAGAGAGCGAGAGAGGTGACTGCGCCATATTGTAACACATATATTTTATTTTATATTTTTTGGAATTGTCTTGGTATTTTGTATGAATAAAAAGGCAACTAGGGAGCTTATTCCTATGAATGCCATACATTTCTGCTTTCAATGCATATGTGCATGTGTGAGTGTATGCGTGTGTGTGTGTGAATACACACGCATTAAGAGCACTTTGGCTTTGGCTTAATTAAAACTTTAGGCGTGCAGAAAATGCGCGCAAAGCAGTTGGAAAATTAACGAAATTGCTGAGGGGGTGATATGGGAGATAGGCGTGGCTGCCGCTGCTTCTGCCACTCATTGAAATTACAGCAGTGCCACTATTTTCCAATTGCCGGCTATGATTCAGCTAGCTGCAGCTGCACAGGTATGCCAGGTCGGCATGCAGTCAACAGTCATGAAATTTCGCAATTCGCACTAACTAAGCCTAATGCACGCCATTTAATGATAGCCAGTCGCCGTGCCCCGCCAATGGGCCAATGCCTGCTTCTGCTCCTGGCGAATGCGACAAACGTATAGAGTGACAAGAGCGCCGCCTGATAGCTAATCATTTCACTGTCTGCTGGCTTTGCGCTGCGCGTGCTTAGGTTACTCCCCAATTAGGAGAAAAATAGCTAATTAGAAGCAGAAAAAAAAGAGCTGATAGATAGCAGTCTTTTAACTGCAATACTACGCTCTATCCTACGTCTATTTGTATTCCATTTTTAGCTACTTAATGAAATGGGTCTATTCGTTAAAAACATATATGAAAGTAGCCGTCAGCTCGTGTCTATAGTAATTAGTGTGACATATTCATGGGCAGATCAGAGAGGTTAAACAGAGCTAAACTTTATTTTATGAATTATTTAAACAATTTAAACTAACGGTGATGGCACATGAAATTGATGTGGAAGTACATATATATGTATGTATATAAATTCTTATTTAATAATGTATAGATACTCTTAGCCCCACAAGCTGATAAGGAGTTGTAGCTGTAAATGGAGTGCGCTAATTTGCGGCTCTCCTTAGAAATGTTCATACATCCGGCTTTGCTGAGAGTAAATATGTTGCTGTAGCATAATTAGAATTAGTATATTCGACTATTTCAGAAGCTGCAGCTGTGTGTGCTGCGACAATTTGTGTTGCACTACAATAATACATACATGTATACATTAATCAAATTTGATTGATATACAAATAAGCATATTTGCTATCAAATGCGTTTCCTCGAAGAACCTTGCGAAAGTCTTGTTAAACTAAGTACACAAATAAACTAAAAATACCTTGAATATAACTTGCCTTACTCATTTTCCCTATCTCTCTCTCTCTCTCTCTCTCTCTCTCTCTCTGTCTGTTTCTCTCAACTCAAGTCTTTTATGGGCTCCTCTTTATTGTTGTTGGTGCTCTCAACTTTATATCAAACTTCATCTAAAAGTTGCCTCAAGACTCAAGTGCAGTTGCTCATGGGCTAGTTTACAATATTCTTGGTTTTTGTTCAAATTATAGTGAAACCTTAGAAAGCATTCTCTAGACATATCATATCGTACTCACATAAAAAATAAATTAATAAATGCAGAAAAACAACATTTAAATAATAATTCAAATCTGTCTCATATACAGAAAAATTATCTAAACAGTGACAAGCAAATTTATTTTTTAGCTTTTTTACGGCTAAATATTGGCTGTATTTATTACTAAACGTACAACGGCTTTTCAATTCATAACAAAATAAATGCAATAAAAAATATAATAAGAGTTTTCAGCTAGTGTCGCCTGCATTTTCCGCTAATTGTCAGGCCAGAGATTGGCCGGGTTCAGGTTCATTGCAATCGCCGGCAACGTCAACTGTTGCCGCTCCAACTGGTAGGGACGTAGAAGGCTCGAAGCTGATGTCAAATCAGGCGAGAGATTTGGCGCACGCTTGCTGGCGCATTGGTAGACATAATTGGCCAGGCTCACAGCTTGAACTGATGCTGCTGTGGCTTTGCCTGTGGCTGTGGCATTGGGCGTGGCAAGGCCTGCAGCTGCTGCCCCATCGCCGTCAGTGGCTGACCGCAGCAGAGCTGCTGGCCCAGCACAGCTGCCTGTGTCCGCCGGCCAGCCCGTGGCGCGCCACATGTGGCGTGCGGCACCATTCTCCATGGGCAGCGACTGCCTGAGGCAATACCCATTTATTTGCATCACTGTGGACAACAAATTGAGCTGATTTCCACGCCAACAACACCGCCAGCACCACCCTCGCACCACTTACCCGCACTGTGGCTCAGCAGCCAAATGCTCAGCCAAAGCAGCTTCATCGTGAGTCGAATTTCCGTACACAGTTTGCTTCCTCTCCAAATGTGGGACTCACTTTTCGAGTTGTTGCTGCTTGATTAGCTCGACGACTGACTGACTCTGTTCCCCTTCCATAGAACAAACTCGAGCACTTTTCCTTGGCAAGTTTCTCAAGGCTTTCTCTTTGCCTGCTTTCGTATTTGTTGATTCGCGTTTGTTGTCCCTTTCGAAACTAAATCCATTTAAATTGACGCATTGACAATTGTTTTACCAATTTTATTGCGCTTGCTTTTTGCTGCTGCTTGAAGTAGAAACAGCTGTTGTTGTTGTTGTTGTTGTTGTTGTTTTTCAAGTGGCACAAGTTTTTCCAATTCAGTTTCTTTGTTGATTTTACGCTGCTATATATTGGGTATATTTGAGCACTTGGGCTTTGCGCTTCTTTTAAGGAATTCGAGACTTGAAGTGGAAGAGAAAATTGTCAACTTAAAGTTATTATAATGACATATACTTATAGGAAAATTGTAAATGTATAAATCTATTAAAACAGGAAAAATCGAAAATAATTTACTATTTGCTTACTTCTATTATGAACTATTTAGTATGTGCTTTATAAGCAAGTGTATTTAGTTTTCCTCACTATTCTCACTATACTCAATTCTTGTCTTTTCTTTCTTTTCTCGAGTTGTCTTTTCGTGCTGGTGGATTGTTTTTGTTTCTCAAGCATTTTGACAACTGTTCGCTCTGTGTTGCTGCTGCATTTGGCTTAAAGTTCGTCTTGTGTTTACCCTCAGTTGATTTTCAGCTCGCTTATCTTTTTTGCGTGCTTGCAGTTTGCTATTTGGCTGCATTTGCTGCTTTGCATAGCCAGCTAGTTTATCAAAACATTTTCAAGTTGAAGTGCGGCTGCAAAAACAATGCGCCCAGGGCTTCGATTTTCTCAAGTGCACCAAAGAGAGGGCTGGACTGGGTGAAAAGGGTCGTTGGGTGCTGGGAAAACAACTCAATGCATGGCACTTAAGCAGCTCAAACAACAACAACAACAACAATAACAATGTAACACTTGGCTGGCATTTGGTTGTAAGGTGCAGAAACTTTCCTGACAGCAGAATGCAATTTGTGTCTGCGTCAAAGTTTATGCAACGTTTACTTACCACCGTCTGCTGTTGCCACCAATCATAGACATATATATGTGTGTATGTGTGTGTGTCTGGGACTATTTGCACAATCAGTCAATAGCCAGCAAAACTAAATTAGACTAGGCACTCTGCCAAAGCGGCTTAAGAAGCGCTTGAGCATATTTGAATTATGCCTCCATCCAAGCGCTACTCATGACCCAGGCCAAACACCACTCTTGTCACACAGCAACGTTAGCCGATCTAATTATGCAGCAGCAGCAAATGCAACAGCTTCAGCAAATATAATACTGGTATGCCCATGAATAACAAGGAGGGAGAGAGAGAGAGTGAGAGAGATATTGAGTTGAGAGACTTTTGTTAGCTTATAGAGCTGTGTTTTGACATAGTTTTCCTAGAGAGTAGACTCTATAGATATACATACATACATATATAGTAGTAGAGTAGAAGTTAAAAGTTTTTAGCCTACCCTCGCTCTATATGTATAGCTCGTCGTCGGGCTGACTTATCGAGCAGGCAGCTCGTGCCGGCACGGAAACAACGCTGGCAAACGCTTGGCACGTGCGTTTCATATGATAAATGTTGTCAGTGTTGCTGTAGTTGTTGTTATTGTTGTTGGTGTGCTTGTTGTCACAGTTCCTATTGCTGCTGTTGCAGTTGTTGTTGTTGTCGTTGTCGCCTCTGCCACAGTCGCGCTTCTGATTATGCAGCGCAGTCTCTGCCCGCTTCAAAGCCAGTTATGCTGCGTGTGCCAGAAAGAAAAAAAAAAAAAAGAAGAGAAGAGAAAAACTGCCAGTGACTGCCTCTGTATTCGTCCAGGTGCATCTTTTTATTGCACTCGCGCTCAGAAATATACCACAAAATGAGCTAGACGTGAACGGAAGAGAGATTGCAGCAGCAGGAGTAAAGGTGAGGGGGAGGGGGAGGCGGATAGGGAGATAGAATGAACTGTTTCTCGCAGTGTAGCTGCTCCGTCTCTGCGCTCTCTCTCTCTCTCTCTCGCTCTGTCAGTTGTACAACTCGGCTTAGTTTGTATGCGGCGTCAGGTTTCGTTGTGTGTTCAATTTACGCTGACATGCGCTAACTAACTGTGTGTGTGTGTGTGTGTGTGTGTGTGTGTGCAGCAAGTTGTCATTGTAACTTGCAACTTAAATGCGCACGTGACGCTGCCTGAGCTGCTTTATTGCCTGCACTGGCGAAAATTAACTAGGTGGCGTCACTTTCTTCCTTCTTGCCATTTCGAGCTGTCAGCCAACGTTTGCTGTGCCACATTCTTGGGCTGACAAACACACATTGAGCTGTTGTTTCAAATAACACTTGCAGCTGGCCGCAATCTGATAAGTGGCACTGTTCCGAATCGCGGCAACATCACGAATGCATAACGTTGTTTAGACTTTAGTCTATAGTGCTTAACGCAAGCAATGAGCATTTTCCCTTTCTTCTTCTCACTGACAGCAATCCCAAGCAAACAATGATCGATTGCAGATTTTTTTCCTTCTTTATCTTTCCCACTCTATCTCTCTCTCTCTCTCTCTATCACTGCCAGCTATCACATTATGCATTCGCTGATTTATTTACTTATAGATAAAATGAATTGATTTCTATGCAAGTCTGCATTATTACGCATACGCCTCATTGGTCGGCGCTGCAATCAGCTAAACGCCTTCCCCAGACAGCAATCACGCTGAAGGCTTTGCAGTTAGCTCTCAAGGACACACGCGCAATCGCATGGCAAAGTCCCCCAGCAGCAATACCTCAATTCCAGCCAGCTTCAAATTGAAATTCAACAAACAACTACAAAAGGAGTGAAGCCAAAATACAAAAATGCAGCGACAAATGTTCAACAACAACAACAACAACAATGGCGAAAACTTTGTCAACACTGGAATTATAATCAGAAAAGTGCGCGCACACAGAAATTGAAAGTCAACACGACGCCGAGGGAGGCGAGACGAGACGCTGAGATATTGAAATCAAATCACGGCATCGTCAAATGCATTTAAAGCTATTTGCATTGCATTCCATCTCCCGTGCTGCAGCTCCTCATGTTTGGTTCCCCCACCCGTACCACCTCCTTCTCCCTCTCCCTCTCTCTATCGCACTCTTTTCTTCTCGTTCAGTAGTTGTGTCGCTGTCGTCGCTTGTGCCTCGCTGCACGTTGCATGCGTCTTGGCATGTGTCTCTTAATTTCTCATACCCCTTCCAATTCCCTCTGCTCTCAATCATTCTCCCTTTCAGAGTCTCCCAGTCAGTCGGCGCTGTCATTGCTGCTGTTTGCGTGTCTGGATGGGAAAATTGATTTTTATCGCCTCGGGAAATGCGTTTTACTGACGCGCTTTGCTTTTCAGCATTCAGTTTTTCGATTTTTGCTGTCATAAAAATGTCCCAACTATTTGAAGCTACTTGAGTTTTGGCTTTGCACTTTGGAATAGCATAAAGAAACTAAGAACTGTCCGAAACACACTTCTTGCATTAACCGAGCTCATTGATTGCCATACAGAAATCCTCAAATTTGGGATAAGAAAACTCTGTTTAAAACTTTATTTGTGATATGTCATTTCTGTAAGATTTTCAGGCACGTTCTGAAAAAAAAAAAAAATCCATAAGTTTTCAATTAACACTTTTTTCAAATGAAATTATTTTGAGATTTTTTTTTTAGATTTTTTTCATACATTCTATTCTTACATTTTTATAGTAAAAAAACACATTTCAACATAATTTTTAAGCTTATAAATGAATAGCATTTTAAACAAACATTTCATTTACACTATTTGTGTATCCTTAGAGCTCGCAATTATTTAGCAATTTGCATAGTTATCGAGCCGCAATTTGAATGAATCCTTCGGCAATATTAAGTTCAATTTGCCAGGCGAGTTCTTTAATTTAAATGTATGTATGTGTATTTGTTGTAGTTTTTGCTCGCTCATTGGCGACAATCTGTTAACAATTCATGAGAACTTTGTGCATTTGTTGGCTTTTATGACATTGCGAATTAATAAAGCGCGTATCCTGTTCGACATAGCAGTAAACGCGCTTGCTCATAAATAAACAACATCAATATTTATACTTCACACATTTTGCCATTTAATAAACAGAATGCAGCAAATGAAAAATAACACAATTAAATAAAAAACAAAACAAAAGAAATACATGCAAAAACAATAAATAAAAACAGAATTTTTCCAATAATTTTCTGCAGCTGGTTGACAGCCACAAATTAATAATAAATATTTTGCATGCGTATTTCAATTGTTGCACTCAATTGTTGTTTATGGGCAATTAAAGAAAAATAAACACAACAAATAAATAAATAAGTAACACAAGTGAGTGCCCAAACGGAGAATGCTCGAACCAAAGATACCCTGTTTTACTAGCTAAAAGTAAGTATAAAGTCAAGTGACTAAAAATATTTTCATTATCTATGCTGAAATTTAAAAACTAATTTGTTTTTTCTATATATTTCTTTTTCACTCAGATCAGCTGATGAAGATTATCTCAATCCCAGCCAGCCCACTCATATATCGAAAAACCAAACGCATCGCTGGCTTTTAGCCCTCGTTCATTATCAACACATTAACTATTAACAATAATAATACAATTATGTGCTGCAAATGCATTTTAAATTGCTATGCACTTGTGTGCATAATACTTGCAGTTGCATTTCAAATATTGCGTATACGCCGCGTGCGCTTAATTAATACCAGATGTATATGGAAAATTGCATTTTTAAACATATAGCGCTAAGCAAATATTCAGCGTAAATGCGATTTCCAAATTATTATGCATGCGACATGTGTTGGGCCTCGAACCCTCTTCATTATGATCGAATTTTGTTTGTTATTTTGGTAGATATTTTTGTAATAATGTTTTTTTCACTCTTCAGTTTGGCACATTCGCTATAGTTAATTAAAAACTTTATGTTGCTCATAGAACAGCCAAAATGGTGTCTGAAAAAAGTGCCTTAAGCCCTAAAGGGGCACCACTGCAAACCCTTTTAATTGAACATTTTTAATTTATGCATAATAAAAACTGATTTACCGCTCGCTACACAGGAAAACAAAAATTGAGGAAAAAAATGAAGGAAAAGGTGCAACTTTTAACTTTGATGCTTTTTATTACCGACCCAAAAAAATGATGAACCATAAAAGCGCACAAGGTGCTCGGGTGTGTATGTGTGTGTGTGCAAGAGACAAGAGAAACAGCGAGAGCTAGGGCAAAGTTTTGGCACAACTTTTGGATTTCAGTGCCGAGCGCCCGGTCTATTTTATAGTATTTAAGTGCCCATGAATTTGCCAGCCAGGCGAAAAGCCAGCAAACGAGCAGCTCCAATTGAACCTCTGGCCAGGGGGCATCGCACAGGCTGCTGCCAGAAATATGTGCACGTGCTTCAAGAGGCTCAGTTGTTGTTGCTGCACTGGCTGCGGTGGTGTTGGCGATGGTGCTGCTGGTGCTAGCGATGCTGGTTGATGTGGTCAGTTTTTCCTCTCCTTTTCTTTTTTTATGCTTTGGGCTTTCAATTGGTTGGTTTTGGTTACCACCTGCAAGCTAGCACCGAAATTGAGGTTCAATTTCAGTTCATACTCCAAGACAAACACACACACACACACACATACATGTCCAGCGAGCATGTATTACAAATTGTTTTAGTTGTAATATCCTATCTATAATAGATATATATAAACTTTTAATTGATTCAAGTGCGTGCGAAAGCTGAAACTTTTAGATTCGATTTCATATTTGTTAGCAGGAGAGGAGCGCTGCAGTGGAAGCAGATTCAGATTCAGAAATTGGTAAGGGTTGCAAAATAAATAATTGATATTTGCAAAATCAATTGCTTCTAAAAAAATAAATAAAATAGATGCCTCTGAATGAATATATATGTATATATTAAAGATTTATTTCTTTAATTTACTTTCAATGTTAAAAAATATTAAAAATATTATTCATTTTGTCTTCAATTAATATTTATATATAAATATCTTCACAACATTGAAATAATATAAATAGCAGCTATATAATTAGCCTTAAATTCGTAGAGTGCAAATGCTGCATTCATTCATAATAGAAGCAACAAACACAGCAAGCATTAAGGGCTTTTGGAGCTGAGCTGGGAGCTGGAAACTGGGAGCTGGGTCCTGGGGCTGGGCAGCCATTTTGCATAGCACAGGCAAGCTGACAAGTGTTGTGAAATGACGAAGATGCATGGCTGGCAACAGTGAGGGAGGCTGCAGATGGAGAGGACGCATGTTGCAGTGACAACAGCCCAACAGAAGCTGCAGCTAGGAGACAGCCACAGCCACACACAGCTCATCCTTAATGCTGGCTGTTGTTGTCTACTCGAGTCCTTGCATCCTGGACAGCTGCAGCTGCAGCTTGTTTGGGATTTTCACATGCGCTTGTTACACTGCGCACGACGTTGATGTGACATGCAACACATTAGCCAAATGAAATTTTTTTTCTGCTGCTCTGCTTCTTCTGTTGCTGCTCAACTCCTTTGGCGCCCTGCCAATCGCTGGGACTGGAGCTGTCAGCTCTGGCAAACAGCTGCTCTAATTTTTATCAATTTAATAGACTTTTTATGATCCTGGCCATTATCTCACCTGTTTTAATTATATTTGTTTTGTCTGCCACCGAAAATGTGTTGACTGCTGCTTGGCGTCCCGAACAAACATTCAACTTTAATTGCAGTCATAAATATTTTCAATACCCTACCTGGGCTGTCGAGTATATGGATGAAAATGACGATCCTAAAACTTGTGAAATAAGAGAGCAAATATTATATATGTTTTTTATTAAAAATGAATTTTATACTTAAATAAATAAATACTTTACGATTACCAAGGAAATATACAAAGTTTTACTTTGATATCATTTTATGTTCTATTTCCAATGTTTTCCCTTTTTTGTTCGTATTGCTTAGCATATTTATATGTGTATTTATTGTAGGGTATTACTTCTTCTATAGGCTTCATTTTAATTGATTTTTTCCTGTGCAGTTTCAGTTCTCAGCCACGTGACGACGGCTGCCTGTGAGCTTAGCTAAGCCACCTAAGGCGCTCTGCTGCGAATTAATTTCGCTTCTGAATGGCTTTTGTAATTAAAATGCGGACAGCGCGTAAGGGCAAAGGTATCAGGTGAGAGAGGTGGCAGGCTTGCGGGTGCTACGAATATGTCTTATCATTTTTGCAGATTTAGACGCAATTTGCGTTACACGAGCTTCAATTGACAAAGTGTTACGCGGACTAACTGACAAACTGACTGATGAACTGCAACTGTCGGATAGATAGAAGAAGAGGCGAGGGCGGTAACATTTTTCAGGCTTTGCTTTGCCAGTTTCAGACTTCAAAACAATTTAAAACCTTCGCTCTGGATTCTGTTGCCTGGTTGCCTGCTGCCTCCTGCCTCCTGCCTGTTGCCCGTTGCCCGTTGCCTGTTGCCTGGCTAGCTGGCTGGCTGGCTGCTGTCAATTGCTGTCGCCCCAAGCCGACTCTCTCTGGAGTGGCTCGAGCATTTTGGTTTTGTATTATGCAATACGGAAATACTGTCACTGGAAATGTCCTTACCTGCCTAACGTAGTCGCTGCCGTTACCGTTGCCGTTGCTGTTGCCGTTGCTCCATAAATCAACTCAAGTGCCTACGCCCCAGCTGATTTATTTTTGCCCTGCCAAGTCGCTCGCTCCTGCGATGGGTAGGGGCCGATGAAAAGTGGGCGTGGGCGTGAATGCGAGGCCCTGGCATTTGCCTAAAATATTTAACCGGCACTTGTGCACAACAATTCCAGTTGCCATTCGTTCTGCTGTCTCCAGCTCCCTCGCTTCCTCTGGCTATGCCTGCTTTTTATTTCCTCTCTTGCTCACTTTCTCTCTCTCTTTGGTTTTTTTTTTTTTTTTGTATTTTTATTAAATTCTCAAGTGGCATTCGCGCGAATTTCCACAGTGCGCTGCCCTTTTCCCATTTGTTTTCTTTGCTATTTTCCAGCCAAAAAGTTTCTTTGTCAATTTCCCGTATAATGCACAATAATAATACGAGAAAGTTAAAGAAGCAATTCGAGTTGAACTTGAATTTAGATGGGGAGCCAGCAAACACAGCAGCTACAACAATTTGTGGCAAGTGATTACCTTAGGCATTTTGCGGCTCGCAAATTGCGCCGAGCTCAAGGGTATACCGCAGCCTCTTAGCCAGCCATTGTTCCTCTGCCTGCCCTTGTTGTTCCTGTTGTTCCTGTTGTTCCCGTTTGCTGTAGTTAAGCGTCAGGCGCGCAGAGCGGATCAGCAGCAGCATCAGCATCAGCATCAACATCAGCATCAGCATTTCCCACAGGCCAACAGCAAATTTTAATTTTTAATTTCGTTGCGCATAATAAAAATACCGTTACAGATACACACGTAGCATGAGAGGCGCCGCAGCACGTGTTTTGTGTCCTGCAAATAGCCGAGTGGCGGCAGCAGGAGCAGCAGCAGGAGGAGTAAGAGTAACAGGAGGAGGCACTAACGCCCTTTGGACACTTAACAGACATTTGCATGTAAATTTCATTGCAGCTAATAGCTTATTCAGGGCTAAAGCCTTCAAATCAAATAATGACATCAACCAACAAAAATGAGTTACAGCTAATGGAAAGCGCTTTCTATTGATCTGTTAAAAGCGCTAGAATGCTGATACAACAATATACATTATACTTTCCAAATTTGTTTATAGTAATTCAAGAGATTAGCTGAACTAAAATCTAAAATTTGCATCTTACTGTGTAGTGCTTCAAGTACATAATTAAATTGCCCCGAAAAGTATGCTACATTTTAATATAATATTTTGCAAATAAAAAATACTATAATGGTATTTTTACTTTGCCAGTTTTGCATCTCATTATCGTATCTCCATCATTTTATTCTGGCTTATTTACTGAAAAACCTAGTTTGCATAATAATACATTTTATATTGAAATTGTTGTATACGCGCTTCTTAAAATATTTTCAGCTAACAATTATATCGAATATCCTTAGTTTATGTTGACGCGTAATTATTTTCGATGAAAACCAAATAACAAGGGCCAAAAGTACGAAAACAACAATAATTAGCCAAAAAGTTTGCACAACAGCACGTAAAATTCAATTTCATGGGCAACAGAACAGGCGCACCAGGCAGGCTGTTACAGCAGAGGCTGTAATTAAACGCGAAATTGGGTGTATATTTGAGCGAGTGTGCGTGCATGTATCCATGTGTGTGTGTCTGTGTACAAAAATTACAAGGCAGGTGAGCTAATTACAAAAATTTGTTGTGTGAGACAGCTGTTTGGCTGCGCCTTTCGGTTGCACAAATACACAGCTGAATGCGAAACGGCATACATAGGGTCACATACACATACACACACACATAAGCAGAGACACATAAACAACCAGCGAATGCCACATAATGCATGCAGCTAATGAGATTTTGATAGAAACTGGCGAGCGGGTAAGAGCAACAACAACTAAAAAGACAAATAAGACAGCTCTTCTCGAGAGTGATCGACGATGAGATCCCCTAAGCCCTTCGCAGAACTGATATTACAATCATTCGAATGCACACGCACATACACAAACTTAGTTGTTGAAGATTTACTCTTGCAGTTGGACATTCGTAAAGCGCCCGAATAAGATAATCAAATAGAGATGTAAGTGGGTGAATTTGAGAATGGTATACAAAATACAAGTAAAGTCAAAAATGTATAAAATATGGAGATGAGGGCGAAGCATTCACACAAACAAACAGACAGAAGCACAGCGCTAAATCGAATCAGTTTATCACCTCGATAAATAATTTATGACTTTTGCCACGCCTTCTTCTGTTTGCTACATACATTTAAAGGGAACCATTATTCCCTGATTTCACATTTTCAATGGATTCATGGTATAAAAAATTGTTGACAGCTGGCTGATTAAACGTGGATTTTTTTTGCGACGTATCAAATCAGCCAAGGACAACAGAGTGAGAGAGACAGAGAGAGAGAGAGAGAAAGAGAATGAGAGATGAATCGTGTGCAAGTGTCTGTCGGTTGACAAAGAGCATAATTTATGAAGCAGCAACAAAGTGTCGCTTTCAAATTGCATGCAAATGAATGCCAAAAGAGAGCGTGATATGTGCACTTAAATAAATTGAAGCCTGAACCAGGAATTGCATAAATAATATATTTACAGTTATACATGTATGCTTGTGTAATGCAATGCAAATGTGTTTCAATAGTTTTCCAGTTAATTAGACCTGTTGCATAGACAAGGTCTTGAAGAGATTGTAGATTTCCTCTTGTGGCTTTCAGCGAATCTCAAGTTGGTGCTTCAATGTCAGGCTGCTGTCACCTGCAGCTGGCAGTAATAACAGTAAAGAATCTTAAGTTAATGCAGAGTCTGAGTAAATCAAGTCCTACTTTTTCATATTACTCTGTAAAATATTTGCAAGCACTTTGGCAAAATACTTGGCAGATAATTCCCGCTCTCCGCTTGATGGAGCTGGTGCAACTGCAGCTGACTGACACCATTTGGTGGTGCGGCAACTGTTGTTGGCATTGTTGTTCTTGTTGCATGCACTGCGCCCGCTTAGCGTTTACATCTTGGCTTAAAGTCTCGGTTGTTGCAGCACCTGCGGCAGCTGCTGAAATAAATCTGAGGCGGAAAACTTTGCCAAGCGTCTGCAGTCGCTGGCATGTGGCAGGCGGCGTGAGGCTTGCGGGATGAGGGATGAGGGCATGCGTCTGGCGACTGGCCCAAGTGTTATTTACCTTTTCTCTTTGTTACTTTGACTACGCCCAAGCCAGAGCCAGAGTCAGTGCCTTGGGACATGCACCATGAAAAGTTCACTTCAAGTTAACTTTTCTCTCTCTCTCTCTCTTGATCTCCCTCCCCTCTGCTGACTCGCTATTACAATGGGGATTCTCAGCGAGCAGTTGCTCGATGTTTGTTCTGCATAATTAAACGATTGTCTGGAATATCGTGTTGCAACTTTGACAGCGCCTCAGCGAGGTCCCAGACGCAGACACAACTGTCAACTGACAAAGTGATGAACACGGCCTGAATCATGCAGAGGTGTAAGCAGATTCGCATAATGTTGTGCTAAGCAGTTGGCGCTTGAACTGATTTGATTTGAACAGAGGAAATAGTTTACACAAAAATCGAAGCTATAATAACTACATCAGGCTACTTTCTGACCCCACTGCCAACTTGTCAGGATGACCGAGCGGTCTAAGGTGCCAGACTTAAGCGAAGCTTGCTAAGCATTCTGGTCCTCTCTGAGGGCGTGGGTTCGAATCCCACTTCTGACAAACTGCTTTTTTGTATTTTTTAATATAATATAAATAAAAATATATATCAGATAATATTTAAAGATGTTGTTTATTACCTCTAAAATATATATATAAATATTTGAGCATTTTAGAAAAGACTTATTCTAAATAAAAACCAAGACACACTACAATTATTACCCTTGGCGAATAAATAATATAAATATTAAATTAATTTATATACCCACGTTTTATTAAGTCTATAATAAAGTATTATATATTATATTTTATCTACAAATTCAAGAATTTCAAGATTTATTAAATGTAATAATCAATTCTCTATTTGTATATATTAGTTCAGCTATTTTTGGGAAATATCTTTTCTATCTCATATTGAAGGAAACCAGGAAATCCAAGCGAGCAATCTAGAAATTATCTGCATTGCTTTTAATTCAATTTAGCCAAATTAGAGACGCATCCCCTGCTCCAGTCGCACATTTAATCAGGCTAATAGCTCTCAATGGGCACACAGCACTACTATCATTAACAATATCAACCACAACACAACAGCAGGACCAAGTGCTATAATTAATCTAGCTGTGTAATAACCGTCATTAAGCTAAACAAACGGAATTCGGACATTTCCCAGTTGCTGTTGTGCATAAATTTCAATTTGACGAGCCGAGAAGAGGCAGACCTTACAACACCACACCTGATTTGCCCTGCTTTTGCCACCGCCCGCGCCCCCCAACCTGACCGTGTGCTGCCTCAGCGTGTATTGCCAATTAAATGACTGCCCTTTAGCGAAGTGTGCTGCAGCGGCCCGGGGAATTGTATTTTGTAAATATCATAGCCGTGGCAAATGTTTAATGATACGAAATTAATGCGCAAACATCAACGACAATGTGGCCGAGCGGGGGCGTGTATGCCGCAGTTCACCTCAAATGTTAATGACAGAGGCCCCAGGGTGGCTTCATTTATGAATTCCCTGCGTATACTTAATATCGATAAGTGGGTGGCTAAACCATTCAATTGGGTAAATGTTACTGAAAGTTCTGTATCTGTATCTGTATCTGTATCTGTATCTGTATCTGTATCTGTATCTGTATCTGTATCTGTATCTGTATCTGTATCTGTATCTGTATCTGTATCTGTATCTGTATCTGTATCTGTATCTGTATCTGTATCTGTATCTGTATCTGTATCTGTATCTGTATCTGTATCTGTATCTGTATCTGTATCTGTATCTGTATCTGTATCTGTATCTGTATCTGTATCTGTATCTGTATCTGTATCTGTATCTGTATCTGTATCTGTATCTGTATCTGTATCTGTATCTGTATCTGTATCTGTATCTGTATCTGTATCTGTATCTGTATCTGTATCTGTATCTGTATCTGTATCTGTATCTGTATCTGTATCTGTATCTGTATCTGTATCTGTATCTGTATCTGTATCTGTATCTGTATCTGTATCTGGTTGTTATTTAATAGACAGGCACAACTCAACAAGACGTTGCCCCGTCTTCAATCAGAGCATCACATCACACACACACGCATACAGAGACGAGTTATGTTATTTGCGTGCTAGCAACAAAATGTGATTCTTTTGCTCAATTTTTATGAGCTGACTGTCACGCCCACATGGCTCAAACAATTGGCGCCAGTTTGTTTGAATTTCAGCTAGCAACTCGTAAATAAGTATGTATTTTGCTTTTTGCCGCAATTTGTTGACTCAAACAACATCAGCAACAACAGCAACAACAATAATAATAGATTCTCAGTTACGGTTTCGGGTTTCATTTTTATGCAGAAAGAAAGTGCGGGGTAAAGGCCCGAAATTTTTATTGTCCAGCAAAAAGCGAGGAAATACGCATGAAATTAGATTTGCTTCATCGAATTGATTTCATTTGTTTTGATTTGTTTCTGAAAATACGCAAATTGGATACGAAACATACACCCACGCAAACGCCCGCACACCCGCACACCCGCACACACACACACACACCCACATAGAAGTGGCTGCCTGCCATGACTGAAATGAATACATTTTGGTCAAATGGCTGAGATTCGACATTCTCATTGTCGTTGAGTTAGGGGCGTTGACAATGGGGCGTTGCGGTTTATGTTGTCTGAATAGAAAGGCAGTCAACCCCAACGCAGCACCGCCAATAGTTCGCAATACACAAAGAGTGAGGGAGGGAGGGAGAGATAGAGACAGAGAAGCAAAGAGAGTGAGAGAGAGGGAGTGTCTTTTCGTCTGACTTTTAGTAGTTTTTGCTGCTGCTGTCGCTGCTTTCGCTGTTGGCAATTGAGTGATCAACACTTGGCGCTTGTGTTGGTTGGCATTAAAGTGTGAGTATATATACATATATATAGTCACACATAAACATGTATATAAATACACATTCAACGGTCGAAAAACAGTCAGTGATTTAGGCCACATGCGGCTTAATATGCCAAGCATTAAGCCACCGGAATCGTAGCCAAAACGAACCGAAAAACAAAACTCTTACCGCTCAATCAACTGGCCAAATCCGCAAAAGCAAAACCCTTTTTTGCCCCCTGTTGGCATGTCCATCGTTCTGCTTGGGGGATTAACAGATCAGCGGCTTAAGCGACCCACGAGCCAACGAAAATGCTTGGCCTTTAAGTGCTTGTCCGCAACTTTTTTGGAAGTCCCCGAACAACTTATTCAGGACTTTGCACTTGATGGCCCAATTAATGACACTCCAAATATGTATTTGTTCACAACTTTTTTGCAAATGTATTTTTTTCGAAATGTTACATACATATATATGATTTATTTTGCCTCATTATAAATAATAACAAATACTCTGGCAAACTGTCCAGCCAGCTCTCCCGCAGTACCCATTGAAAAACTACAAAATATTGAAAACGTGCACAGAAAAGGAAACTTTTGGGTGCCACGCCCTGTCGCAATCCCATTACCCGCAAACAAGGGGCCCTAAGCTGACAAAAAGTCTGTCAAAACTTATAACGAAATGGCTTTGGTCAAATTGTTTTATTGTCCCTTTGCGTCCTTTGTGGCACCACCTTCCCAGCATCCTTCGGGCGTCGCCCACATTGTTTGGCGCTAAAAACTCTCAAAGGATTTCCGTACGGCCAAAACAACATTTTGGCTTATAGAAGAGTCGCATTTCGCATTAAATTACCATGTTGTGGGCTGGAACGCCGCCAGACATCTCAATACATGCTTAACAATAATGTGACCATGGACGGCACATAAACGAAACCTGATTGCGAGCCATATGGGCGTAATATAATAAAAGAGAATATACATACACATACATGTACATATATGTATGTGTATAAATAAAATATTCAATTGATTGATAGGAAGATTGTTAACTGCTCTCAGCTTAGATAAAGAACTGCAAAGTAGAACCTGTGAGTGGAAAGAGGATAATAGTTGAAATTTTTATAAGATATAATTTTATAAATAATAGAATGTATAGTAGGAGAAATTGCTCATATTATATGTGCCTAAAGAATAGATGGAGTATTATTATTATTATAGATTTTTTATTTGCAATGCCTCTGGTGCTACCAGCCCATATTTAATTTTATGCAGATATATATAATTCCATTTGGCATAAACATAAAGTTTAAACTGCGCTCAACTAATTTTAACAGAATTCGCTTGCAGCAGGATAATGATAAAGCATTAAACATAAATAAGATTTACAAATTTAATAAGAGAATTTTAATTGAAGGATTAGAAAATAGAAATATATATAGACAAAAATTCAGCTGTAAACGCTGCGCTCAACTTCCAATTACTGCTGCAGTTGTTCATGCTGCTCCTGCTGCTCCTGCTACTCCTGCTACCCCAGCTGCCGTTTGTTGCCGTTTCCTGCGACGCCTGCTTCGTGCCGTGCGTCGCTCTCTGGCCTTTTTGCGTGCCTCGGCCGCGGCACAGAACGCTTTGTACGCCGCCTTTTTGATCTTCTGCAGCTCGTTGCAGTAGTCGAGATGCTTTTTCCTCAGCATTTCGATGCGTTTTCGGGCCACTTCCGCCAGCTGCGTCTTCTCGTCTAGGTCCTGCTGAGCACCGGTGGCGGTCGCTTTGGCGTGATTGAGATTCTCCTCGGCAATCTTCAGTCCGTGCTGCATGGCCGTCATAACCTCCTCTGCCTTGCTGGCCGACATCGCGGCGGAGTTGAGATTGGTCTGGGCACTGGCAATGCACTCCAATTCCTGGCGCAGCACAGCCTCCGCCTCGACTAGCTCTGCCTCGAGCTGCTCCACCACCTGCTGCTTGCCGGAGAGCGCTGCTTCCGCCGCCTTGGCAGCGGCATCGGCCCTATCTGCCAGCTGCTGCTTGACCATGTGCGCCACCTCCGCCGCCGCCGACTGCTGGGTGCCGAAGGCTTGCTCCGCGTCGCAGGCGGCCTTCTGGGCGATGTTCGTAGCCGATAGCTTGGCATTTGTGCGTCCTGCCCCAATGTCGCACTTGCCACCTGCTTTCGAGTTCTGCATGTCGGTGGCTGTATCGCGGCCTGGATCAGGGTTGCTGCCTCCAGGCGTATCGCACGTCTCATCCATTTGGTCCATGCTGTGGGTGAGCCGCTTCTGATGTGCGTGGCTGCGGCTGTGCAGCAATTGGGGGCGCCGTTGCTGCAGAGGCGTGGCAGCTGTGGCCACCGGGCTTACGAGAAACTGGAGTAGCCGCATTAGCAGGAACAGGTTGAGGGCCCGGGTCAGCTGTGTAATGCGCATAATTACGTGAACCTTCAAAGTTACTGCAAGTTTTCCTTCCCAGTTGCCGCTCGAGCATTTTCACATTTCAAGTAGTTTGCCAAGTCAACTTTCAGAATGGAAAAATAAAAATGTTACACACCGTCAAAGTAGGCGGCGGCAAAAAGCGCCACAAACGTTGCAGCGGGAAATGGAAAATCACCCACAGTGCATAACTTTTCCACGCAATTTAACGCAATGTTTCCTAAGAGCAGCGAAGACACTTGGGCTTTCCCTTGCAACTTGAAGTCAACTGACAGGTTGGAAAAAAAACTGTACGTATGTATATGTGTGTGGAAAGTACGTGCCAGACAGCCAGCACTCACATATATGAGAGAGAAGAAGAAACTTGGAGACATCCATGTATTGGGGCTTAAAGTGACATAACAACTATATTCATATTTTTTGATTTGTTATAAACTTATTTGTGTAAATAGAAATATTTTGGGTATACAACAATTGTTTGTATAAATAAAAGTGCATAAAAGAAAATATTACAATATTTAAATATTTAATATTTTTATTTTTATTAAAGATAAATATTTATTTGCTATTAAATACAAATGTCTACACAAAAATATTTAAGAAATGTAATTAACTATAATAAAATTAGTACTAAAGCTTAATAGTTTTTATTATACAAATTTTAATATTATAATGTTATTAATAAAAACAATAATAAATTATATAAGTATATTTTATTTTATTTTATTTTACATTATTATTTTTTTGTACATATATTTAATTTTGCATACTTTGTTATAGTTATTAATACAAATTTAAAAAGATATATATATATATATATCCTTTATTTATTTGTTCGACATTACACTTAGCATAATATTAAAAATAACTTCTGCTTGATTATTAAAATATAAGGTATTTTATAACTTATCATCAGGAAACTTTTACATATTCCATTTAAAAAATTGATAATCATCTATAACTATTTACTGTTTTTTTTTTTTTTTTTTTTTTTTTTTTTTTTTTTTTTTTTACAATGGATAGATGAAAATGCTTTTGCATTTTAAAGCTCTTGTCTATGCTCATAACATTTTATATTCTAATCTCATTATTGGCTGTGTGTGTGCAGCTCAGCTCAAGTTATTTCACGCTTTACAACACTTAAGTTTGAGCGTGTTTACGGCGCCCAAATGCGTTCGCCTGAGATAGTTGGCCATTTCTTTTTGGGCTCTAAAATTAATTGGGTCATCAAAGCCGCAGCGGCTTTGCCTATCTGCAACTGTTTTGTGCTGTGAGCGTCCGTTGGTCTCGATAAGCTATCGGCCTTATCGAAAGGGTCGGTCCAGCTGTTTGTTAGCTCGCCAAGTCCCCAGACGATGATTTGAGCCTCCATTTGTGCGTTGATCTGTTAATCCGAAAAGGGTAACCGCCGTACGAAAAGTAGGCTTAGGCATATGATTGAACGACAGCACTTCGTGTTTTTAGTAGTCGTAAAAGAGGTTGGGATTCTGGTTGGTGCGATGCGCCTACCTTCGAGAACAGCTTCGAAGGTTACTCAACTTGATTGGGATTTTGGGCTTTGCCAGTTTTCACCACCAATTAACAGGGAATCGTTGCAGGCTCTAAAATATTTAACTGAAGTTGAGTTACTGCAAATGGACACTTGACAACCGCTGCTGGCAGGACTCGGCTCTTGCCGTTGCCCTTCGCCCACTCCCTGCTCCGCCCACTGACCGTAGTGCCAAAAACTCATTTACTTGCATCTCTTGTTGCTGCCATGTGGCCTTTGCACATTTACAGAGTGCTCGACGCGTCCTTCTGCTCGTACTCGTCCTCGTCCTCGCTATCGCCTTCGCCCTTGTCCGTGTCCATGTCACTTGCATGCGCCTTTTTGCGTGGCCAAGTACATGTGCAGAAGTGTCCCAAATGACACTCCGAGCTGGCGTAGGTGTATGAGTGTGTGCGTGTATGTGAATTGGGTGTGGCAAAAAACCGCAAAAAATTCTACATGAAATCGATGTGCACGAACATTTTTGGTCGAAAAATTGCAATAAGCATTCACGAATCCGAAACACGCTCTAAATAGTAGACCCCATATTTTCATATACCCCTTCTTATGCTTCATAAATAATATTAAAATAAAAGTCATACATAAAGCAGCTTAAATTAAATCTTTAATACTATTTTAAATCTTTTTTTTCATTTACAAATTATTTATTTTAGATAGATCATTAAAAATGTTTGCAGAGTTTGTAGAAATAAATGAGAAAACACTCTCATTTTGTTTTTGAATTTAAATTGCGAATGCATCAAACTTACATCCTGGACTTAATATTCAACTGTATGCTCGATTTCCATTGCATCTCATTAATGTCAAAATATAATGACCCCATGCTGGGGCTGTCATCCTTTATCATTGGAATGCTCTGACAGAACCAACTACAACAACTAATGAACATCTACACCAACAAACACACACACACACATAGAAATTCAATTTCCTTTGCCAGTCGTTGGACCCCCACAAATGGCATCTGTTGTCATGCTGAGCCCCAGAGCCTCTGTCTGTCGGGATATAGTCCACATTCCCTAACTGCACTCTGCATGCCGCTCTGTCTTTGCAGCTCTCTCTATATGTATCTCTATCTCTCTCTCTCTCTCTCTCTCTCTCTCTCTCTCTCTCTCTCTCTCTCTTTGTATGCATATTATATTTATGGTCTAGCAGAAGTGCTTATTGATGCTGCATCTGAAATTGAAATCTGAAATTTTTCCTTTATATTGTTTTTGGATTTTGAGTTCGTTTTTTTTTCTTATTTTGGACAGTTTACACGCAAAGTGCATCGATTACAGTTTCAATGTTCTTGGAATTCCAATTAAGCAGAGCTGGCATTTTGTTAAACAATATGCAAAACTGGCAGCTGGCCGGACGACCAGTCAGAGCTGCCGTGCTCTGCCCTGAAAACGAATAAAAAATTGCAGGCTGAAGCCCTCTGCGAATTGAGTCAAGGGAAGCCAGGGTAGAATTTAATTTTGACGCATAGGTAAATTGAATACAAGCAACAGGAAAATTGCTCGCAGGCCGCAAAGGTGCTCTGCTGGCAGGCATTCCCAGCCCGGCCACATACAGCACATGGCATCGAGTTTTTGGACTTGCATGAAAAGTCTCTCCCAGTTCTCGACCACAAGAAGTGAAACATGAAATTTACGCAAAAGCGAGCTAACAATGGAGTGAAGCCAAGCCAAGACAACCTGGCTGAGTGCACTCGAGTTCCAGTTAACTAATATTGCTCATGACAATGTGGTTAGGCTCTTTGAACTTTGGCTGAGGTATCATCAAAGAAACCGCAGACTAAGGCATGTTCGGTTCAGTTAATTTACTTAGTGCTTTCATTTGAGGCTGCCTAATTGGCAACGAATCTATCATCTGAGAAACAAATATGCCGAAGAGCAGCTGTTATTTCGGTGATATCATATAGACGAACTCTTCGAAGTTGATTTTGCCATCGCCATCGAAGTCGGCCTCCCGTATCATATCATCGATCTCCTCGTCGGTCAGCTTCTCGCCCAAATTGGCCATCACAAAGCGCAGCTCGGCTGCACATATGAAACCGTCCTCGTTCCTGTCAAAGATCATGAATGCCTCCTTGAGCTCCTCGTCTGAATCAGTATCCTGCGCATGTCTGCACATGAGGCTACAGAATTGCTCAAAGTCGATTTGCTCCTTGCCAGTGACATCAACATCGTTCAACATATCCTTCAGTTCAATATCGGTGGGACTACTGCCGAGTGATCGCATCAAATTTCCCAATTGCCGAGAGTTAATCACGCCAGAATTTTCCTTATCGAAAAGAAGAAACGCCTCTTTATAGTCTGCAATTTGCTCTTCAGTTAGGTCGGCCAAATTCATTGTTGAATCGTAATTTAATACAGCTTATTCTATTGACAAATTTGAGTACTAATCGAATTATGTTATATTTGATATTTAAAATCAGCTGGACAGATTCTCTGCGCCAACTCAGTCCCAGATACTGTTACGAGAAATAAGTTGGATTGTGGATGAAACTAGGCTGAAACAGTCCTGGATTAATTCTTATATTTATTTGCACACAGGCTTCGGACGACTGAAGAAATGCTGCCGCAGCTGCCCTTTATATGGGGCGCCTTTTACTCATAAGCGAAGTTGCTCTCAAATACTCAGCCCGACGACAGGTAGAGATCGTGTCGGTTGAGCTTTAAGTGACCAATGAGAGCGCTCTCTGCTGCTGCAGGCATTCTAGCTTCGTTTTACTTGAATATAAATACCGAATGAGCATTGCTGCATACATATAGACAACTTAAACGATCTTCTGTGTCTCTTTCCTTTTATTATATTTATTTATATTTAGGCATATGATGCTTAAGTATATATATAATGAAATGTTGATATGCTAAACGGCTTATGAACATTAATATTTATAATTATTAGATAGCACAGACAGCAGTTTCTTGTCTTATATAGTTCTCTTAAGGCCTAGGACTTCTGCATTGTCTGCTTTCATTTCTGGCTCTTCTCTGAATTGAGATAACACTGCATATCTGTACTGTTTGTCAGCACATTGTGTGAGCTGAATTTTCAAACTATATACTACAACGTGAAGCATAGCATAACAAGGATTTGGATAATTACATATATATGTTTATATGAAGAGAAATATAATATTTATATATCGCATGTGTAAACAAATATGAGTTCTGTAGTCCAGACTGCTCGACTAGGGGAACCCTTGAACCTGATATTCTATTTTAAATTTTCTCTACAGACACACACACACATACTCTATCTACTCAGTTCGTCCGCCTCCTGCCAGCTATATAAGATTTCACAACACTATCATATATTCCAGTTCAGTGTGTTCAAAGTATAATAAGCATTGCATATAATGAACTTGTGGCTACGCAACGAGGTCAATCACACACACACACAAACAGAAGCGAGCTCGATTAATATTTGCAATAGTAATTTTAATTTAAGAAATTTTCGTAATTAGCTTTAGAAAAAGATGAAATAAAAAATGAATTGCTAGAAAGATTTTACTTTTGAGTTATCATGTAGACAAACTCTTCGTAGTTGATTTTGCCATCGCCATCGAAGTCTGCCTCACGTATCATGTCGTCGATCTCCTCGTCGGTTAGCTTCTCGCCCAAATTGACCATCACAAAGCGCAGCTCGGCTGGAGATATGAAACCGTCCTCGTCCTTGTCAAAGATCTTGAATGCCTCGCGGAGCTCCTCGTCGGCATCGCTGTCCACCGACTGCTTCGACATCAAATTGCAGAACTCAACGAACTCAATCGAGCCATTGCCAGTGGTGTCCACCTCGTTGACCAGATCCCTCAGCTCGGCATCGGTGGGATTCTGTCCGAGCGAGCGCATCAGATTGCCCAACTCACGCACGCTGATCATGCCCGTGTTGCTCTTGTCAAAGAGGGCGAACGCCTCTTTGTATTCGGCAATTTGCTCCTCAGTCAGATCTGGATTCATTGTCGGATCTAATCGTAAGGACTAGCAATTTCGTATTTTTAAACAGGGCACGTTGTATCCAAATGTATGAGTGACTATTGACTGTACGGAATGATTTCGAACTTTCAAATAGTGAAAGCTGCTTCGCACCGCCTGCTCAGCTCTAACGTTCGCTCATCATGGTGACGAAATCCCTGTAAATGATGTTGCCCTCGGTATTCGAATTGGCATCCAACACAATCTGGTCCAGATCGTCCTCATCCATCTCATCGCCATATGCGCTCATGATGTGCTTGAACTCGTTCTCGTGTATCCAGCCGTTATCCTCTCTGTCGAAGACCTTGAATGCCAGTATTACCTCATCCTCCGGCGTCTGGCCCTCGTAGCGCACGGACATGATGTGCAGAAAGTCGCTCAGGTACAGCTCATCCGTACCATCGGGATCGTATTCATTGTAGTAGTCCTGCAGCTCATGCTCAGGTGGATTGTGGGCCACTGCATGCATTATGTCCTTCAGCTGCTTCATGGGTATAATCCCTGTGTTATTGGTATCGAACAGGGAGAACGCCAGCGTCAAATCGGCCTCCTGCTCCTGGTTCAGACTGTGCGTCCGTATGATGCGCTCCTCGGGCGGCGGCGTGGCAAAATCAAATTCCATTTCCATCTTGAACGGGTCTCCAAAAGGGTGTCACGACTAAAAGGTTACTACTATTAACTATATTCTAAAATTTGGCTGAAGTAAATTGTGAATTCTTTTTGCACTGAAACTTTGTAAATATTAAGTTAAACTGAAATCAATTGAGACTTGGATCTCTGCCTACTCGAAAGGGGAAAGAGTAAGAGGAAGAGCATGGGAGGGCTAAGAGAGCAATTCTCAACTAACTATAAAGCAATTTGCGCAGCTAAACTAGATCTAGGTTGAGCACATGTCGACCCAGCTTAATGCAATGCCATAGTTCATATATGTATATAAATATTTGTCCAGTTTAGCATGCAGGACTTCTACTATAAATAATCGTTTACCTCTGCTGCCCGAAGAACATATGCAAATGAAACCACGCAATCCCATCAGAGTTGCTTGTTGTTGTTGCTGTTGTTGTTGTTGGTTGTGTTGCCTGATTATGCCCCGATTATGGGCGAGCGAGGGCCTCGGTGAGCTGTTGCCCTTAGCACATGCAAACTCAGTGGTCGCATACCTCTCGACTCTGGACTCTCGACCCTCGACTCTCGACTCTCCACTGTTGTGCTATTGCTGGTGTTGGGGCCGAGACCAAAGCTCATTCATAAGCTATGCACAGAAATTTTGACAATGGCCATCGTGTGGCCACCTATACAGGTGACTTTCCATTAGCAACGGTTTCAATTTTGCATAGTTGTGAGTGCACATTGCATTCCAGCTGGAGACAAGCCGAAAGTCATTTGCAGCCAGAAATTATGTAAATTGTGCAATTTGGATTTTACTCATTGGACCCAATAGCAGAAACAAGAAGACCACTAAAAAAAAAAACGCCATTACATGAGAGAGAAGGCGGCACGTAATCGAGCAGGTAGCGAATACCTGTCCGAGAATGGCCAAACATTTTTAATTAAAAATGTAATTAGGAGAGCAACTGAGCAAGGCATATTTGGGGGAGAAAATTGCGTAGAAAAAATGTTGCCTAAACTGCAAACGAGAGAAGAGGCAGAGATAGCGACTTGAAAAGCCCAGAAACTTAAGGTGTATATAGTAAGAAATGTATGTATACTTGTTATCATTAAACATGGGAAATCAGTTTATAATGGTAGCTTTACCATAATGTGAGCGATGAAGAGTAGGAGAATTAGATCCTCGCCAACTCAAAGGGGGGGTGGTAGGAGCAAAAGCATGGTGAGCAAAGAGCCATTATAATTATTAGATGATTATATACATTGTATATATTATCATTGAAAATGGGATGACTGGATGTTATGGCTAAATGTAGGTAATAGAGAGCAGGAGACGGAGCAGACGTGGCACATGTGAACAGATTGCTTGAATAGATATTATAAGAACCTCTCGCTTCTATCATCGATAAGCAGCATACATAAAATGTGTGTGTGAGAGAGTGAGAGAGAGATATATATATATAGAGAGAGAGAGAGAGAGAGAGAGAGAGAGAGAGAGAGTGAGAGAGAGAGAGAGAGAGAGAGAGAGATAGAGAGAGTGAGAGAGAGCTTCGCACTGCAGTAACTATACAGACTCTATCTATGCGAACCAAAGTTCTGCTTCCTTTTTACCTCTTTAACGCCCGACTGCAACGTTCTTACTTGTTTTGACATATTTATTATTCAATTCCAAGCAATATTTAGCTTCATACTTAAAGATATTAAAGTCTGCACTCGATTTTGAAGAACTAAACAAAAGTCTTGGTTTTTACAAATTTAAGTGAATTTTATAGTTTTACTTTATTTTGTATCCCCTTATCATACAATCAGCTAATTGGATTATACTGTAAATATTCTGCATGCAAATCAGCAAAGCTTCTAAAAAATAGCGTGCAAAACTCGCTTCATTGTGTTAAGAGTAATGTCGGCTCTCGAGGGATTAAACGTAAGCACCTTCATTATCGTCGCAATGCACCACCTGAGGGTATGAATAGAATCATTCGCATTGATTGACAAATTCAATTTCTGTGCAGTTGGTTAAGTGGATTGTGGCTACGTTGGCGGTTTTCTATTTTTGTTATAATACAACCCACACCACCGCCAGCACCACCCGTTGTCAACTTGCTGCAGTGAAAGCGCGCTGCTCGATTGCATTCAGTGCCGATTTCAATTAAGCATATGAAAGAGGCGCTCGGCCACACAATGTGGCACCCGGCAACAATTGAGTGGGCATGGCCGCAGAGCTGCCCATTGGCTGCTATCATGTCGGGTCAGTCATTGTCAGTGGGTCGGCAAAGTAAGAAGAAGAAGGTGAAGAGAAGAGGCAACTGGGCGCCAGAGCGTTTTCAATATGCGTTTTTGTGCCTCATATTAAGTGTGCTTGCGTGTGTGTGTGTGTGTGTATGTGTGGCATGTATTGTGCTCTTGTTGAGGCATGTGAATGGCTCTCTGCCTGGCAGCGGTTGCACATGCTTTTGGCCAAGCTGTTGCCATATTTGGTTTGTTAATCTGCCTTTTGCCGCTGAAGCAGCAGCTGCCGATTTTCATTAAAGGCAGCGAGGCAAGTGAAGCTTTGCTTTCTTTGGCATTTGGCTTTTCTTTTTGCAGTTTGTCTGTGTGCATAGCACACACACACACACACACACACACACTCACACACAAGCAAACTTCTCGGCAACGTGTTAGCCCAGCCCCCGATCAAACATTCTAAATGGCTCACAGCTGACTTGGAGACCAAAGCAAAGCATGGCAAAGCAAAGGAAATGGCGAAATCCTGCCACGCCCAGCAACAATGCAAGTCAATCTCAATGGCTTTCAACTCTTTGCCAGGCACTTTGATGCGGAACAGTGCCAGGATACACAAGCCAGCCCGAAGTGCCAAAACAAATATGTAGTCAATAGCAGTGTCTAAGCCTGAACTCAGACTACAAACTAAGCTCAGGCACCATAAAAAATAAAGAAGAATAAAAAAACAAAAACAAAGAAAAGTAAGCCAGCTGTTGCACTCAAGTCTGGGTGACTTAAGAGACCCTTCCATTTATTAAAGAGTTCAGTTTTAACGACTGTGCAGCTCGAGAGTATTTTAAATTTGCCCTTCCTTGTAGTTAATATCATCCGTAGTGATATCACGTTGCTGAATCTCTCCGAATTCAATCGGTATTGATCACCATTTAGAGCCCATTTCTTCAGCGCCTCCCAGGAGGACTTTTCTGTCAAGGAAAATTCGAATAATGCTTGAGTAAATGATGCATTGCCAAATAGAGCTTACCGCCGGAAATCAGCTGGAAGTTGAGCAACAGCACGAAAATCAAAGTAAACAAAGAACTCTTAGTTCTCATATTTTGAAGTTGAAAGAAACGCTACACGCTGTGATTTATTCACCTATACTGGAGCTATGCGAACATTTTTAATAAATGTAACGAATTCATTTAGTATTAGCTAAATTACACTCTGTAAAAATAGAGGCAGAAAATAAAATGAAGAACAGAAAGGAAGAGCAAAGAATCATGCCAATTAGCTGTGAGTTATGTGAGATATAAAGAATTCCACATTATTTTAATATATAAATAGAACATTTAATCCATTTTAAGCTGAATAAATGTTTTTTATTTATTTTATATATACGCTTGCACGCATTGGTAAACAGCTCAATTAGCTAGCTCGCTTGCTCTCGGGCTGTGTTAATTCTAAAAACCAAGATACACACACACTAACACACACACACACATACATACACACACGCTGCAAAGTTTTGTTGACTTTGTATATGGGTCCTTTCGGCCATGTAAGATTCTTGTTTGCTTATGACACAAATTGCATTTGTGGATGACAACAAAAGCTTTGGTCATGCCAACAAGATGATTAAATTACTCATACGCCCCATGAGCCGTGCGCGCGCACACACACAAACACACACTGCAGACGCCAGATGCCATGGCCAAAGTTTACTGGGAGTTATTATTATTGTTTTAGTTTTTGTTGCCGCCCGGCATTTACTTAATTAAGTTTTACTGCAGCAGCAACAGCTCGACATGGCCATTTAATTAGTTTTTAATTATATATACATTCTTTTCGTTTTTTATTTTTGTTTTTGTTTTTTATTTAGCAGTGAACGCTCAGCTCTAAGCGCCGAACGCTTTACAAACTGGACACCAGAGTTGGGTATTTGCTTCGAGTTCATTTAATTTTATTTGTATTTGGTAGAAACGCCCACGCCACCGTAAACTAAGCAAGCCCCCAGCGTGAAGCGTTCCTCATTTAGCACATTATTTTTACAGGCTTTGTGTTGAGCAAAGTTTTTGCTTAATAGGCCAGTCGCAGCTTGGGCTGGGTAAATGAGTTTTGTTTAAAATTAATAAAATTTAAGCATGCTATTTAGCGAATGCCGCAAACTTCGTCAGACAATGCCAGCCAAAAGTATGCAGCCAAGCATTTTAATTGAATTTTTCAACAGGCCAACAGCCCAACAGCAACAGCAACAACATCATCATCATCATCAGGCGAGGCGCTAATTGAAATAGCCAAGCAAATATTGCAGTTTTCTGCATGTTTAAACGGCAGTCGAGTAGAAGAACCAGCAGAAATGGTCGGCGGCAGCTGCTCTGTAAAAATATTTACACACTACGCTGTTCCATAAAACACCGCAAAACAATAAAATTCGCAATAAACCAAATGGAAAACACCGCCAGAAATGCAAATGAGGAATTGCTGCTGGCTCATGTGAAATGCACACAATGCAAAAAGGCATCACACACACATACACACACACACACACAAGTCAAACAACAATAAGAACAAAGCAACAAAAGCAATAAAGCAACATTTTAGGAAAAAAATTGCACTGTTATGTAGGTATGTGTATACCCCTCAAGCATTATACCCTGTATAAGTATTGAGGGTAAATTTTAAGTGCTCCATTTAAAGTTTAGCAAACGACTTTCATTTATCAATCGTTTATCTAGTGCTAAATTAAATTTGTTGTACTTGAAAAAAATATATGTAATTACTGTTTTTGTCATATTATTAAATTTTCATATTTTTGTATTTTTTTTTTTTATTTTTTATTTTCTGTTGATCGCTTACTGTTATATTTTTTTTTAGTTTTATGTTAAGCACTCCTCAAAAATATTTATTATATTTTTATTATCTTATTTTTGCTTTTAATATGTATAAAATTTAATTTTTAAATATTTATATTGTATTTTTTTTATAAATTGTTTTATCTATCAAATTTCAGGTCCTAGCCAGTGCTGCCAGCTGTATCGACGTTAGCCTTCGTTCCCCATTCGCTTCGCTTCGCTTTGCCCTGCGCAACTCAGTCTTGAACAAAGCAAAACGAAAAGTGGATCGAAAGGCAACACTTTTTCATAACTTAAATTGCAAAAGGCTAAAATGCGACTGACTGGAAAATCAACACAAAAGCCAGCACAACAATGAATAGCAACAGCAGCAACAACAACAAAACATCAACAATAATAACAACAAGAGGCAACTGGAGTCAACTTTGATTTCCTGTGAGCAAACACAATGATACTTTTCAATTAACACTACTGCTTTGAGGCACTGTTGTAAATGTAATACCACGGCAGAGCCTCAAGTAAAACGCCGTTTTATCAAAACGAAGCATAACTAAAGCCATATAATTAGCAGCGTATGCAGCTGGCCCATATATATTTACATATATATATATATATATATATTGAGCTGTACTTAGATATCGGCAAACAGTTAGAAGGGCAAATGGCCATGCATCGCATTTTGTTGCCAACATTTTTACTGCTGGTGCTATGGTCCTATCAACAGCAGGCCACAGCAGGCTACTCTAATAATAGCTTATATATAAATATACCATATAAATATATATGAATTGAATCTTATTTATAGATTGCGGCAGCCAAATCAGTTCCGCATCGTCATGTCCAGCGACGAAGAAGCACCTGCCCAAGGTTCTGGAGCCAAATGATGAGCTCAATCAGTTCGACGAGTTGGTGAGAAGTAGAAGCTTGACGAACATAATCTGGACAGTTCTTAAACTTATATTTTTACGAATTTTCAAATCAATCTTTATGTGAATGTAATTCATAAACGTATCTAATCAGAGTTCATTTGAAGGTTATAGACAATGATCGGATTTTCTCTCTGATTTTGTATGTTGCCCGAATTTCTGTTAGCTTTCGTGCTGTTTTGCTTGTTTAAGAGATTTTCATTTACCTTTGAAGTGGGCTTCTGTCAGATAGCATTTGTATTGTTGTTGCCCGCATTTCCAGCTGTGCGCTTACTTATTGTCTCTCTCAGTGGCTCTCGGCTTAGGCAGGCAGAAGCATACATATACATATACATATGTACATATATATCTATATGCATTACTGGAATTCCTTGGGCTTTCATTTCAGATTTGGATTTGAATTTGGCTTTGGCATTTTGCAGGTGCAAATTTAAAGTCATAAAATGCAATTTGTTGCCGAGAAGTGCAGGAAGTTGTTAGTTGGCAACAACATGCTGTTGCAATTGAAGTGCTCGCAATTATCACATAGTGTTAAACAAAAACACAAGCAGCAACAACAGCAACAGCAACAACAACGAATGCCACTTGTGCGCCAAGCAGCAGCAACAAGGTGTCAACGAGAACAACAATTGCAGCAACAGCAGCTGGTGGCAAGTGTTGCACTTTTGAGCACCGACCTGCAAATGGAGTGTTTACAGCAAAAAAATGGGCAGCACTGGGAGCCCGGTGTAGTGGAACAAAGATTGCTATTGCTGAAGCGGCTTCCTCTGCGCATGAATAAATGTTAAAACACAATCGAGAGCCATAAATTCCGAGCAGTCATCAGGTAAAACAGGTGTGAAAAAGAGAGAAATGCAAAAAATAGAAAGAAAATAAATGAAATAGTAGCAAAAATGGAAAAGAAATAGCCCAAAGCGAACAATGCGAATGAGAACAATGGCCAGGCCCAAGGCCCAAGGCGATGGCGCCTCAGTCTAATTGGTATAATAAAATGTCATAAACCGAAAGAGCGACCAGTGGACCTGGCCAGTTAAGCCATGAAGGAAGCTGACAGGCTGAGGCTGGGGCAGCACAGAGCAAAGTGGGCAGGCGAAGGGGTGGGCCGATTGGTTTCAGGTCGGCTGACTACAAGTTTTGCAAAGACTTAAAGCTTCCGGCTTAGCGGCGATAGATAGACTGCTGTGCACTTGGAATAAGGCAGGAGTCGAGCCAGCAGTGGCCGGTGATATTGCTGCACAGGAGAGATATAGAAATGGCATTAAGGAAAATGAATGCAAAAATAATGAAATTACTTTTAATGAGGCAATGCAGAGGGAGCACAATAGATGAACTAACTTTGCAACTAACCTAAGTGGCAGGAAAACTCTTCAGCAAATAATGAGCTGATGCCTCGTCTGATAACAGCAATTCAAGTTGTTCATTTGTTTATTTTTTATATTTCTATTATTATATTTTTTATTGAAATTATATACATATAAACTCTCTTACAATCCTTTAGTTGTGACTGTAGTTTAACGTAAAGCTGTTCACTGCACTTACCCTAAGTTCTACAATATATTTTAATTATTTCAACCTTCATCACTTATTCGTCATGCCACCGAATCTATCCCATCTATCTCCTGCATCTATATATAGTGAAATTTATTATTATTATTTTCTTTTTTTTACAGTTCGTCTTGCACTATTTCTTCTATTTCCCGGCATTAGTTGTTGGTATTTCTCTGAGTGTAATTTATCAAGTCATTTTTTCTTTATACCATCCAAGTGAGCCAATTGTCAAGGATGCCATGCTGCCCGCTGCGCCCATATATCAACTGTCAATTCCTGTGCAATGCTTTGCCGTCACAATCAACGAAATTAGTTTCATTTCCAACAAATGGCAAGGCAGCAGAGACCACCCGAAAGCCAGCCAAGCCACAATCACAATCGACCCACATAGCATGGACTGCGCTTAAAGCTCAGCTGGCTAAGTTCCTTCTCCTTCTCTCTCCCTTTCTCTGCGACTGATTTTTTTTTTTACAATCTCTGACTGCTCCTCTTCTATTCAGTTTCCTCATACTTGGCATTCGCTGCTTTTGATGGCTGCTTTTGATCTTTCCCGTGCTCTGATAAATGATAAGGGGCCTGGACGGAACCGGCAGGAAACGCAACAAAAAATATAGAAAAAAATTCACCAAAGTGTAGAAAATTGCGCCTCAGCTGTGAGGCCCGCATCACCAAACAAGAGAAAGAGAGAGAGAGGGAAGGGGACAGGGAGAGAGAGATAAATAGTTTTCAGGTGAGATAAAAGTGCGACTCGAATTTATCGCCTGATTCTTAAATTCCCTAAATGGAATAGAAAATCGGCTGCATTCTGCACAACGAGCTTTAAAAAAGAGTAGCACAACTCCAGTGCCCATCATGGTGTCAATTAGCTGTAAAATGTTGATGCAACAACACACACCTGTCATGCCTCACCTGCCTGTCAGCATTGTGATGCCATGAATAATGCCCGTCCGCAGCGCTTCATAAGGCCGACTTCGTGCTGCAGCACGGAATTCACAGTTATGCACGAGTCTTTCACCTTACATTTATTTTCATAATGAGCCTTCAGCTGCAGCTACTGTTAATTGAGTATTCATAGTTATGCACAGAGTGCTGCGTAAGCATGTGACCTATCCGCTTGACCCTTCACAAAATATCACTCATACGCAGCGTGTTTGCGGCCCGTTGGGCCTTGTTTACACCACCACCCGCTGCCAGCCGCGTGCCTCCCTTGCTGTTCATCAATATGGCATTCGCCCTGGTTGCCTGTCATGTTTCGAGCAGGGAGAAACGAAATATGGCGAAATTGTTATTCAATTTGTGCCCATCAAATAAAAAACAAGTGGGTAAAATTTTCGATTTCAGGTAAAAATAATTATTATTATGACTGAGAGATATGCTACTTTATTAAATTAAACTAAAGAAAAGAAATATACCAAAGTATTATTGTGGTCAGTCAACGATATATTTAAAAAATATATATAAATGAGAGTCTACTGTACAAATATTTCAATTGAAATGATTACAAAATCCTTAAACTACCTCCAAATAAAAGAGCTGTCAAATTATTTCAAGTATTGCGAATATAAACAAGAAAGAAAACTCTAACCGAGACTGCTCGACTAGGAGATGCCCTGAGCTCTCCAGAGGGCGATGGTCTAAGAGAGGAGCAGTGATGTTGAGGGGGAGACACCTTGAGAGGGCAGTGACCTTGAGGGGCAGTGAGCTTGAGAGGGATGTGACCTTGAGAAGGCAGCGACCTTGAGAGGGCAGTAAACTTAAGACGGCAGTGACCTAGGAAAAAATTTCAAGTCGGACGGATGGACACGGCTGAAACGACTCAGCTCGTCGCCCTGATCAAGAATATAAATATACTTTGTGGCGCCCCTCTACATGTGACACTATACCTGAACCCATTTTCAATGAGAAATCGGGGCATAAAAAGTCGATGCTAACTAATATTTCGTCTCTAACTAACTCTATTCCACAATTTGTTTCCATACTTGCATTCCTTTACAAATATATTCTCTTGTTGCGGAATTATTTGGTGTGTTCTTGTCTCATCCATAATATCCTATCCAATCCATTTCCATTTCTGGCAAATTTCGTCATATTTTTTACGACAAATATCTGCAGAACACTTCCCCTTCGCTCCACCTTTCTGTTGTGCTGTATTCCTCTGTCTCTTTTTTTAGTTTGAGTAGTCCAAGAGCTGCCCTCCTCTGTCGGCACTTATTTTTTGTTGTTTGCCATTTCATTGTCTTCCTGCAGCGGAGCAGATGAAACAGCAGAACGATGATGGGTGTGGATGCTGGACGGTAGCTCAGCTTCTGTTTTACATTGCCATACACTCGAGTATTTGCATTTGTTTCTGCTGCTCCTTTTTTCAGCAACTGCTGAATTGCCCCTCGTACCACCACGTATTCAAGTCCCGTAGCTTGTTTTAATTTCGTTTTTTCTTTTTTTATACATTTTCTGGCTGTTTTTTCTTTTTTTGTTGGTCGGCTGGAAGGGCGAGGCAGGCGGCGGGGATTTCGATGACATCGCAGCAAAATTGCAGCTCACAATTTTTTCACCCGGCCTCGTTGCTGCATTTCAATTGAATTGTCAGCGTTTTGCTGCAAAAGCGAACAAAAAATGTGTCATAAAATGTTGGCTCGTTAAGAAGTCACGCATTCAGTTAAAGTGCAATCCCCCCGCAAAAAATTGTATCCAAAAACGTAATCAGAAATTCTTTTACGATTTTTGTGGTAATGCTGAGGTATTCGAGTACCTCCAGCAAAACCTAAAGCGATTAGTCAATGAAGCTGAAAAAGGATTCCAGCTAGCTGAGAGCGCAATATATTTATTGATTTCCAAAGCCATAGACTAATCAAATAATAGTTATACTATATCTTGTTTATGTTATCAAATATATCTTATATATCCTATATCAAACAAGAAGAATTAAGAATAAATTTAAATTGTATGTGGCGAATCCAAGTAACAAACAAATTTATTAAATATTAATAAATAATTATACAATAGTAAAATTCAGATTTCATTAGAATTTTTTTGTTTCCTTACTAGCCTTGCATATTAAATGCAAATTTAATTCGTGAGGGAGATTTCACAAAAGGATAATTGACACTTGTATATAATGCGCAATGCGAGAAAAAAATTACAATTAACTGATGCGTTAAATAATTTAACAGCTTAATTGCATTGTCTGGTTGACAATTGAATGCTGGCACTTAAGCTGAAATAATTAATTATCAGCCTCATAATGCGTTACGCCTGTCAGCTGTCAGCTGCAACTTGCAAGGCAATTGAACAGCAAACATTTTCGATGGAAAAACAAATAAATAAAGTGGAAACTTATTTCAGTTTCGGTAATACCCTTGACGGGCGCAGCTGTCAAATGATATAAACTCAATATCGTATCGACAGGAAAAATGCTCGATATTCTATTAAAAATAGAAATAGAAAAATAAACACAGCGTTGACAAATCGGACAGCCACACCGAAACGAGAGGAAGATAAAGTGTGGGCAGCCATAAATTCAAGAAGAAGACAACATAAGCTAAAGTAGCGCTGCTCGCTCCATCACTCTGGCTGCTGATGACATCATTTTCCATTACAAAGATAAAGCTGCATGCGTGTCTGTGTGGAAAGCGAGACTGAGACTGAATGTGCTCCATGTCCAAGTCCAGCTCGGTCTTGAGCTAAGCTGTCTGTTTGCCATGGACTTTGGCCATAAATAAGTAAAAGTAAAGCAGGCACTGGCCCAGCCACAGCTGAGCCAACTAACTTGGCCAACTGGCAGCCCGGCCACAGCTCAAGGCGCCGCAACTAATCAGCCGCGGCGAAAGGCGACGCGATGCGACGCGTCGCTGGCAAATTGCAATTTGTACGCTGCAAATTGGAGAGTGTATCCAGACATATACCTAAGTGCTCTATCGATGTGTGCGAGTGTATGCGGGTGTGTGTGTGGTGTCAATTAAGTTTGTTTGAATGAAAATTGCACGAGCTGCTTGTGAAAGATTAAATGGCTTACGGCAACGCGACGTATACTTAATATGAACGAGCAAAAGAAAAACTAAATGGATTGAATCAAACGTCGTAATATAATTAACAATCAACAGTCAATCAGAAATTGATCTGTATGGATAATTTGTCTTCAAATTTTTAATAAGAATAGAGATTAAAATTTCGTTTTATTTTATGCTGTAAAAGAATTGTTGAACAACAGAGCAAAGTAATCGAAAATCGAAATAGTTTCGAAAAAATGGAACACGTTGTAAACTAATAATGATAAATACTAAGTAACTAACTTAAAGTATTTGAAAATAGCTAAGGCCACTGTGAAGAATCTCAATTAATTTTGGCCAGTCCAAAAAAAAAAATGCCTGGAAACATGCTAAAAGCAACTAAGAGTAGCTAACCAAATGAAGCTAATTAGATTGCGCCAAGCAATTTGCAGGCATCAAGGCGTCGACGCAATGCCTTGCCAAGACGAGGGCTGACAGAGAGACAGCCAGACAGCCAGACAGACAGGCTTGACGTGGCCAACTTTTGTGTGGTGCTGGATAGGTAGGCAAAGGGGTGTGGCAGGCACACATCAATGGCAGCTGCCAGGCTGTGTAGTTGCAAATTTGATTAGCTGCTAATTAATCTCATTAATTGCGACGACTCCGAGTTTAGTTTGCGAAAACTGTCGACAGCTGCGTGCGGAAATTGTCAGAAATTGGGCGGAATTGACTGCTTAAAGGCGACAGGCAGCCGCATCCTGTCTGCCCCTGGTGTCCTGCCATTGTTTACAGGCTGGCTGCGAGCTGGCTGCATTTATTTTAGCTGCTGCAAACAGTTTTTATAGCTGACGTTGCTGCCCTAACTCGATTCGATGAATATATAGATAGATAGATGGCTGCTGGTCCATAGCGCAAAAAAAGGATAAGCAATGGGATAGAAATTTCAGCTACAAATTGCACTAGCCAAAAATTGTTAGCCACACAAATTGCAGGCAAAGATGGGAGGGTAAAAAACAGAGAAAAGTGTGCTTAAATTTTACCTGCAAAGAGTAGACAAAAACCGCAACTATTTGTCGGTGTGTGTGAGAGAGAGAGAGGGAGATAGAGAAAGAGCTGTAAGCAAATATGCAAAAACTGTGAATTTGTATTCAATTTCTGCATTGGGCTACAGGTCGATTACACCAGCAGCATCCCCACACACACACCCACACATACACACAAAATCCCCTCCTTTTAGCAGCCTCCGATTTGAGCTGGCGTTTTCTAAACGAACAACAGACCAAGTGACCAACCAGCGAACTGACACAGCGTATTTGAAAATTGATCACCGGAACATCCGTGCGCTGACCGGAAATGCACAAATGCAATTCCAACTGCAGCCATTCACACAGTAAGCGCGTATGTGTACATGTGTGAGTGTGTGTGTGTGTGTGCATCGCATATGAATAACTGTTTTGCATCAAGCAATTGTTTGAAATTTCAGCACCAGTGGCATTAAAGCGAAGCCAACTGGAACCGAATGAGGAATATACATACATATATCAGCTATATGTATGTAAATAAAATACTTAGAAAATAAACAAAATTTATTAAAGCTTTACGAGGAACTGACAGACTTCTAGCCAATTTTGTTTTATTTCTAGAGCAACAAAACAAACACATTTTATTGCAATTCGAATTCGCTGTATTCATCAAATATTGAACACTAAGCAAAAATGAAATGAGCTTTGAGCTGTAAAACAGATTAAATTGAATAATAAATCGAATATTTCATAAAAAATGTAAACAAAAATATATATTTTTCAAAGCCTCTTTGTCAGTTGACAAATCTAACCCCAAATCAATAAATATTTGCAGAATTAAGAACAGAAAAAAATAAACATTTACTGTACATAAAAGAGTCTTCATAGACTGGCTGATAAAATAAATAAAGATTTTTATTATATTATTTATAAAATAAACCAAAGAAGTTTAACTTAAATGCAATTTGTAGCTGTATATATGTATATACATTTGATATTAAAGCAGGAAGGGATATTTAATAAAAAGAGTCAGTCACTGTACTGTAGATAAGTAAATAATTATTATTTATTCATTAAAAACATCCAAATTAAACCTAAAAATTGATATAAGTAAAAGATAAAAAGATTTGGACCACAAAAAAAATAATAAAAATTAATTTTATTTATATTTATATTTATGAAATTATATATATCTATTTCTATAATTCCCCTGTCATTAATAGATTGATGGCAAGATAAAAAATTCTGCTAATATATATATGTACATATATATCCACATTATAATGCCTTATCCAAACTTAATTCCAAAGAAGAAACTTTCAGTTGTATCTCTGTGCAATTACTAAAGTCTAACCAGCTTGGTTTTAGTTTCCTTCAGCTGACGTAATATGAACTTCATGCGGTAAATTGCAACTGCAACTGGCTGTAAATTTTAATAAAATCGGCCAACATAAAATGCCAAAACTTTTCGCGCACCTCAGCGGCAATTTTATAAACAACGAACGCGAAAAAAAAACAAAATGAGAAGAAAAAAAAATTAATTTACACGCTGCATGGGAAAAGAGGACAAAGGGAGGGAGAGAACGGAGTGAAAACTGAGTTTTTGTGCGCCAAATGGCGCCAAACTATGAAAACTAATTTAAGTACCTAAAGGACGTATGAGGTGCAGGGAAAACACAGCAAGCCAGAGAGAGAGAGAGAGAGAACAGAGAATAGCAAAAGAAAAACACATTGCAAAATGCAAAACTTGTGTTGACACGACAGCTAGGCGCCAGCCACGACCCTTGGCGCACCTGGCTGGATATGGATTACAGGGCGAGTGCATTACACAGACAGAGAGTTAACATTTCTTTGACAGAGTGACAAACTTCGCACGTTGCACAAAGACGGCAACAAAACTTGCGCAGATTGCTCGGCGGCCCCTCCGGAAGCGCCACTCGCCCCCCCGTCTGTCGTTCACACCTTCATCTAGATTTCCTTTGGGGTTGCGGCTGCGTTCTTTATGTGTTACACTAACCTGGTACTTAGTGAAAAGTGAAAAACCAGTGTTACACTGTTGAGCTCTTAACGGTAAATTGTTGTGCCAGAGACAAAAGTTTTCTTCATCCTCTCTTGCTTCTCTTTCATACTTTTTTTCTGTTTTACAAATGAACAACAACAAGATGGAAAAAGGGTTACGAGTGGATGGAAAGAGCAGCGTGGCAGAGGGGGAAGCTGAACTCCAAACAAAATGTGTCAAGCAAGTGCAATGCTTCAAGCTCAAATTTATGCAAAGTGCGTCAGTGCGGTGGACGAGTCGGGGAGCCAATGGGTGGGGCACAGCTGTGAGCGCCAGCGGGGGCAGCTCTCCCAGCCAAGCACTCCAAGTGAATTATAATTTCAATGGAGCTACGCAGAGTCTCAAGAACTAACTAGAATTATATTGCAAACTTTAACCAGAGAGAATATAAAAAAAAAAGAGAATAGAACTATATTTAGATAGAAAAAGTTATTGTAGAAACTTGGCCAAAACCAACTGTAGATGAACTATAAGAATATAAAATTAAAAAAAAAAAACTGCAAAGCATTATTTAACTAGCGTATAAATTTACTTAAAATATATATGTAGATATATATGTTCATTCTATATCCATTTGATTTTCCCTTAACTGCATTGACATATGGCAATTAATATACATAATTTATTTAAAATTAAACTTTAAAGATAGATAGCTATTAGAAAAAAATATATGTATATATATATATATATATAAAAATATATGTATATATATATATATTGTATATACAATAAATAATAAAAATTACTTATGGATTAAATTAACCCATCAGACCCTTTCCCTGCAGGGTATGTTCCATGCGATTTACATCGCTTGCAGTTTACCAAAGTTAATCAGCAATTTTATTTTTTATTATTCTCTTTTTTTTGTGCGCTAAACTTTTACAAGGACAATGATCGGGGAATGCTTGGCATGGGGAGCAAGGGGATGCAGTGAGATGCGTGGACCACACGAAAAATAACAACTTTCAGCTAAACGAATTTTTAGTTCATGAATAAACTGCAGTTTTTTGTGAAGACAAAATAAAGTGAATATACATACACATATATGAAACGTGTACATGTTGTTGGCTTTGCTATACTCGAAGATACCCAGTAATAATGAAAATAATTAATAAAAATCAGGCATAATTAAATAGGCCCTTATGGAAAACCTATTTTAAAAATAAACCATTTTCATAGATGGAAACCAACCAAACTAGTTTATTTTTTTACTCATTCAAATTTTTCTTAAATTTCACATATTTTGCATATGATCTAAACTTTTTAGGCAATTTCTTCATCGAATTGTATACAAATTGTTGCTGAAAATCGTCAGCTAAAATGCCACGTGGCTGACAGATTGACGGACGGCCTGAATACACTCCTGCGGCTGTTGCTGTTGGAATTCTAGGCTGGTGGCCCAGGCAAACGGCAATAATGCGCGATGCTTTGAGTGACACAGGAGCTGGCAATGGCCCCGAGTTTGTTTGATGTAATCGTAGCTGAGTGCTGCAAAAGCAAGAGGAAACTGGGCAAAGCTAAAGCCAAAGCGAAAGCCTGCCACCCAAGCAACATCAATTGGTTGCCGGCTACTCCTGTTGCTCCTGCTCCTGCGCCCCCTGCTCTTACGGCTGTCAAGTGCTGCTGGGTCTTGTAGCGTTGTCACTTCAGTGCGATAGAGTGGGGCTGCGGGTCAATTGACTGTAAGTAGCTTGGAGCACACTGCTGCTCCTGCTGCAGCAGCAATCTGCCGGGCATTAGGATTAGAAGTGTTTATGCAAATGCGGACAACTTTGAGTGATTGCCGGACGGTGGACAGCGCTTACAGCGTGCAGAAGATTGTTGTTGCCGAGGCAGGCCAACCTGAGTGGCAACAGCTGCAGTCGACCCACCGTAGCCGCCTCCTGGGCGCGGCATGCAACAATTTTGAAATGCGATAGGAAATTCCTGCTAAATCGCTTACATAAATAGTTTGTAAAATGTTTAGGGAAAAAATAAAACGTGAGAAAACGAAACGGAAATCCCAGCCAGGCACCTCAATAGAAGTTGATATACACAAATTTTAAATATATATTGCTTATGACTTATTTCCCGTTGAACTAGCTGCTTTATATATAAATTTACTCCTGCTCCAATTCTCTTCTTCTGTATCTCAATTCGTATAAATGCCTCTGCTTCAGCTTTGTCTACTCGAGTCGCGATTTTCAAGTATTTGAGCTCTTTGATTCCTTCTGAGTCATCCAGATCTTACGCAAATTTAACTTAAGCTCTTTTTCTACGAAATTGATTTTGCTTTAACGTCTCTTTCACCTTTATTTGGCTTTGCTATAAGTTCTCTTTCACCTTTATTTGTTCTCCTTTTCAGCTTCAAGTGTTTTTGCCTCTGATTCTCTCACCTTAAATTTCAACTTTCGCTTTTTTCTCCTCTTACTTTTGTCTCTGCCGCTCTCTCCTCCTCTTTCATTATCTGCCTATCACTCGTTGCCCAGTTTCCCCTCGCGTTTCTCGCTTGCTGTGCATGTCACGTAATCGACGCGTTTAAAATCGCCCCTGAAACGCGCACGGCCGTCGTGCGCCTCAGACGGCAATAAAATGTCAGCCATTACGCGAATTTATTTGCGGTTATCCAATTTGGTCGCAATTGCAATTAATTTCTCCCACATTGTCAACCGACTTTTGTTGCTGCCATGGAGCACAGCCACAGTGTTGCAGGGCGCTTTAATGAAATCGAGCGTTGCCTAATAATTTAATTAGGAGCGGCTCAAAATAAATATTGCCCGACTGCTTGCAGTTTGTAATCAAATCAGTGCGCTGGCTGGCTCAGCGCTTGACACAATTCCTTTTGCCCTTTGCGCTGCAATCGCTGAGGCATCGGGCTGCAATCCTAACCGCAACAATAAAAGTCCTTGGCAAAAAGTATTTCACTTTCACGCCGCAAGAGTCGAGACGCAGCCAGGCTGAGACCAGGCCAACAGATTTCGAGTAAGTAATTGCTACAGTTCTCACAGCAATTCTCACTGCCTCTTGCCACTTGCCTCGTGCCTCTTGCCTCTTGCCACACGCAACAGAGCCTCATCCTCCGTCATCTTGCGTTCCGCTTGCTACGTTTGCTTAATTGTCTGCAGTTTCCTTTTCAGCTGGGCTACACTGTGATTTTTTTCTCTTCTATTTCTTCTTTTTTGCTAGCCTTTGCCTCAAGTTCAGCTGAGCCTTAAGGCAAATCAATTAAACTGAACCCACAAGTAAATGCAGCACACCAAAGGCCAGCAACTGCAGCAATAACTCATTCAGCTGTGGCTTTTTGCTGAGCTGCTGCATAAAGTGTTGTGCAAATTGTTTGTCTTGGGCTTAAAACTGAACGAGGCGCACGCTATTACACCTCTCTCTCTCTTTCTCTCTCTCTCTTGCTTAGAACTTAGAAGAAGACAAAAGGCAATGGGGCTAGACAGAAACTGAAAGAGTTTGCCATTCAAGCGAAGCTCCATAGTTAAGCTAATAAATAACAGAATATGACAGTTCTGAAGACATATTCAATTTATTCAAAGCCTGATTAAGTACTACGAATTGCTCAGCTGCTAACTGTTTTTAGCTGAATGAAAATCAACTATTTAAATTAGTTTATGGCGTAAGCCAACTGGCTCAAGCTGCCAGCTGGTTTGCAATTTCTTTTATGCATAGGTAAATGAATTGAGCTGCACACACACACACACACACACACACACAACACTCACTCACTCAGTTATGTATATGTATATATGGACCGCCCGCAGGCCGTCAGTCAATTGAATAGTTGGGCCAATCGAGTCCAATCAGGGCCAGCTGGTGCTGCAGCTAGCTGATTAATTTATGCCAATATGCAATTTTCACACCAACGGGCAGCGGGCAATGACAGCTCAAGCGCATAATTGCATGGTCCCTGCTTATTTATGAGGTCAGCTGGGCGCTGGGCGCTGGCCGCTGAGCGCTGTGTGTTGAGGGTGGTGCGGGCAGAGAAGAAAGCTTGCTGGTCGGACGGGGGGGATGAAAGGAAAGTTGGTGGTTATGGAAAATGCCTTTAAGTGCAGTCGATGCCCATAAATTGAGCCGTCAGCTGGCAAATACAAGTTGCATAAATTCATTAAAAGTCATGTGTATGTAGAGCAGCTGCTTTAAGAGGTCTTCCATTAATTGCACAGCACGCTAAGAGCTAAGATATACGAAGCCAGAGCAGCACGTTTTTGAGAGAGCCGAATTGAGAGATTGTCAGATTGGCAACTCGCAAGTGAAACTACAAATTTATGCAAATTGCTCGAAAATGCTAAACACTCTGAAGCTGAATTGAAGTTCTCAATTTCTCACTCCATCTTGGGTCTGCCTCTTCCCGCCTCTCTCTCTCTCTCTAACACACTCTCTATCTGTCTCCATCTTTATTTTTATCGGCGACGTTTAGTCTATGCACGTGTGCACTTTATGGCCAGCCAAAGAAAAACTAAAGCTAAATCCCAGCCACGTGTGGCAGTTGGCATTTTGATTAAGTCAACACGCCTCTCATTCGGCAAAGGAGGGCAGAAAAAAATAGCATAGCACACATTCGAGCGCGGCCAGATTACGTATACGACGTCTGAGCCGCGTCGACTGTCAAATGAAAATCAAAACGACTCGGACAATGAAAGCACGAAAGCGGAATAGCAAGAGCAACAACAAAATGTTCAAATGTCAACCGCAAGCATCAAATGCCAGCCACAAAGAGCTCACAACGAAACTCGAATGCCCTCGTCGTAAAGTAATTATGGTAATCTCTGCAAGAGAATTGCTTAGCTGTAATCAAAATAGACTCGCGTTGAATATAAAAATAGTAAATACAAATATAAAAATAGTGCAGTTCCGCGAACAAGCTGTCCAAGATTTCGACTGAGGGAATATACCGAAATTTCTTCTTGAGATTATATATACGGCTGGTCCCCAGACACACTGATATGAGCAAGCTTATATGGTTATAGTGTCTTCTAGATTCTACTATATTTCTTATGCAGTATTAATTTAACCGTTTAACATTTCTCTTCCATATAAACAAAAAATTATATATATTTATAAAGACCAAATATTTATAAATAAACCAAACATTCAAGTGCTTGAAAAGTCTTTATGTTATCCTACTAAATCCATGGCAGCTCAAGTAAGCAAACTTGCCAAGCAGTAAACGCGACCACTTGAACGTGAATTGGTTTAGATTGCTCTTTGCCACGAACCAATCAATGTCAGTCGCCGTCAGTCGCCGTCAGTCGTCGTCAGTCGTCAGTTCAGTTGATGGCTCGCGGTTGAAGGTTGACGGATGCTGCTGCCCGGGCTGCACATGTGCCGGGCTGTACGCTAATCAGCAGAAATCTCATGCTGCCTCGCATATGACAGCAGGCGATGAGTGCTAACCGAATTCAAGGGAAGCTCGCGCTTAAAGGGCCGTGAAATTCACGCCTGACAAATGATGCTTGAAGGCCAAGTTAAACGGGTCGTTTGTGGCTTTTGCTGCCATTTCTTGTTCGCTCCTGCCTTTTTGTATAAATTTATTTGAAATATTAGCAGGGACGGCGTGTTTAAGCCTTTTCTTCGGTTTTTTGTGGTTTTTTTTTTTTTTTCTTCTTCTTGGGCTGACAAGCTTTCAACACAAAACTCGTTTTGTGACATAATAAATAATTGTGGGCACTTTCTGTGGCATAATTTATGCAGGCTGCGAAGTAAAAAGTGGCCCGGGCTTCCAGCGAGTGTTTGTAATTGAAAGTGCAGCAAAAACAGAGTCATAAAGCAGGCATATTTATCAGCCATAAGAGAACTTTAAGACGGGTCCGCTTACCAGCATTCGAGCCACCAACAGGCTGCTGCGCCCTTATCCTTGAACTGGAATCTGACCATGGCCGTTGATTGTCCTGCTGTCTCGTGTGGCCGCCATAAATTGTGTGCAACATCTACATAATATCCCCTAGCTGGCATATCGTGTGTGTGTGTGTGTGTGTGCGTGTGGGTGTGGGGTTGTCATTGCCGTGCATATTAGCGCAGTTTAACGCATATTTATAACACCTACACACCCAGGCTAATGATCAAAACGTGCCAGACACACACATACATACACACACTCATGTGTACATACGTGTGAATCTGGCTCAGATTTTTATTTATTTTTATATTTTTTCTCGGGCTCGAAGCGAAGGAAACAAAGTGCTAGTAACATGAATATGCGAAAACACGAAGGAAACGCATTAATTAAATTTCGGTTTGAAAAGGCAAACCAAAAATTCGTAACTCTTATTTACGGCGCCCGAGAAGAAAGCGCCAGCAAAAGGGGAAGCCCCCGGAGTGGAGGCCGGCATAAAGAGAATCATGTTTCGTGCCCGCACATTACAAACAGATATACATACAAACATATATGTAATAAGTATGCGTGCATGTGTGTGTGTATTCGGCCGACATTTGATTGAGAATTATGTATGAGGAGCGTGAGTCGAAGAACTGAGGAAGCTCGGCCCATTAAAGAGGCCGCGCGTGAAAACGAAACCAAAGCCGATGCTTGGCATTATTTATCAAGGCCAACCGCCTCCCATTGAGCGCAGAAGTAGAGAGATGAGCGAAGTAATAAAACCCCATAAGAAAGGCAAGCCGAATGGCGGCGGCTTAACCGTATTGCTGATATTACAAAACACAGATAATCATATAATGAGCAAAAAGGCGAAGGAATTCAATTCAATTATTATGCGATAAACAGCAGTCATTAAATATTAAAGTGCTAATGGAAATGCAACTCTTACTCCTGTGTGAGTGTGCCGCACGTATGGCTAACAAAGGAATTGTAAAAGAAAAGGAAGTGAGAGAGAGAGAGAGGTAGAGAGAGAGGTAGAGGTATAAAGCATACCCAGAGGAAAGACAAAGAGCAAGTTGCCTGCACTTTTCCAGAGAAACGCTTCAGTTTTAAAACTAGTTTCATTTCGCACTGATTGAAGTTCCAGTTTCATTATTTTAGTTCCAACTAGAGTTTATTTACTTTTATATTCTCCTTTGTTCCACTTCAAGATAATTCCATATTGATTTTCACATTATATTTCACACAGTTTCTCTTAGCTAGCTCCTATTTTCAACTATTGTTCACTTTCTCGGTTGCTCATATATCGAACTGCTTCTTAAGCGTATTTTATCTCTTACTATCGAGGGTTTATGCTAAATCGCTTAGTTTTTCTATAGAGTAAAATCTTTATTTTGTTTTCGCATAAAATTCCGAGAAACTGAAATCCAGAACCTGGTGAACAAACAAATTTGCTTACGCTGCCAAAAAAGAAACACACACACTCACACACACACATACACATATAAGAAAAAGGGAGCTGAAACTACATTCGCATGAAGAGCAAGCAAAACAACAACAAAAGCTTGTTTACTTTTTATGTTGTCTGCAAAGGCACGAAAAAAAAGAAACTATACAAAAAATTATATATATATATATATATGAGAAAAAAAAAATGAAAACGAAAATAAAAGGAAAACTACTTGGCACTTGTTTACCGTTAGCCGTGGCTTATGCCATACACCTGGCGCCATATCCATATGCCATATGTGCTTTATATGCATATCTTAGCATGGCCAGGTGTCTCTCTGAATGTGTGCCACGTCCACCCACGTCCATCCGCACACACACACACGCACACGCACACTCTCTCACGCATACCTAAAATTGTGCTCTTGGCCATATTTGCTGGCTCGCACGCTTGGCTTAAAGTTGGCGAGCTTTTCGCCACGCCACACGACTCGAGGGAAATTTTATGGCAGTTTCCACATTTGCTTAGCGCTGTTTAATTTTAATTTATTTTATTATTTGTCGCAAAGGTTAACAATGCTTCGTGGTGCATAAAATTATGACAGTGCCCCCGGAGAGAAGGCGGCTCTTCCACGTATTCCGGCCGAAATATTTTGCAGCTAATTTTACGCATTTCTAATTCAATATTATGCGCCATTATGCCTTGCGGTCGGATTGGCTTATGCTTACGGCTTACGGCCCGGGTGTTCGAGCGTAGCCCGAGGCCTTTTTAAATATATCCACATAGTTGAGTGCTTCGGGGGTTGTCAGGATTTTATACATGTTGCGGTTGGCCCTAATACAAAATTGTGAATTAACAAGCATTTGTGATTTCGAGGTTAACCTGTCAACACTTTGAGGCTTGGTTGCTATCATAATTTGAGGTTAGGCACGGCATTAATTACCCCACTGAAAAGTTCATAATTTGTTTTCGCTGAAACTTGATTCATTTGTTATTTGCGGTCGTGGGAATTAGTCCGCATATAATTGACTATAAATTGGATTATTATATAACTTGTTAATTAAGCACTTGTAGCAAAATAATATTAAAATGAAGCAAACTTGTCTTGAAACAGAATTTCGATTCATTTCCACTTGAGTTACATATATATTTTGATTACTTTCATTCACACTTAAATTCATTTAAATATTCGAATTTCGTCAATTCAATGCAATGCAATTTTGTTATCAATTAATTTTGGAATTTATTTTATTTAAAAACTATGAAGGCTTTTGATAAATAATTAAACTGCCAAAGAATTCTATTTCGATTTTCTCTCACTCTCTCTGTCTCCCTCTCTCTCTCTCTCTCTCTCTCTCTCTCTCTCTCTCTCTCTCTCTCTCTCTCTCTCTCTCTCTCTCTCTCTCTAAACTGCATTTTCCACAATAGATATTTATTTAGAGTAGCGCAACATTGAAATTCGCTCTAACGTTTTCCTCTCACAATTTCCATTTTTAATCTCTATTTCACATCTAATTTGCGGCTTATTTAGCACACGATGCACACCTTAATTATATATTATTTGTTGGAGCAATCAAAAATGCGTTGCGTTGATTACAAATTTGTTGTAATTCGTGTATTGTGTTTGGGCAACTCATGAAATTGTTGGGGAAAACCACTCAACATTCAAATCAATTGAAGGGCGCGCCATTAGACCGCACGCAGCTGACAGTCGACCTATTGGCCGTAACCAGATGTTAAACATATCATCTAAGCGCTGACGCTCCAAATTCAGTTTAAACAACATTTCTGGCAGGCAGTCCAATCGAACTGCAGCTGAAGGGAAAGGCAGCAGCGCGATCTAAACAGACGCAGGTTTTAGTCCGGAAACTGGAACCGCCACTCACACATTAATATATACATATATACATATCTATATATTTATATATGTATATACAGATGTGCACATTTTTTTAGGTTTCGTGTTTCGTTCTATGCTTTATTTATGCCATGAATAAATGCAAATTTTCCAACACCGTCGCAGATTTTGCAACAGGATAACGACAAGAGTCGCCGCGTGTCCTTTGCATAATAATAACTTGTAAAATGTCATGTAGTGCGAGTCAGTGAGTGAGTGCGTGTGTGTGTGTGTGTGTGTGTCCTTATGCTACGCCTTGCCTTGCGTTGCTTCTGCTTTAAGCTTTTGGCCGTGTGCCGTGTGCCGTAGGCGAATTAGCATTTAATACGAGAGAGAGCGTGCCATAAGGCCAAGTGCATTAAAATTGCTAATACGCCCCGTGTTACACTCATTTATAAAGCAGCACGGGAAATGCCTGTTCCATATCTGTCTGTATATCTCACAAACATCTCATCGCAAGGTATTTTTTTTTATTTTTAATACATATATATATATATATATATATATATATATATATATATATATATATATATATATATATATATATATATATACATTAGGATTTTACAAAGCTAAACATTAGCACACAAATTAAATTGCGATGACGGGCAAATAAATTGGGGTTGTGCCAGGGGCACAGGAATGGGCTGTAGCTGAGACTGGGAAGGGGGCTGAGCATGAGGCAGGAGCTGTGGGAGGAGCAGGAGCAGCCATGTGGTTTTCACATTAATGTAATGAGAAAGAACAAAGCCATTTGTTGGAGCAAGATTAAATAGGTTTGTAAATGTACTAAATTAATGAAATATGATAGCCGCAGCATATGCATAGGCATATCAACTAGACAGGAATGTGTTCAAGGTAAGGGAACTTGCGGCAATGTAATTAAATTCAAGAAATTTCATTAATGCCACGTCTTCTCAAGCATATCCATTTCCCATAAGAGAACTTTGACGGCTCATGAAGCTGATTGCATAACTGTCTGTTACGTTTGATGCATGTAATTGCATTACAAAGGAATGACTTCTGCCTGAATATCTTGTCTATCATGGACTTTATATGCATACATATATGTGCTGCATTTAGCCTCAGCTATTATTGATTATTATGTAATAGATAATATGTACTATATATTATATACTTAAAAGTACTTATCGAAGCTAATGTTGCTTGTCATAAGCCTGATTAATGGGCCTCAGCGCGTGTCCTCCTCAAAGAGTTCATCAATCTCTCATTTCACTTTTCATGTTTGCTTTAATCATGCTTCGCTCATTTGCCTCACTTATCAACCGTTTTTCGTCAGCTTCCCTCGCTTTGCTACGGCGACTAAATTGCATGCATTTTTCATCACGTTAATTGACCGGAAACGTAAATGCAAAACTGGGAAAATTGAAAATGAAAAAAAAAGAGCAATGTAAAAATATAAAATTGATTAGTTTTAGCAGGCGAAGGCTGCGCCAGCTATTTGTAGTGGCTGGATACAAGGACATGGCCGCAGTTCAGCAGCCACAGCAATAAATCTATTTCCATGGCTTACGGCTTGATTGGCATTTGGCAAAAAATATAAATTGTTGGGGGCTTAGCCGAAGGACCGAAGGTCAACATCTATTTGCCAGCACATGAATTCAAATTAAATATGCTTAATTTAATCAGACGCCTGAAAGTGCGCCGTGAAAGTTAATCGTGAAGCTTGGGAGGAATTTCAGATTGCGCATACGTCACGTTGCCGCATGAGCAATTAACGCTGCGCATACAAGAATTCAGCAGAAGTTTCTCGCCCGGATAGTAAGTTTCCCGTGCAAGAAACGCATTCCTGTTCAGTGGCTGCGGGAATTATTTTACCTTAGTTACTTCTGCTGCAATTAAGTTGCGAGCATTTTATAACATTTACAAATTACTATCCAAATGGCTGCACCTGGAACTAAGCTAAAAAGTGCGTCAAACAAGACAGCCAGCATTACACTACACAGCAAGAAATTGAAGACGAGCTGTAAATTGAGATGATGAATTATGGAAATTATATAGATGTATACAAAAATTCTATTTTTTTGAATAGACCCTTAGCAATCATTGAGCATCTTCAATATAAAAGAAAACATTTGCAAATATTTATATCATTGGATATATATGAAATGCAGCTGCATCTATCAAGAGCTAATCAAAGATTTTTTTTTATAAACTTTTCACATATATCGAAATACTTTCCTGAATCAATTTGAATTTTATTCAATTAACATTATTTTCTATTTTTGTTCAATAGTGTAATTGACACCTGACTGGCTGCTTGGCTACCTGGTTGGCTGACTACAGTTGAGCTGAATTTTAGCAAGTGAAACCGAAGACATGCGAGCAATGCGATGAATGTTTGCAACAGCTACCAAATACTTCAGCTCTTTCTCCCTCTCTGTCTATCTCTCTCTCTCTCTCCCGCTCTCCCTCTAAATGCGGGATGCGCGTGTTTTCTGTTGAGTACCACAAATTGCATATAATGGCAATTTGTTGCTTCCCCCATACACACAGAGAGTGGGAGATTGTGTGAGGGAGCGCTGCAAGCTAAAGGGGGGATCGGACAACAACTTGTGTGCGAGAACTGGAGCTAGATAAAAGCCATTTGAAAACTATTACGCCCATGAGATTCATTCAAGTAGTGCGGCATTTATAACTCAAATGCCTAAAAAAAAATATACGAAAAATAGGAACAGCTAAAGCTTAACTGTGAAACGGCAAAAGGATTTGCCAAGAATCAGTGTTGAGCACTGCCAGAAACTGCAACCACAACTAGCCATAGCCTGGCCAGCAATACAAATACATACATACATATATACGTCTACATAGCTGCACGTGCGCCCATAAAAAAAGAAGAAAAACGCCAATGTAGCGTATTTAAGAGACGCCTCTGGGAGTCTCAGTTTGCCCAGTGACTTACACAACACACACACACACACTCGCAAACGTTTCGCATCACTGGCAGGCAGCACAAAATGGCATTCGCAATGCTTCCCTTTTATTAGAATGTGTCCGTGGAGGGGCGTCGAGCGGCGATGCCATTGTCTGATTCGACTCTAGCCACAGACTGTGCTACACATATATAAATATGTATGAATCTATATATACATATATATAAATGTATGTGTATGTATAAATATGTATGTATGTGCTTGTATCTGTATCTTTATTTGTGCCTGTGTCGCTGTGTGTGTAGTTTGTTACACATTTCTTAGCACGTAGTTATCTATACAGCAGAAGCAACAACAAAGCAAACCACTTGAAACAACAATAAAAAGCTTGAGTAACGACAGCAGCAGCAGCAGCAGCCGCAGCAACAACAAAAGTTGCCCGTTCCCATAGCTAGCATAAAACTTGAAACCCTGCGGGATGGGAAGTCATTGCCATTGGATTGCCAAACTATGCTATGCCTACATTTGGCTAGCAACCGCAGAAGTTCGCTAAGGATTCTGGAATACAATAAGGCTTTCTACCATATGGCCATTTACATATATATGCATGTATGTATGCATGTATATGGAGCATACATTCAGGGATGTGTAACAGAATATCGAAGAACGTTTCATTTAAATCATTTCATATATTTCAGTTTACTCAAATAGTCGAGTATTATTTTTGCTTGATTGCAAAATTACAGATTATTAAAAATAAGGAAAAAAATATATAATATAATATAAAATATAATTAATACATACCTTTTATATACATTTATTTATATTCGTAACTTCAACTTACTAATATATATTTAACAACAAATAACATTACAAATAAAATTAAAAAAAAAATGTAAAAGAATATATATAAATTATGATATTATAATCATAGTTACGAAAACTTCTTTATTTAAGATATTTTAATTTTTCTTAATAAATATAATAAATAATATATTATTATTATTATAAATACTATTAGGTATTATAATATTATATATGAAATCCTCTTAGCCTAATCTGAGATCAACTCAACTTTTGTATTATTTCTTGGAATTGCAATTTCCCTAATCCCAATGCAAACACACCTTTACTTCAACTATTTGTTAAGGACTTTAAAAATTCGCAAGAATTTCTGATTTAATTAAAGTCTTAATTGAGTGAGTTTCTCGTTTGTTTGATGTTTTCGCAGTGGCTCCTCAACTGTTTTTGTGGTTTAACAGGAAGCAAAAATTACGAGCTAATTAATTTTCTTATTAAAAGAGTGCAAATAACCCGGGGCTCCTTTCTGCCTTCGCGAGCGTTTGGGCCCAACCCGACTTGCTTTGTTTCGCCCAATCGCTCAAGCATTGTTTTATTTGCACGGCTCGTTATTTATTTATTCATGATTGCTTTAAAATATAATTTTTCTCCGTTTTTTTCTGTTTTTTTAAGGTCGTTTTTGGAACGTATTTGAGAAGCAGCTGCGCTGCTGCGAACTAATGCAAAAATTTATTGTAACTTTTGGCACGGGCGGCAACAGCTGCTGCACATTATGTGCGACTATGTAGACCCTACTGCTCGGAACTGTTTCGCTCAGACCCCAAACCCTCAGTCAAGCCCAAAAGTCAGCCAACTCTCGAGGGGAGTCAGGAAAAAAAATGAGAAGGGTACAAAAACAGAAACACACACACACACACACATTTAGATACACACGTGTATGTGTGTGTGTGTGTGTGTGTCTTTCCAGCTGCTGTTTTATCTGCTGTGCTGCACGCGACGCATTTGCATAGTTCGTGCAACAGCAGCAGTGGCAGCTCAGCTTATGCTGTTTTTTCTACTATATGCATATATATATAGTTACTTATTTTATTTTCTTTTATTAATGTGAAAAATGTAATTTCAGGCACTTCGAGCAAATGCCGTAGCCGTAGCTCCCTAAAAAAAAAATTGGCATGTGGAAAATTGCGGAAAGGCCCTCGTGAGTTTGCCTAGCTGCAAAAATAATTTGCGGCCCCTGGCACAAAAGTTCAATATACTGCATGCAAAAAACGGGAAGCAGACCCCAAGAGCTAAATTATAAAATGTCAACTTTGAGTTTGCTCCAAATAATCAAATTAAATTCAAAAATGTAATTTCATTAAAATCTAAGCTATAATACGAATTGCGATTAAATTATATATATAAAGTTTATATAAAAAACTGTTATTTCTTTGGCAAAATCGAGAAAAATTATATAGAAATTTATGTATATATCTGAAATGAAATACAAATTAAATAACCAATTAAATATGCACTCATTTCTACACAGCTAATTTATATTCTAAAATGTAAATGCAGAATATTGCGAGGGGGAGTAGCTAATTTTGCTTGAAGCTTTTACTTAGGCTGCAATAAATTAACATAATATTCTGTTAATCATATTGAGAGAATCAAAATTTCATTAGATTTGTGAAACTTAACCAAAATTCAATTAAATCTATAAGCAGCTGTAAAGATGGAAATAAAACAGATAGAAATAAGACCTTTTGTAGTATAGTTCGAAGAAAAAGGCTTAAGAATATTAGGCTCACTTTCAATAAAGTTCAAAATTAGTTAAGGTATATCAAATACTAAGTTATCCAGCTTATTTTGTGTGTATCCCATTTCATATTGAATGCGCTCAGCCAAAACATCTTATCACACATTACGGCAAGCACTTTAGTTGACCCTCAAGTCCTGATTTGGACTCCTTCTAAATAGCACAACTACTTATGGGGCTAATCTAAAGGGCTTCAGTTTAAAGCACTTCTTGCTGCCAAGTAAAACTAAACGCTGGCACAGTTCCTTCTACTGTGCCAACTCGATGCTATTTATGAGCTGCGGCTGTATTTGTGTCTGTGTTTCTGTCTGTGTTTGTGTTTGTGTTTGTGTCTCTGTGCTGCAGCTTAAAGAATATACAATTTTCCAAGTGGCAAAGTTTGCTCGTTGTAAGCTCGTAAGCATCCGTTTCAACTCGAAGTTTCAGACTGAAGCAAGCGAGAGAGGGCATAGAGAGAGAGAGAGAGAAGGGGCGGCCGAATAGGTTACACTTGAGTCTCATCTACAAATTTCTGCAGATGGCATATGAGCAAAGTGGAAGAAGTTCGTAGTCACGTGAATGCCATAACATATCGAATTACGCATTACAGTTCGACTAATGGGAATTAGTCGAGTTCTAACGAGCGTGACAAATGCAATTGAAGGCAAGGCCCCAGGCCAACCGTTGGCTGACTTATCTGACGTGCAATAACATCAATTTGTAATCAATATGCAATAAATCAATATGCGCAATAAAAAGCTTTGGCAAATGATGCATTTATAAAATATTTACGCAACTTTCATAAGCCCCCAAACTGTTGCATGCGCATTCAATCAGTAGCAAGACCCAAAAGGACCAAGTGCATAAATGCATAGATCCCGACATAACTTTTATCACAGCTGTGCGCGCCGCCTAAAGGGACAATGTAAACGCCTTTACGACTGTGCTTCCTTAAAGCGAAAACAATTTAGACTGCAGAAGCACTAAAAGCTGACTGCTACGACACTGCAAGAGCAGTGCAGCAGTATTTAATAAAATGCCAAAAGCTAGGGTTGCCAGATTGCTCAAAGGCGAATGATCAACCAATTTAATACTCATTAAATTATTTATAATAATAATATTTGTTTTATCTTTAAAAAATATATTATATTTATGAAAAAATTAAATTAATTAAAAATAAATGTCATAAAAAAAAATATCTATGATACTTATGTAATTTAAATACTATTTTATGATAATTAAATTTAATAATACTTTAGTTTTTCTAGCATATGCCATATTTGTAACTGTTCAATCTACACTAAAATTCCATCAAGAGATGTTTCTGGGAAATGTTTAGTCTCAAACTCTTAGAAAATTTATTGAGCAACAACTCATACAAAATTTGCAGAGATTTTTAATCACCAAATACACACAATATTATTATATGCATCTCGATATAACCATTCAGCAGCCGCCAAGCATTCTTAGCTAAAGCTCAAAGTTCTCGGTATTTGGTGAGTTACCTAAGAGTGTTTTTCTTCAACCACAAATTGTATTCGAGCGCTCTTAACTCTTGCCAAAATGAGCTCCATATGCTGTGCAGCGGCTGCCTGCATTATTATTATTATTACTGTTATTGTGTGGCACAACTGTGCATGTGTGTGTGTCTGTGTGTGTGTGTGTGTGTTCGCTAAGGAAGTGGAAGCGACTGCGGCATAGCCACAGCAGCGGCACTTTTCATAATCTTTTGCATTTTATGGTCTGTGCGGTGGCAAACAGCACAAAAGTCGGCAGCCAAAATTCAAATGAATAGTAAATTGTGGAACGAGAGTGGGCCTGAGTGAGTTGCAGTTGCAAGGGCCATGAGTGGGCGGCCTCGTGGTGGGTGTGGCTGTGCGGCTGTACTGGCTGCGGAAACAGCTGTTTCCGTTACAGCAACTTTTGACCGAAAAACCTCCACTAAAAACGCGTTGCGCGAAATTATTATTACATTTTATGCGAATTCAACGAGTTTGCACTCTTTCTCTATCTCTTTTTTTCTCTCTCTCTCTCTCTCTCTTGTGTGTGTGTTTGTGTTTGTGGAGTAGGTGACTGTGTGCAATTTGCATGATGCCTCGCATGTGGGCGGACGAAGTGGGCATGTCTGCGCCGCTGGCCTCGACTCCTTGGTTAGGTAATTTCCGCTGTGCCGTTTGCTTAATTAAAGCCGCCAACGCGAACAAAAACGCGAATAAATTTTAGACACTAAAGCGCACTTGAGACGAAACGAATTGCCTATACCCTCTAAATATGCAAATGCGAGGAATGGGCATATTAAGGAACTTCGTAACGAGATATTTTGACACACTCAGATCATATAATATAAAAAATATATAAAAGATTTTACCTAGAGTTATAAGTCTTAATAAGTCTTAAGTTAAATATACAAATATTATTTGCGATAAGCAGACTGACATTAATATAAATAAATTATAAATCTAATATAAATCTAGCTAGCATATAAACATTTTTCAAGTAAAGAGAATTTGTAACATTTTTTTACCTAAATAACAGTTGAGCAAATCCGAAGTGCGTATGCAGGGTATTTTATAGCTGTTAAGCAATTTTGTTGATTTATTTATTTGGTACAACATTTTATGAATTATTATGCACTCATTAACATAAAAAACCAGCTTATTTTCTTACGAATACTTTTGACTAAGAACACCAAATAAATACTTAATATTAATACTAAACAAATACCAAGGGCATATCACATTCCTATTCCACTTTGAATACTCGAAGTTTGTAGACATATTTCTTTATATTCATACAGCCTACTGAGTGTATGTTTGTTCATTCTATTTCAATTTTCTCCCATTTATAGGGGAAACATTTCAAGATATGCCTGTCTAGCCCATAGCGCCCACTCCTTGCATTTAATAATATATTTTCGTGTCTGTACCGGAAGCTAATATTCTTGCGATTCGCGCTTGGACTTTAATTAAAAACAAAGTCTGTAGCAACACGACGACGACACATCTACTGCAAAATTAATGAGACAAAAAAAAATAAATTAATAAAGGACAGAAGGGAAAGCATGGAAGAACAAAACAGTCTGGCAACGCCGGACGCCGGACGCCGGACGCTGGGCCGCGGCTAATTTCGTATGCGGCGCACACAAATCTTGTCATTATTAACCCAAAAACCAGCAATGGAACTGGAACTGCAGCTGGAACTGGAATGGGAACTGGAACTGCCTTTTGCTCGTTTGATTTGCTCCATTAATTTTCAGGTCGAGCCGCTGAACCGCTGAGTGGCTCAGCTCTCGCTGCCGCGGCGGCCATTCGGCCGCTCGTTAAACTTCTGCGAGAAGCGCTTTGGCGGCGCGTTGTTTGCTTGTTGATTTGTGTGGCGCTTTTCTGGGTGATTAAGTCATCCATCAGAGACAGCCGGAGCGGGTGCTGGAAGTGGAGACAAAGTTGGAGATGTCGCCAGGCTTTTTTTTATATTTTCCTTTTTTTTGCGCGCGTGTTTTAATGAAGCGCAGCCTTGTGGGCAACCGCATTTACAAAATAATTAGAGATCTGTGCCTGTGCTAATGCCCCAGGGATAAGCCGCCCCTGCCCTGGCCGCCTGCGTGCTCCACTTTGCAATTAGAATAAGTTTTTGGCATAAAAATACTCGCTGTCATCATTAAGCAATTTCGACAGCTATGTGACAGGCGGCGTATACGCAATATGCCCTCAATGATTCGACAGTTTTACGAGTCTCGATATCGGTGCGGGAGTTACACTCGGAGAAATCGGGTATAAGAAGTCCTTCAGGAAGCTGTAGAGCAATAGAAGTTGTAATAATATATTATCGGAATTACTGAGATGACATAGTGTATTTCGAGGTATATTTATCTAACTTAGTGTACTCCCTCCATGTGTAGGCCTACAACAATAAACCAGCAAGGCACTTCGTTGGTATTTTCATAGTTAGTATAATTAATAGCCGTATGCCTGAATGGCAGCAGCCCACCCAATCAGAAGCTGTACATGCTCCAAATGGCCTCTAAGCTTCACTCATTTGGATTAATGAGGAACAACGGACAAGAACACAAAGAAATCTGTTGCCCAGCAACTCGAAGTGGAAAGGGAACGAACTGGGATAGCTGGCAAATTCTCTAATTCGGCTTATTACATGGCCAATGCTAAAGGTGTGGGGGAAATGGAGAAAGAGAGAGTGAGAGAGAGAGGACAGTTGTTAATTTTGGTAAATTGATAAAAATTTGAGACAATTTTCTATAAGATTTATAAATAGATTCTATTTATTTAGTTCAATAACTGAGTAAAGTGCATAAACACTTCCCATTGTTTTCCTTACTTGTTCCAAAGAGGATTGCTTCAAATAAAGATTCACATTACAGAAGCCAGCCTTACGTGAAAAACTTGGCGATTCTCTGAAATTTGAGAAAATTTGTGAACATTGGGAAAATTTGTGCCGAAAGCACAAAGTTTAGAAAGAGAAAGAAAATACATATACAAAAAAAAAAGAGGAAAAAAACATTGCACGAAGAAAAAAAATGTTGCAGAACAAAAGGATTATGATACGTGTGCACTCACACACACACACATAGAGAGAGAGAGAGAGAGAGAGAGAGAGAGACAGGACACAGCACGTAGCTGGCGGCAGTTTGTAACGGATTCTGTCCTTTTGTGTATATGTGTATATATATATACATGTGTGTGTGTGTGTGTGTGTGTGTGTGTGTGTGTGTGTGTGTGTGTGTGTGTGTGTGTGTGTGTGTGTGTGTGTGTGTGTGTGTGTGTGTGTGTGTGTGTGGGCGGGTATTAATTTCTAGCTGCTTGTTGATTTCCTTCCACATTTTTGTTGTCTCAAATGTTTGTTTGTGTGTGTGTGTGTCTATGTGTGTGTGTGTGTATTCATGCTGGTTGTCCTGTTTTCATTATTAATATGCTGCCTGCTTTTGTTTACGACACTTTTGCTATTTTCTTGTTTCTATTTTGTCATCTCTTAGCCAAGTTTTTGCGTTGCGTGACACAAATTATTCTTGTTGACACATAAAAATTGTTAACCCTTCCCGTCTTCCTTTTCCCCCTTACCGGCTTCATAGTGCTCTTGTTGTTCTTGCTGCTGGTAGCATGAAAAATGACAATAGATGATAAAATGTGCCAAGTTTTTGTCTTCTTCTTCTTTCTTTTTGCATGTGTGCGAGACATTGATGTATTTCGGTTCGAATTGAGCTGCAATTTGCTCAAGCTGACAAAAAACACCAACAATAAATGATTTTATGTTAGATGTAGAATATATACTGCAAATATGGTATTTCACTGGCCACGCCCCTGCAGCTAACAAAACTCCGAACGCAGTTCGTAATTTATGCTTTTTAATTGCATTTTAATTGTTTTTGTTTAGCATTTGCCAATAAAGTTTTGTACATTATTTAGGCGCCGCACGTTTTTCCGACGCGTACAACTTTTTCGACTCTTTTTCCCATTTTCCGCCTCTGCCTCATTTGGCTAATAGAGTTTTCAGCGGGCGCTAATGAAGCATAGTTTAGACTTTTTCCAGCTGCAATTAGTCCGGCGGCGCCTTTTGTGCAGCCCCCCGCCCACGCCGAGCCACACCCCCTGCGGCTATTCGCACTAATGGCAAATGTGGCCCTGCAGCAAATGGCAGCAATATATATATGTATATAGTAGATATATACTTCTTTTTTTGGCCAACATGCCAAACTGACCGAATGGCCCAAAAGTCATATATATCCGCACAGGAAAACAGAAAGAAAAACAAATTAACCGACTAAAAAAAAAGGGAGAAATAAAATCAAAATAAAAATAAAAATAAAAAAGTGAAAAAGTTTTCGGCTCGCATGCTGGCAAAACCTGCGGTCACAAAAGAGCTGTAAATTAAAATTTACTCGACATGAAATTGAAGCGGCGTCCCACACAGAGATCCGCTCCGCTCTGCTCCGCCCTGCTCCGATTTCATTCAGTTTCCCTTTGCCCATTTTCGTTTTTTATATGTTTTGGTTGCTTTCTGTGTTGCAGTTGCTTTGGCGTTTCCGGTTGATAGTCGAATGGAGAGGGGGGAGCAGAAGAGAGGCGTGACAGTAGAGTCGAGCGCTGCACAAAATATCGAACTGCATTCCGCATATAGATTCAATAGCTATACAGTGCTATAGAATGAACATATTAGATGATTACAAAATTCGGAAAGAGAAGTCAACGAAATTTAAAACTTGTCTAAGAAACTTTTTAAATAACAAGGATAAACAATAAATATATAATATATATGAATATAGTCTATATAGGTTGTATATAATATCAGCTTAAACAATTATTTTTAATATTATTGATCGTATCATGGCTTGGCATAGGGAAATCCTCATTAAAAAACAAGACTTTTTGTTTTGCAATAATGTTGAACATTTTGGGCTTGCAATTGAAGTCCTACTGCGCACTTAACAGTTGGAAATAGGCCGTTTATAACTAGCCCACACCTATTTGTAGCAGAAGCCAAAGCAAATATGTGGCCCAAATCATTAAGTACCGCAATCGGGTTCGCATAGCTCATTCGAAATTCGAGCTAGTCTGGCAACACTGGCCACGGTTTCTCTCTTGTTTTTTTTTTTGGGGATTGCAGCCGTTGTTTTTCATATGCATTTCGAATGCTCTACGTTTGCAGCTCGTTCATTTCGGAACGGATTTCTTTTCTCTTGTCCCTTTTTGTGTGCTGTGTGGCTGTGTGTATTGCGGCTGTTGCCCAGCGGGCTCGTATTTTACGTGGTTAAAGTTTTACGCCAGTCAGACAGACACACTGACACAGAGGCAAACGGACAGGCAGACAGACGGACAGAAAGAGAGAGAGAGAGGGAGAGAGAGGGAGACAGACAGGCAGGCAAGCAAAGCAGGACGCACAGATTAAGCGCCCAAAAGTATGCAGCTTGTGCGGGGCTTAGTTGGCAACACGAACAAAAAAGTAGAGCAAAAGATAAAAAAAAGAGCGAAATTTGTAAACCAATGCGACTGCATTTTGTTTCAATCAATTATCGCGCGGCGCCTCTTTTTTGTTGTTTTGTTGTTGTTTTTTTTATCTTTCTGCTTAGCCACAAAATTGCTGCTAAAAGGCAATTTCCGCAGCAATTATTCAAAGTCAAAATGGGGAGAAAAAATCTAAATAAATTGTGAAAAATAAAAAAGGAAGAGAACGCAATTAAAAGCAGCCGCTACAGTTGACAGCAAATGCCACGCCCCCCCGCAGCGCATGTTCTTTATCCGCTTCACACACAAACAAATAAATAAAATAAATACACGGAGAGAGAGTAAATATGTTTTAGCTGTTTACCCATTAAAAACGACAATTCGGGGCATATTCGTTCTATGCAGAACAGAGCATGGCGTAACCCTTTAAGTATATATATGTATATATATTGAATATTATAGTATTAGCACATCCCCATCATCTAAATATTAAAGCTGCTGCTCCCATCATAATACAGGGTAGCTGCTAGTCGAGCAATTGCTAGTCGTGCGCTCTGCTATTGCTAATATTTATGTATATCAACTCGAGCTGCATTTTATTTATCACAACGACGAGCAGCTGTCAGCTGCCACGCCCCACGCCCCCAGCAAAGCTGCTCACTGTGGCTTAGATGGATTTATCGCCGAATTCGTAAATAAATAGTAAAAACCATTTTTTATATTTGATATTATACATAATATGTTTTCCTTTAATTTTTTTTTTTTAGCTTTTAGTTATTAAGTGTAAAGCATTGCAAATATTTTGGAAAACTTTTTGCCTAACAAAATATTTGATGAAAAACTGCAACAGTTGAAAGGTGTCAAGCGCATCTGTTTAAATAAATATACTAGACTTTAATCTATTTTCGTTGAATACTTAATTTCTTTTATATTTACTTTGAAATCAATCAGTATTTGAGTTATTTATAATGAAGGTAGAATACAAAGTTCTCAACAAATTTGCATCATATTGGATAAAGTAAGATTATCGCTTAAATGATTATTCAATGATTTACATTTCAGGGATCGTAAACCAATATTACATAATAGTCTATCAATTCAAATACATTGAGTCAACCGTTCAAAATTCTTCTAGGTGCCTGATTTCCCCTGCATTGATTCCGCTTACTATTTTCGATTAACTGCCAGACGGAACTATTCGAGCTTAGCTGAACTTGTTTCACAGTTTGGCAATCCGGCATTTACGTTATGCGGCCCACATTCCGGTCACATTCCGAATCTTATTTGCCATTGGATAAGGGTTTTAGTAAATGAAGTTTGCCGTTGTCAACATGGACGGCATGTTTCGAGTTAATTGAATTGTTGTTTTGTTTTGCGCTATTTGCGGATGCAACAGCTGAAGCGGTGCACACGGTGCGGCTTATTGACCTATTGATTTCCCAGAGGTAACATCATACAGTTTACCATCCTCTGCCTCACTCGGAGTGGAATTTGATTTGTCATTATTTGAGATCATTTAACGTTATCCAAATAGAAATATGGCTACAAAATACTTCAAAAGCTTTCTAGACTAAATATTAATAGAAGTAAGTGTTTTAGGTATATACACACTTTTACAAAATATTGTGTTAAATAATAATCACTTCAGTATATATTACGTTTCATTTCAGACTAAAAATAACATTTATTAAGTTTATAATTTTCGATTTATTAATTCAATATTCATATTTTATATATATTTCAAGTATTATGTTTATATATTATTATTATTCTGACACGATTTCAAGCTCTAGGCTTGAACATGAGTTAATGCGAATGTACATATGTATTTGACACTATAAATACATATATTAAATTTTTGATAATACGCCATGTTCTTGCATGGTCTTTTGGCTATTAATACCGATATACCAAGATATTAATATATGTAGTTTTATATAATGTGCAACGATCTGGCGCTGTCTTAACTAATGCAATAGTTAAATAAATTTCTCTAAATAGTGAAGAAATGTAAATGTTGAGCAACTGCCAGCGCAGTTAAGAGTTAAAAGTATGTATGTATATGTGTATACATAATGGATCTATATGTACTCGATACATAAATGGATTCTTCTAGAAATGGTGCGCATTGATCCGCAGATCATGGCTGCAGCAGGGCTGTTGCTCCTGCTCGTGTTGCTGCCGCTGCTGCTGCTCGCTGACTGAAATCGAAGCTTCCAAAATATACTGGGACGTCGAGCTGTCGTCCTCGCTGGTGGTGGGAGTGTACAGCGGCGTAACTCCCATCTCGGTAACTTGGCCCACGTATTCGTCCTCATCCGTGTCGCTATCGTACAGCACGTCTTGTCCGCCGAGCTCGATCAGCACACGACGCAGATAGCGCAGCTCATCCTGTGCGCGCGATACCTTCTTTTCCAGCGACTTCATTTGAGCCTGCGGTATGAGCTGGCAACCGAGGGCGTCCAGAATTTCCATAAGCGGGTCCGCGGGCAGTGGATCCAAATCCACCAATTTCTCCATTATTTCGAGCAGACGCGGCAATATTCCGATCTCATTTAGATATTTCGTATATTTCTCTTCCAATGCGGCCATTGCTTTACAATAAATTGCAATTAAAGCACGAGTGCGAACTAAAGATCACTTGTTATGTGAAAATAACTGTAAAAGACTAAAAGCGACATAGCGCCCCTAGCGTATTTTTTTTGGTACTAAAGTAAAAAGGTGGCAGCACTCGCTAGTCGCTCGTATAGTGAACAGCTGTTTGCTTTGAGGCTCATGCCTGGCCGAAAAAAAAAAACAAGTGTTTGGCTTAATTATTAATTTATACATATATTTTTATTGATATGTTACCAATGCATGAATTGCCCTAAGCTAACGAATATTATTTTGGAATAATTAACTATCTATGTATTTTAGGCCAAGTATCTAAGGCTTATCGATAACTTTTTTGAGTAACGAGCTGATTGTGATTATGAACTAGTTGAAATTTTGGGACATACGTATTACCTATCGATAAATTATTTAGTGTGGGCTTTGGTTTATTGTGAAATTTCGTTTTGAATCAATAATTAAACTGAGATTCCAACTGTTTTAAATTAATAACGCGTTCAACGATGTCCTTTTCGTTTGGCACACCCACCACGAACACCGGCTTGGGCGGCAGCACTGCAGCACCAGCAGCAGGCGCTTTCAGTTTTGGCGCGCGACCAGCCACAAGCGCCCCGCCGCCAGCCTTCGGCGCTGCTACTGCTACGTCAAGCCTGGCCGGAGCAGCAGGCGCCGTGGTCGGCGCAGCAGCGCCCAGCTTCAATTTCGCACCGACAGCAGCAAGCACGGCGCCAACGCTCGGTTTCGGCTCGCCAGCTTCAGCTGCAGTTGCTCCAATGAGCGGCGGCCTTACCCTGCCAACCTTCGGCAGCGCTACGACTACACCAGCATTTGGCGCAGCAACTGCGACGCCGGCATTTGGCTCGACGACGGCAGCGCCTGCATTTGGTGTAACTGCAGCAGCGCCTGCCTTTGGTGCAACTGCAGCAGCGCCCGCCTTTGGAGCATCAACAAGTACGCCGGCGTTTAGCGGTCTCGGTGCGGCTCCCGCATTTGGAGCTGCGGCCACTGGCTCCACTTTTGGTGCACCCGCGTCTACCGCGCCGGCTTTCGGCAGCACTGCAGGAGCAGCGCCTGCTTTTGGCAGCCTTGGGGGTGGAACATCAACTTTCGGCGCTCCTGCCGCTGCACCTGCATTCGGCACGTCAACCGCTACGGTGGCGCCCACCTTCAATTTCTCCAACCCCTTGACGACCGCGCCTACCACTGCGCCGCCTGCTTTCGGGACTACAGGAGCGGGAACTCTCGGATCAGGTACTGGCACGTTTTCATTTAACAAGCCGCTAGCAACAACCGCAGCCAGTCTCAACTTCAACACGACCACAACGACGTCCACAGCGCAGCCGTTCAATTCGAGTATGCGGCTGGGTGGTCCGTTTGCGCCCGCGGCGACGGGAGGAATCTTCGGTAAGCCGTTAACGACAGGCCAACAGCCGGCCGCAGCTGCGGCTCCCACGTTTGTGGGCCTTGGCGGCATCGATGTGAGCGCCACTCAACCCAAGATGGGCGACAACAAGCAAGACGGGATCAAGGTAAGTGCCGGCACTAGCATCAGAAAGCGTCATCATTGACTGTCCTTTAATTGCAGATCAAGGAGACCCAAGTGCCGGACGAGATAGTGAAGACAGTGGATGCCCTTAAGAGTTACATCAAGCAGCAAAAGACAATATCGTCGGAAATTGGACGCACGTCGACCTCTAAGCTCACCAACGTGAGTCACGAGATAACGAATCTGCGCTGGGTCCTGCAAAACGTGGCCAATTCGGTGGATGCTAACAATCGGCACATCAAGCAGCTGCGCAGCGAAACGGCCAAGGCCATTCAATCCCTGGAGATGGCGCAGCGGACACAGGACACGCCTGCCGCTCTGCAGTTCGAGAACGGAGCACCTTTTCAATACTTCCAATGCCTGGTGGCCAAGTACGAGGAGGATCTGATTGCCTTTCGGCAGCAGATCCTGCAAACGGAAAATCACATGCAAGCGCTAGCCAATCCACAAAGCATATCGCCCGCGGATTTGAAGCGAGGCTTCCGCCAGCTGAATGAAGCCTTCATCTCGCTGGCTGGTCGCCTGCATGAGATCCACCAACGAGTCGAGGAGCAAAAGGAGCAGTACTTGAATCTACGGCGCTATCGCCTGCGAGATACCACCAATGTATTTGCCGCCTTGGAGAAGCCATCCGTGCACACCGAAGTAGAGCCACAGCGAATCAGCAGCGGCCCGACGCCCTTCACCAACATCTCGGCGATGAGCACGCTGAACAAGAGCTACGCAGCTAACGCAGCGGCAACGGCCAACAATGCATCCGCATCCAAATGCTGAATATATTATGATTTTCAATTTTTGATTTTAGTTGTTTCGTTCGATCAGTCAATACAATTATTATAGGACGATCATGCAATTTAAAGTATTCGGCTTTATTCCTGGACAGGTTATATCCCGAGAAACCATCGGCCTCTTCTATGAAGTGAGCTGACTTTCTCTCAATAAGTCGGCACAAACAGTTTTATATTTTTGAAGAAAGACAATGCTACAACAGATGGACAATCTGCACAATTGGGTTGTTTTAGGTAGAATATAATATATATTTCAGCTCCTGTAATGCCAAGGCTAAGCGCTCAACAAATGCGATTTACTTCTTGACCACCTGTATGACATCTTCGTCAGCCATGACATGGGCTATGCCCACGCGCTGTGGCGAGTATTTGGTGGAAGTGCCCCAGACTAGTGCATACTTGAATTGTGCGGCCAGCGTCCGGTGGATGGCATGGCACACGTGCTCCACAGTGACGCCCTGTGAGAGAGCGTGCAAGATTAGGAGGGAATCCATTACATTATGTTGTCAAGTTACTTGCCTTTCGCAGAATCAAGCCATCGTCAAAGTCTGGCGGGGCACCGGGCTTTTTGGTGTATACCCGGATCAGCTGCAGTGCCTCCCAGAGCGCCTCCAGCATGTAGTCCAGATTGAGCTTCATGTTACAGCTGACCACAATGGAGTTGGGCTGTCGAGCCAGCCGATCCACCTCCTCTATGGAGATCTGATCAATCTTATTATACACATACAGGCAAGGCAGATATACGCGATTGGCCGTGACCACATCAATGAACTCATCCTCTGTGCAATCCTCACGGAAGAGAACCTCTGCATTAAAGATCTTGAACGAGTGCAGAATCATTTGCACCATTTTTTCGCTGCAGCGCGTCAGGGCGCAGGTAGAATTAAAACTCAGACCGCCGCCCTTTTTTTGTTTGAAGTATATGTTAGGTTTTCGCTTGTTCAGGCGTATGCCCACGGACTCCAGCTCCCGCTCTAGCAGTTCGCGATGCACATTCGGCTTGGTGGCATCCAACATCATGAGCACCAAGTCTGCTGTGCGTGCCACGGCAATCACCTGACGACCACGACCTTTGCCCTGGGCAGCGCCTTCAATGATACCCGGCAGATCGAGCAACTGTATATTGGCACCCTGGTACTCAATTACGCCGGGAATGCACGTCAGCGTGGTGAACTCATAGTTGGCTGTGGGCAGTAAGAAGCAATCATTATATATAAAGGGTCTGCCTTCTGCCTGACCACGCCCCACTCACCCGCCTCCGATTCGGTTTTGGTCAGTGTGGACAACATGGTGGATTTGCCCACACTGGGGAATCCAATAAGCGCGACACGCGCATCACCGCTCTTCAGCACGTCAAATCCTTCACCCTTTTCGCCCTTTTTGGCCGGCTCTAGGAGCTGCGAGCGATACTTGGCTAACTTAGCCTTGAGCAGGCCCAAATGGTATTCGGTTGCTGCAAGATTCAAGAAATGCCAAATGAATTTTAACCCTAAATTCCGATAGCTGGCAACGCCACTGCCAGCAATGCGAATTCCGACTCCGCGTTGTCTGCGCCGGTTTCTCATATTTGCACATACATACCTTTGTTCTTTTGGGTGCGCGCGATTTCGCGCTCGATCTCTGCAATCTTTTCTAGAATGCCCATGCTGGTGTTTGTATATGTCTGGGGCGCAGCATTAAGTTAACAATAATATTTAGGCAGCTGCAACGCTCTTGTTGTTGTCTAAAGTTTGACTTTTTAGTGCTGAGCCAGCCACGGACAGACGTATCGATAATCGGCGCTATCGATACTTTGTATGAAAATTGACTATTTACATTTTATTTATGAAGTATAAGTAATCATAAATTAATGATTTTTATTAGGCAGATTTGTATATATAAAACTTCTGTTTGCTCGACTGCAGCATATATACCGATATCCTGTTGCAACTATCTTCACATTGATTAGTTTGCTTTAGAGTTGTCACCCTCTCTCAACACCATTTTGAGCTGTAGAGCATTGGCGGGCATTTCATAAGTTTAAATATTTAATTGTATTTTAAAAAATCCGAAAATATACACAATGACACACAAATACTGTTACAATAACACGAAACAGCCACACAGACACAAACGACAATCGATTAATTACAATTATTGTAGATTAAAGAGAGAGAGAGAGACAGTTAGAGGGAGAAGAGATTTTAGTAGGATAGACTTCGATTTTTAGTTGGCATAATAGCCATTGCCATCGTTGCCCATGAACTCAGTCCAGCGCTGTGCATCAATCGGATTCAGCTCGGAGCACACCTCACCCGGCTGCAGTGTGTGACAGGTGCAAGTTATGCCAATTCTTGTAATTATCAACTGTGCCTCGTACTTCGGCAAGTCGGGCTCCGTGTCCACGAGCCGCTCGCTCAGGCACTGTTTAAGGAATTGCTTACGCAGCACGCGCAAGTTATCGGCGGTATAGCCTGCAGAGATAATAAATAAGTATGTGAATTATTTTCAAAAGTATTAGTAAATCAACCCACTTTTATAGGCGCTTATTTTCTCCTCGACGCAGCTGAGATCCTGCGGCGAGAACAACGGTGGATACGCCTCCGACTCGCGTATGTTGAGCACGAAGGCAAAGTCGAGCGCGGAGCTCACATTGGACAGCGCCTTGAGCAGCATGCCCGTTGACGAGATGGAAGCCAAATACCAGTCCTCTGTCTGTGCGGTCTCAGTCGTCGCTGTCCCATCCTCGCCAGCTGTAGAGGAAGCACTGCTGCTGCTGCTGCTGCTGGCCGCAGCTGAATCATCGCGTCGCTGTCGCTTGCGCCGGCGATACTGCGACTGTGTGCTGGAGGCGGTTACAGCTGCCGCAGCAGCTGCTGCATCTGCTGCCTGCTCTTGGGCCTCATTGTCCAGCTCCAGATCCCACAGGCTAAGCGGTGACTGCGCCGCCATCGGCGGAGTAGTGGTGATAGTGGTGCTGGTCCCTTCCAGCTTGCCACTGCGCACATCCCGATTGTTGCCACTTGGATATTTGCTGCGCAAGTGGATGGGCCGCTCGTTTTGCTCTGGCATCTGGGGCACCTCATCGTTGTAGACTAGCTCGTACTCCTCTGGAACGCGCATGGCATTGGGATTCTCTGCAGGAAGCGGCAATGGCTCGTAATCCTTCTGCAAGAGAAGCTGCTGTAAATAATTTCTGGCGCAAATCTATTGAAATTACTCACAAATTCCTTATAGGGCTCCTTGATGTAACCGCCGCCAAAGCCGGGCAGCTCGTTGTCCGGCAGAAGCTCCGGCAGCGGATGCTTGCGGTGCTTAGTGTACTTGACCGCCCCCGCACCAGACTGTGCCTGCGACTGCAGCTCCTCCGCTGCATCAGCTGCGGCCGCCTGCCTGAGCAACTGTTCCCTATTGGCCAGCAGCTTCTTGAGCAGCTTGGGATGCTTCAGCGGCGACTGTTTGCCCGTCGGCGACGGCCTCTGTGTGCGATTCAGCTGCACCTCCAGATCATCTGTGCTGAACAGCACCGCACCCGGCGGCTCAATGTGCCGCGCGATCGCATAGAGCTTGAGCACCGTCGATTCGTTGTAGCGCAGCCGGCAGGTGTCCGCCCGTGCCTGCAAGATGATGTCGCTGTCCGGCACAAACTCGTAGGCATCCCGGGCATTGGGTCTGTTGCGGCACTGCAGCTGCCAGTGCAGGAAGAAGTCGCCGCCAAAGCTCTGCGAAATGGACACGCCGCCCAGCAGGCTACTGGCGCCGCCCGCGTCCGTCATCATGGCATCGAGCAGCGGCTGCCCAGTGCGTCCGTCCAGAATCGTCGTCTGCGAGTAGTAGTAGACGGGAAAGCCCGGGCCCGTATTGTATTTGACCATGAAGTCGGTGACATTGTCCCGATCAAAGTGGCCCGGCACAATGGCGCTGACGCACTCGCTGGCCGGGAACGTATAGTTCCAGAGTTGGGTATAGTTTCTGCCGTCGAAAGCGAAGACGCTGCTGTTGAAGGCGGCGACGACCACGTCGGTGATGCCATCGCCATTGAGATCGGTCAGCACGGCGGGCACCATCAAGCCTGACTTGGACTGCTGATACAGCGGAGTGAAGTGCTTCTCGCTCGTGTGCGCCATCAGTGTGAGCAGCCGGAGGCTATAGATGCCACCCGCCGTGTTCTGCCCGCCGGTCAGCATGAGCAGCAGCTCGGTGCCGTCGGCGCGGGTCAGCAGCTGGATGGGCACGAACATCTCCTCGCGGTGCGGCGTGGGTATGCTGCGCAGCACCTTGCCCGTCTTGCCCGAGATGAGCTTGATGTGGCCCGCCTTGGACTCCTCGCGCTCCTCGAGATGCGCAGCTATCAGCTCCGGCACTTCGTCGCCGTCCAGGTCGCGCAGCACGTTGATCGTGTAGAGGTCCATTACAATGGGCGAGTTGGTCTCCACCTCCAGTTCGTGGAAGTTCCAGATGACCTGGCCAGTGCGTCCATTGATGGCAAAGATCATCTGCAAGGGAACATAAATGGTTAAAGGGAGGTGTCGTCCAGACTTAATGGAAGCTGCTACTCACGCCCAATCTGCCCGCCGCTAGGCAGTCGACGCCGCCATCCCGATCTATGTCCGCGTTGCAGTGCAGCGAGAAGACGTTCGCCACGCTCCACGTTTGCCACAGCGTGGACCCGTCGCGCCCGTTGAGCGCCACGACTCCGCCCTCGCAGGGCACATCGTCGCCCTGCTGGGCGGACTTGCAGCGCGGCAGCGGAATGCCCTCGTAATGTATATTGTCATCCACGCCATAGCCGAAGATGACATCCTTGATGCCGTCGCCATTCAGATCGGCCGCCCGCAACGGACTCTCGCTGTTCATCCGGGCCAAGCTGCGCGTCCACAAGCGCTGCACGCTGATCTGAGTGCAGGGCACGAATTCTGGGCCCAGGCTGCTGCCATAGCTGATCCTGCCGCCGCTGCCGTCACCATTAATGGAGAGCATTGCCACCTGGGCATCGTCGCGCCACCAGTGATGGATGCGCTGCATCGGCTGCGGGAACAGCGTCAGCATCAGCGCCCCCAGGCTGAGCAGCGCGCAGAGCACGGTCAGCGCGGCCAAGGCGTAGCAGAAGGGCTCACAGCAGCGGCAGCAGCGCCGCCTCTTGTGCTGCTTCATAATGGGCGTCGAGCTGCTGATCGAGCCGGAGCTGTGCTTGCGACGCGGCGCCATCAACGGACGCTTCAATCCCTGCTCTTCGCTGCGCTGCAATTGAAGGAGCGATTAAAGAGAATTCGATTCAAGATTTAAGCTAAAATCGAGACAGTATGAAATGAAACGGAATTGCTTACAAACTTGAGCGAAATGAGGGCGGATTCGCATTGACTAGAGCAGACAGCGAATTCGACCAAGGCGAAGGGCGAATATTATCTCTAGGCTAATTGCTAGAGTGCTTACAAATTAAGTAAATAGTTGTGTTGAGTACCGTCTAGTAAACAAGTTTGTGTTGAATTCGCCCTAAATGATGTATGAATATTACGTACAAGGTAGTAGAAATGCTAGCTTGTCTAATATACTTTTATTTATTAGAGCAAACTTATTTCGCAGCGAAAGATCTTCTATAGCTTTATTTGGAATTGCCGAATCGTTTATGATTTTACTGGGATAACTGAAAGTAGAACCCGCTTTTTAAAACGTCCCACTGTCGACATATAAACTGTCAAATAATGTACTCAGCCTACTTCATTTGAAGATGATGATGATGCTTGCCATGGCTTGTTATGCTCTGTTCGAATCGATAATAGTGCAATTACAATTAGCCTACAAAATAAGTACTTGCGCAATCTGCAAGGCAGCTGCATCCCCGCGGAGATGCAGAGATGGGGTTGTATACATACTATACAAATATTAATTGGGTAGATGCAATCAGACAGTCTTTATGGCACCGGTTCCACTTAACAATTTCGATCGCATTTCGCTTTTTTAAAAATCCGATTAATATATATAAAAATAAAAATATAAATAAAAAATACTCTAAAAGAAACATATTGCAAATTGCAATCGACATAATAATGAGATTTTTTCAGTTAGGCCAAATTAGTATATTTTCTCATTTTTTTTTTTTTTTTTTTTTTTTTTGGCTAAGTCAACCTAAAATAGAACTTGGCGAGCTGCCAAAACGAATCTAAACTTAATATAAAAAACAAACAGGGAATGCAAGTGAAAGGCCTCCAAATGCTTTCGCATATGCCTAAAAGTAGAAAAAAAATCTGTGGGACGCCCTTAAAGCGAGAGTGAAAAGAAAGCGAAAGCGCATTTAGGAACGCGAACTTGAGCACAGCGAGCAGCATCAAATTTTCTTGCTGATTTATTACATCGACAAAAAAAAAAAGAAGCGAGATGAGCTCAGTTGGTGACTCACCTTGGCGGATCTGGCGTCCTTGATGAACACCTCATCGTCCACGTCGTCGCTGATGTCCTCATCAATCGAGGAGTCCCGTATGGCGATGCGCTTGGAGGGCACATATGGTCGCAGTTTAATCATGTTGGGCCACGCTTCCGTATTGCCAGCGCGCAGCTCCTTTGCCTGCCAGCCAAGGGTTTAGGTATTTTGTTAGCAATTATTATTAAATTTCACTGCAGTTTTTTGTTTAATGCATTTTCTGTGCGTGTTTGTGCGTTCGTGTGTGCGCTTCTTCTTCTTTTTTTTTGTATTCTATTTCGAGGGGCAGCACGAAATGCAGTGCGCAGTGATGCGCGTCTTCTGGCCGTGTAAAAATCAATAGCGACGTCACAGCGAGGCGCTCAGCTGCTCGGAGCCGGCGCATGCGCCGCACGGCCGAACCACCCCCTGGCACCGCAACCACTAGCCGAGCATGCAACAACCAACTAACCACCGAGCGGCGGGGCACACGTGCTGCCACAGAGTCGGCTACAGGTTTGTTTATCAACATTGGCGACAATGACGCACTGGGTAGCTCTCCACCTGGGCAACTGTTGCTTTCAACCCCTAAGGGCGGCACCCCCCGCTCGCCCAGCCCCGCACGGAACTCCCTTATTAACCATTTCGAAGCCGGTTCAATGTCCTCGTCTCATGAATGGAACTCGCCTTGGGGAGTTGGGGTTGCTGGATGTTGTTCAAGCTGGCTGCAACTTTCCATTCAATGGACTTCCGCATGTGGTGTGGCCCAATGTGGGTCACATACACACAAACACGTACGCACAGAGACAAGTCTTATTAATTTTTGAATAGTTGGACAAATTGTTGCAAACCGGAAGCCGGTAAAATAAAAAGCTCACCTGAAATAGAGTGGATAGCAGCATCATTTCTTGATATAGGCTCTTGATAATTAGGATATTTGTTTATATTCGTTTAGATTATTGAATTTATTTGAGTCACTTTTCATGGCTAAACATCGAAGTGGGTATTAGGTGAGCAAAAAATGCCAGAGAACTCTGATGAATGAGTAGCTCAGATCTTAAACTGACGGATAGACGACTGATTTGAATGGAAAGAGTACTCAAAACATCTCTAGAAAAAGTTTTAAGATTTATTTGAGGAGTGCTGCAAAAATTACAACTTTCTCTGATTTGTCAAAGAACGCGAAACATTTATAAATTCCCTCAGAGAACAAATCGTGTCCTCATAAAAATTGTTAGCCCTTTGGCTAGGAAAGATTCCGTTGACTCCTTTGACTCCTGAGTAAAGTGTGAATATTTGATGCCTTCATAGAAATCAGAGAAATAATACTCGCTCTTTCACACTTTTAGCGACCTTCGCTATCCTTTTAGCCTTCGCAAAGACACAACTCACAGGCGCGAATATAAAATGAATTTTACAAATTCCAAATAGAAAAGTCTCCCCACAAGTCTAATAAAAACTATGCAAGCTAAGAAAAAAATACATTGCGAAGGAATCTTTACCCGCGTCTCTCCTCGCACCACCGCCTGCTGCCATCAGCAGAAAGTTAAGAGCACCACTTTAGGCGGCTACCAGAGACCCAATGAGTGCAGCGGGTGGTGCGGGGCAATTTTGGGCTCGGTTGAAAAGCAAACGCCGCATCTAGCCACAGCTTGTGGCAAGTACTCAGGTCCAGGTCCAAAAGCAGCGTCACGCTCGACTGCATTCGAATAAACTATAGAAAACTCAGCAGCTTTTTATAACACAACCGAGCGTGGGCAGGGGAAAAATAGGGGGCGTGGTAGGGCGCTAAGAGAGGAAACCTTAGTTAGAACCACGGCGAGCAACTTAAGTGTGTGTTATTATCGCATCAGAGATAATTTAATAACGATGCTGATGACGAGTTGTTGTTGCTGTTGCTGTTGTTGTTGTTGTTGTTGTCGGAAGGCCAAAGGATGTGTTGCTAAAGTGTCTACGGCAAAGGCGTTGAGTGCTGCTGCTGCAATGAGCGTGGCAAAAGGCCGCACGCCTTAGCATAGGCATCTTATGGATATATGTATGTATGTATGTATGTGTGTGTGTGTGCGTAATATGCTTCAAGGTTAGCTATGGATACATAGACGCCCCCTCTCACAGGTGGCACGCGGTCTTGTCTTTCAATTATATATGTATGTGTGTGAAGTAGCTCGTCCTAGACGGCTCATCAGATTCCGTCTAACACTTCGGCCACTTAATTTAATTACTGGTTTTTTAATGAAAAACTAATTCACTTGCGGTTTTATTTGAAACGTATTTCTGTGCAGTTTTTCAGATGATTTGCATACACGAATTATAAGGGCTTGCGTTCAGCTTTGACTAGGTCTCATCATAGATGAGTTGGCCTTCGTCAAAGCTAAAAGTTTCTTTGATTAACATTTCATCTAGCTCTGCCTTAGTTTCTTTTTATTCTGTTTATTTAACTTTTTTCTAATCTATTATTTTCATTAAAGTATTTTATTTATCTTTATATATAATAGGTTGCCTTTTAATTATATTGACTCTTTCATTTCCACTCCATTGTCTTCATTTTTAATTGTTTTTGTTTATCTGCATTTCTTGCTGCAGTTCTTTATTTTCGTTTCCTTATATATTTTCTATTCATTCTGGCACTCCATCTTTCTATAGGCGTAGGTTTTCTTTCTTCACATTTTTCTCTCTCATATTTTTTAAGTCTCTCTTTCCGTATACCTCTCTCTCTGCGTGCTTATCCAAGCTATCAAGCTCTATCTCCGATTTCTGTCAACTTTTATTTCTCATGATCCTCTCCAGTTATTCTGCTTTCTCCCTTCCTTCCTGTTTTCCCACGCTATCTGCCATTTTTGCCGTTCCTTTCTGTTCTTTCTATCTCTCTCTCTCTTTCTCTCTCTCTCTCTCTCTCTCTCTCTCTCTCTCTCTCTCTCTCTCTCTCTCTCTTTCTCTTCAGTATACCACTTGCAGCATCTCCTACATACTGCATTTCTATGTATCCTGTCAAATATCTGGATGTATTTTTACTAACTTTTATATATCCTCTTTCGTTTTGAGATCTCTCTTAGGCCATATAATTAATCGCTCCAGCTCATTATCTCTGTAGATACTATACTAAATATTTCTCATTCAAATAACTTAATCAATTCACTAGCGTCAGCAACTAATGCATTCCATTTATATTCGCATTTTCAGGTTCCGTTTGACGTCAGCGGGTTCATTGGATTATCATAAGACGTCTTGCCATTAGCAGCCATTCGGAATCCTTCAGCACTGCAGGCAGCTGCAATAAAACAAGAAATAAAGCAAAATTCAAACGTTACGACAAAAAGAGAGAGTGAGAGAGAGAGAGAGAGAGAGAGAGAGAGAGAGAGAGAGAGAGAGAGAAACACTGCTCTTGGGAAGCCACTTGAGAAGTTGTTGCCTTGTTTCGTGGCAACTAACAAGCCAATTGATTGGAACAACTAAAGAAACAGTTTGCCCATAATGCAGACTGGGGACAGATTTTCACGCGAATTCCAAGCGATTGAGGGTCCAGAAGCAATCAATAGGCGACAGCAGCAATGCAGCTAAACGTACAGAATGCTAGCTTAGAGTGACTGTGGGATTGGGTGAAATGGGGGAGATTGTGGAGGTGGAGGGGTTGGGATGGAAGACCCTGGCTCATAACATGACAATGACGATGACGACAGAGACACGAGCAGATTATGTGGAAAGGCAATGCCAAAGCACTTGACAAAATTATGTTAAGTGACTATGACAAGACAAACACACACACACAGAGATATGTATATATATAGACAATAGGCACATATATATCGCATACTCGCTCAAGAACAGTCTGTATTAAAGAGTTTTCTCTAGTTCTCACAGGGCTTTCACTTTTTTTGCTAGCGTGCAAAGGTTTTTTTTAGCGACTCAACCACATAGTCTCAATAGCACACACACACACACACACACATAGAGCTACCCATACATCTGCATCCACGTCTTGTATCCAGCATCCTGCGCCTGTTCGTTGGCAAATAAGTTTTTTTTTTCCTGCCCTGTTCGCCTGGCAACGTTTTAAATTCAAATCGCTCGTCTCGAAACGTCAGTTGTCAGCGACACTTCGAACAGCAAAGACGTTCAAATCGGCATAAATATTCAACTCAAATATAAATTTATAATTACAAATTAAAGTGTTGAGAATTTAACTGGGACATTGCTAAAAAAGAATAGATAAAAAAAAAATATATTAAATATATAAATATATGAAAATAATATTTGAAGAGAGAAACTTTTTAAATTGAAAGCTGTTAAATCAAATTTGAAAATTAGTTTTAATGATCTGCAAAATGTCTAACACTGCGTCGAGCTGATGTTATATAATCGTCGTGAGGATTTCAAAATCTGTGTAACACATTCGTTTGCTATAGCTACAGCAATTTTAAGCCATTCGAAAAGTAATTAGAATACCCCAGTAATACCTCAGATGAAATAAAATTATATAATGCTATATTATAATGCAGCTCACAGAAAGCCCAAAGAAATTGAAGTGACTCAGTAATTTTATTTTTTATTTGAGATATTTTTCTAAAAGATTTGAGATCTTTTAAATGTTTATTATTTATTAAATTGACGAAGGCAAAAGCTATTTAAATATGAATTCTATATATTTTGTCAATATGAATTTTAAGGAATTTTTCCTTTACCCTGCCCAAGGATTAATATTAATAATTTAATTATTTCAATTAAAATTGGTAATAGCCAAGTTTTCTGAATGCTTTAGGTTTGATCCAATTTTCTTGATTTATTAAGATACTTACACTGTTTTTTTTTTTTTTTTTTTTTTTTTTTTTTTTTTTTTTTTTTATAAATATTACCTAAATGCTGCTTTTTAACTAGTTTTTTTATAATAACAAGCAAAGGAATTCTTTTAAATATAAAAGAAAATACGACACGAATATATTAATGAATAAGCTTGCTCACATAGTTTAAAATTAATATATATATTGCCTCGATATTTGCTTTTCACATAGAGAGTAAATTTTAAATACACCTCCTGTTTCCCCAATTTGAAATTTAGGGGCGCATAAGTGAAGGCTTAATAGAAATAAAATAGAAAATAATTAAACTATATTAAAACTTTATTAGTGAAAGAAAATTCTCCGAAAATATTTGATGTTTGCTCTTAACTATCCAATAATTTTCGACTAATAATATCCGTTAAGTCGATGCTTGATTTAATTGAGAAATAAGTTGAGCATGTTGGCCTATTTACACGCACATGGAATAGGAATTTCCAGTTACCCAGCTCGTTGGCCATGACGTCTAGTAGGCTAGGGCGCTAGCTACCTCGGCTTCATCATTTACCATGTGAATTGTCCTTGTCTAATGCGTCCGTTGCATTCGCTGCCTTCAGGCCGTCGCCGTGTCGCGTTCAATGGGGGTACACTCTGCTGCGGCATCGGCAGCGCACAAAAGGCGCATGGGCCACTTATGGAGTGCCCCTCCGCAGCACCGCCCTAGCCCCTTGGCCGACAAAGCGCCCACGCGCCCGCTTCGAGTGGCTTTAATTGTGAATTAAGTCGGTATTGTGGGCTACACGTGTAGACAGAGCAAGAGAGAGAGAGAGATGTAGCGAAGGAGGGGATATATATATATATATATATAGAGAGAGAGAGAGATAGATAAAGAGAGAGATATATATATATATATATATGTATATATACAGGTAGTTAGGCTGGCAATGCCGAGGCTATTGTGCAGGAAGTGCGCTAACTGTCCCCGCCATTGTCCTTTAGTTCGTATTTTATTTACACCGTTAAGCAGCATAATTGTCGCTATTTTCGTTCCACTCGATGCGACGCATTGTCAATGCCAGTGACACCGTTCGAGAGTTTTGCTTTGATCCCCAGCAAGGGTTGTGTCACGGCCATCAATCGATCTAAGACAAGCTCTTTAAGTACTCAAGATGATATTCCCCTCGTTGCAGAAGGAAACAATCTGTAGACATGGTAGCTCAAATCATACTGCTTGTCATATGCTGCATTTGCTTGAAACACTTTGCCAAGGGTGAATTTCAGTGAGTATGGCAACAGCTGCTGGAAGCCCCAACTTAACATTAAACACTCTGTAGACAAAGTCTGGCCATAACCGACATCCTGCCGGAGGACATCAAGCGCTATGACAAAATGCGTCCGCCCAAGAAGGAGGGGCAGCCCACCATAGTTTATTTTCACGTTACTGTGATGGGCCTCGACTCCATCGACGAGAACTCCATGACCTATGTGGCGGATGTGTTCTTCGCGCAAACCTGGAAGGATCATCGCCTACGGCTGCCCGAAAATATGACGCAAGAGTACCGTCTGCTCGAGGTGGACTGGCTGAAGAATATGTGGCGACCCGATTCCTTCTTCAAGAATGCCAAGTCGGTTACCTTCCAAACAATGACCATTCCCAATCACTACATGTGGCTCTACAAGGACAAGACCATACTCTACATGGTGAAGCTAACGCTAAAACTGTCCTGCATCATGAATTTCGCCATCTACCCACATGACACACAGGAGTGCAAGCTGCAAATGGAGAGCTGTGAGTTTTATTCTTATCTATATTATATTATAATATTCAATATTCGCTAGATCATGTTCTGTCTGGTGTGTGTATAGAAATTTTGATAGAAGTATTTGCGTTGCATTTTCGATTATTCGAAACCAGAGAAGGAAATTCGCTTTTTTGTAGAATTTATTATTCGCTCAGATAAATGAATATATAATTTAACATATATGGAAGACTTGAGCAAATGCGATAAAAATCGATAGAATTTTTTCAAATTATAAATTTATATCATTTCATCTAATTATTTCCTTTGGATATTTTATCAGTATCTCACACAACGGATGATTTGATCTTTCAATGGGATCCCACCACGCCGCTGGTGGTGGACGAGAACATTGAGCTGCCGCAGGTGGCGCTGATACGGAACGAGACCGCTGACTGCACCCAGGTCTATTCGACGGGAAACTTTACGTGCCTGGAGGTGGTGTTCACGCTGAAGCGGCGCCTGGTCTACTATGTGTTTAACACCTATATACCGACGTGCATGATAGTGATCATGTCGTGGGTGTCCTTCTGGATCAAGCCGGAGGCGGCGCCTGCTCGTGTCACGCTGGGCGTGACCTCGCTGCTCACGCTCTCCACGCAGCATGCGAAGTCGCAGTCGTCTTTGCCGCCCGTCTCCTATTTGAAGGCTGTGGATGCCTTCATGTCCGTCTGCACGGTGTTCGTCTTCATGGCCCTCATGGAATATTGCCTGATAAATATTGTGCTCAGTGACACGCCCATACCTAAGCCCATTGCATACCCGCCCAAGCCCGTGGCGGGCGAGGCAGGCAAGAAGGAGGGGGAAGGAGGGCCAGCAGCCGGCAGCAATGCCGCCTCGAATAAACAGCCCACGATGTTGCCCCTGGCGGATGAGAAAATTGAAAAGATTGAAAAGATATTCGACGAGATGACCAAAAACAAGCGCGTAAGTTAAAGTTAGCAATTGGAAATTGAGAGAGAGAAATACTCTATATCCCTTGAACGTTGCTCTTGCAGATTGTGACCACTACACGGCGCGTGGTACGTCCTCCGTTAGATGCGGACGGTCCCTGGATTCCGCGCCAGGAGTCGCATATAATATTGACACCAACCATACGGCCACCGCCTCCGCCGCCGCCAGCACCGGAGCCCGAATTGCCAAAGCCGAAGCTGACGCCAGCCCAGGAGCGTTTAAAGCGCGCCATCTACATCGATCGATCGTCGCGCGTGCTCTTCCCGGCGCTATTTGCCAGCCTCAATTGCATCTACTGGATTGTGTTTTACGAGTATCTCTAAGATACTATCTACTACATCTACTGTAAATATGATATGCACGCCCTCTCTCTCTCTCTCTCTCGCTCTCTGCAAGTCGTACAACTTTATTGAATGTTAATTGTTCGCAAAATATATGAATATACATAAATATGTAGGACAAATCTTAAGCTTAGACACAAAAGCTTTAAGTCAACAAATTTTAAACTGAAAGATCAAAAAAAATATTGTAGCAAATCGTTGCTAATACTCTATAAAGTATCTCTCTATATAAATACATATATATATATATTATATGATAAGCATATGAATTCAATTCCTAAATGCTTATGGTTCAAACATTTCAATGGCATTGTAGTCGTAGTATAATTCTTAATGCTAATTTAATGTCTTACAAGCTGCTTTTAATTGTAAATAAAATCAATTAAGTCAATAAATATATAATGATAATAATATAAAAATTGGAAATGGATAGTATTATAAAATAATTTAAAATATAATCCTCAGTAAATAGTTTGCGTGAAATTTGTTATCTTCACTTTTATTGACGACATATTTTAAAAATAATGTTTAAATATTTATTTATATATATATATATATATTTATTTATTTATAATTTGATTTATAATTGATTTATATATTTATTTATTTTATTAAACTTGAAAATATTATTTAAATATATGTATATCAAGAGTTAAACCTCAAGTGCTGAATAATTTGAACTCGTGCAGAACCTTAAAGAAAGCTCTTGCTTAAACGAAAGCTCTTCGCTTAAGCTTGAAAGTGCAGCACGTGCAAAAGCTTTCACACGCTTCATTCACTCTTAAAAAGCGCCTGCGCAGTGCTTAAAGCTCCAGCGCGCGCAAATCAAACGAAAATATTTGAAGCCAACACTTTGTCTACTTGTCTTTAGTTATATTTCTTTGGCTTTATTTCCATAGACCCACATAAATTTATTAAGTTATTGTCACATTTTCTCAGCCATTAAGCCAGACGCTCGCTTTTATTGACAGTTTTCTTTTCGTGTAGTAGCTGCAAAGTTTTTGTTACATGTTGCCATTATGGTTTTATGGCCTTTGTTGCTTTTCCCCTGAAAGGTGTCAACAACTCGCAAACAATGAGGCAAAAATAATAGTAATAAACAAAAAATAAGAAGTAATGTTTTCTAACTTTTGCTGTTGTCGAACAGCTCGAGGCGCAGAATGAGTTTGAATACAAAATTAATTATGTTGGTCACACGCTCCATACTTTTCATTTTCACGGTCGTTAATGACGCGGCCAGCAGCACACACACACACACACACTCTCCTTTGCAGCATCGATGGTATAGATGAGCTCAACAATGTACATGGCCCGAGGCTGAGGGTTACTGTTCCAGAGCATGAGCATTCAGTCCGATCAGACCTAAACTTTCAAAGAACTTCACGCAATTAGGAAGTTTGTCTTTTGGAAGATGACCTACATTTCTCCTCAGACCACATCGATTTGTGAAGAGCAGATCCATTAAATTTACTTTAATATTTAGATTTTTTAAGAAATTAATGTCTTAAAAGAGGCCTTTGGCATAAGTTGATCTAGATCTTGCGTAGCTTTGCTACTATATAATTAATGACCCGTTTTACATTTTGTATATTTCTTTTCCTCTGTTTTATAATAAAGCTTCAATTTGGTGTAGTCGGTCTTTTGCATATTAAAAGGCAGCAACTCTAGTTAAATTGATCGTTATGGCACCCAAAGTGCTTATCTATCATGGTTTTTGTATAACTTTTGAAGATAAACAAGTCAAGGATTTCACCTTAAAAAAACTAAAACACTTTGGGATTTTCCACAGCTCTGCTGAACTGTATTGAAAAAGAGTTTGAAAAAAAAACCTCTAGTATTTCGACCTTTTTTGACTGAAAAACTTTGCTCATAATCGATTCGCATTTTAAGTAGGCCAAAAACGGTGGCCGGGGGAAACCAACTAGCAGAGTGCGTGAATCATCCGAAGCCACATTGAACGCGCACTCTCGATAGTCGATGGCAAGACACTAATTTCCAGTAACTACAACAAAAACAACAGAAACCGAAAACAACAAAAACATGCGAAGGTTGCGCAAAATATTGTTTTCGACTAAATATGTTGGGTATTACCTGAAGTGCGCTAATGCTGGAGGCGGGTTCATTGGGGTTTGCTTTGAAGGTGCACAGAATGAGCTGGAGTGACAGCAGCTGCTGGTATTTGTTGCCTTTTTTGTTTTTTTGTTTATTTATTTTTTGTTTGTTTGTTTCTTTTTTTTGTGTTTTTGTTAAGCCTCAGTTAATTACAGAATTTAAAGCACAGCTTGCTCGTCGAAGCGATCCATCAATACAGCGCTGAAAGAAAGTAAAAACCCAGTACGTTGCGGCGCTACCTTCGTGGTCTTAACTCCGCACTCTATGCACAAAAGCAAAATGAAAAGAGAGGCCCGCACTCCGGCGTCGCTCTCCCGCTCTCCCGCTGACCCCCTCATGGTTAAAAACCAAAGTTAAAGCTGTCTGCGAGCGCGACTTGAAGCGCTTTTATTGTGTTGCCTGCTGCTGCTGTTGTTGTTGTTGTTGCTGCTGTTGCTGCTGCTGCTGCTGCTGGCTGGGGCTGTTGTTGGATCGTTTTGTCTTTTGCAGTTTAAGTTTCAATTTCAATTTCAGTCGAACTCGGGCAGCAACGGCACACGGAAGCAGCCGCGGCGCAGACACAACTGCTACAGCTACAGCCACAGCTGAAATACAATTTTTTGTTAAAAAAAAAAGTACCAAAAAGTCATCTGGATTCAAGTGAAAAACAACAACAAAAAGTTGTGTCTGATTTACAGAGTGAAATTGATTTATGCAATTCGACAAAAATAAACAAACGAAATAAGTAACAACAAAAATATTACAAAATTCCAGCAATAACGCGGCTCAATTAACAGCTCATAAGCAGCAAGTGGCTAATAATAATAAAGCGAACAAATTTCTTAACAAAAAAAAATATATATATATATAAATACTTATATATATAAAGGTTTTTTTAACACCGCCGCGCTTAACACTTTCATTTTCATTGGAGCGAGCGAGGTTTCGTTAAGTGCGTCAACGCTGACGGTTTCGTTAAGTCGTGTTAAATAACGTTATAAATTCAACGGAATTCCAAATTGAATTCAAATTTGATTGCAAATGAAATAAGAGCTCAAGCCGAAACTTTTGTTTACAGCGCGAAACAAAATAATAAAATAGTAAAAACAAAATGCATTTGAGTGCATACCTATTGTGCCTAGGTGGGTATACGAGAATGAAACACTCTTTACTTACATTTCCTTACAAACATCGATTTGGCAATATTTGATGGCCGTGCTCCAAATGTTCATTTGCTCTGTCCAAAAAAACAAAAGACTTAGGCAACGAACTTGAATTTGGGAAAGGCGCGGAGCGGGCAGCAATTCGAATTGAGTTCAGTTCCATAAATAAAACAGGCAGTGCTCCAATCTATTTGATCAGTCAAAAGGAATCGACATCGTTGGCTTTATGCGTCGCTCTCTGTGTATTGTAAAAGTGAAACCCTAAACTCAAGTTCAAGCCGTATCGCTTTGTTGCCGCTCGCTTTATTTTTTAGTTTTTGTCTTCAAATTAATGAGTCGAGTCAAAAAAAAACATAATGCGCATTTTACAGCAAGATAAGACATTAACAACAACAACAACAACAACAACAAAACGTGACTAAGTTTGTAACTTTCTTTGGCAAAATCTTCCGCCAAGTGACGTCACAAAAAAACGAGTTGCCCAAATGCAAATTGCACACACACACACACACACACACACACACAGGTGTCCAAGGCCAATCAAATTGACTCAGCTACTGCACAAAAAAGTTGTGGCTACAAATTAACATTTACCAGATACAGATACAGAGTGAGAGAGAGAGAGAGAGAGAGAGAGAGAGAGAGAGAGAGAGAGAGAGAGAGGGAGAGCGAAGCAAAGAGCGACGCTTTGTGCATTTCGAGCATTGGCAGTTTGTGACTTTTCGGTATTACCGCAACAACCGCTCAGCCTATCCAAACATATTATGCAACTACTTATTTTTTTTTTTTTTATAAAAACAAAAAGCAGAAGAAGCTACAAAAATAATAACAACAAAAGAAATGTTGCTGTCATCGCTCGCTGCACAAAGCCAAACTCCTCCAGCAATTCGTGTTTCTTGTCTACAATTTAATGTTATATTTATTTGTCGCTTCGGAAGTTATTGCAGCTGCCTTTTTTTCCTTTTTTTTTTTTGTCTTTGTTTCTTTTTCTCTTTCGTCCGTTGTCGCTTTTTATTGTCGCATCGCATCTGTGGCCATTGCTCAATTGCAATTTTTCCCCGGTACGCTAGCTATTTTCAGTTTCCCCAGCCGGTTAGCCGGGATTTTCACTTTCATTGGCATTGCAGCAAAATAATAATAGAAACAGCTGCTTGATTGTTGCTTGCAGTTTTAACAACGATTTGCACATTTGAATTGATTACGCTCAGCAGAGGCTGTTATACATATATACATACCTATACATTGAGTTTATATATTTTATTAAACTTTTACAATTTATTACCCTGATTTATAACTTTAAAAGAATATTAGAAAATTGATTATTCATTTATTTTTGATTTGTAGTTTATCATAATATTATTTTATTATTATTTTTTTTAAATAATAAACTTTTAAATATACTTTGGAAAAAAATTGTAAAATATTTTAATTTTTTTGTTTCAAAATTTTTTACATATTTAAATTGTTTTAAAATAAAAATTACTTCAAATTTGACCTCATACCTTGCTTTAAAAATATTTAAAAAAATATATAAATTAATTTTAGCAATATTATAAATCTTTAAAAAACTAAAAGAACAATATTATGTCACATTAAAACTCAAAAATTAAATTCTTAATCTAGCTTTGAATATAAAGAAAGAATTCTTTGCACATTTTCTCATTATACAAATATACCTTAGTTTGCATTGCCTATAGTTCAAGGTATTTACATTCCATCTTAAATTAGTTTAGCTTTACGAATAACTGCTCAACATTTTATTGTGAAGCGCAGGCTGAAAACTAAAATTAACAGAAACAAAAAATTAAACAAAAAATCAAGTCAACTAAAAAAAAAACAAAAACAATTTGGCATTGGCATGAGCAATTTTATTCCCAAGTGAAAGTGACAAAGTTGCAGTGCGCGCCTCGAAAAATGTTAATGAGCGGCGCACAAAAAAAAAAAGTAAATAATACAAAAGTAAATACAAAGACAACTTCAAGTCAAACTGTAACAGCCTAAGTGATTCGTCAGATCGCACAGATAAATCTTGAATAATCTCCAAGTTGGAGAAATCTTAAAGCGACCTTGAGCTGCAGCTTCAGCTTCAGCTTTAGCATTTATGCAAAATGTGCAACTGAACTTAACTTAAGCATAGGGAGCTCTGAGCGCCGAGAAACAATCAACTTGCAAGTCATTTGATGGGCGCGTAACCAATGCGAACTGCGATTATGTCACAGAGGCAGCTAAATAAACATTAAACGCTTCAGTTGAGGAGCTACACGCGGATATGCATGGCCAACACAGTGGGCGGGACGGTGGACGGGACGGGGCGTAGCAGGGCAGGGCACGGTTACACAGCAATGTATAGAGCTGTACGCGCGAGAGACTCAAGCGACATACTTTCTCATTTTTTGCCGCACTGCAGATGCGTAATGCCAATTCGAGACATTACCCAACCCGAAAGGGCTTTTGCATAAGTTTTCAATTTGAATTTTGACTTAGGTCAGTTAGTAACAAATAGTTTGATGGGAGTTGAGGAATGGACATCTGGTAAATGATAGTAATGATAGTTTATCTAGGCCGAAGGGCTGTTAGAGCCTGCAGCTAGTTTTTATTTGATATAAACTCTAGCGTCTAATAAGTTAGTTAGTTAAACTGAAGTCTGCTATGTATAAGGGAAAATATAAGATAATGTTATACTTTGTTTTATTAAATATCAGAATTTCAGATTGTCTGTATGATAATATATTTTTGATAAGATATCGGATATTTGTTGAAATGAGTTGATATATGTATACCATATGTTATATATATTTGCCATTCCGCATTTTCTTTAACATAATATAGGCTGGTGCGTATTTTATTGGTCGAAGAGCGAGTGTTGAGCTCTGAAAGAACAATTATGTATGCACATAGGCATAATAACCATTTGATTCTCTTAACTGAACTTAACTAACTTAACTCTAACCAAATAACTGAAAACGAAAAACTTGAATCAAACATATTATTTGTCGACTAATTTGTATAAAATATAACTTATTGCAGAGCCTAAGAATCGAAATTTGAAATACTTTAATGCAGATGCAGATTTTACAAAGAATAAAGATAGATTTAATTGTTGTGTGAGAGACGGTTTATTCGTATTCCTTTTTATTTGTTTCAGTGCAATACGATGTCTCATAATTTGAAGATCTCTCATAACTTTAAAAAATAAACTTTCCTTTTTATTTTTAAAGCCTTTATTATTTAGTGTACTATTTATGTATTTTCTTGGCATCACAGATAGTCTAATAATAATAATATAAAGGGATTCTAGTGTAGAGCAATAATTCTACCAATTCTATTCACCTCAGCTCTGAGTTTCCTTTATAATAATTGATAGAGTTTCCAATAGCTTTTAGAGCCCATTTTATTTTTAATAAAAAATAAAACAAATTTGTCTCTAATATACAATCTTAATTAATGCCAAAAATAAGCAATGCATCTGTCTTTATTCAAATATTGTTATTCAATATGCTTACAGCACTTGGGGCTGGCATCTTGGTGCAGGCACAAGCTCCCGCTGAGGACGATGAGCAGCCGCAGCACTTGACGAACGATGGTAAGTGGCTTCTGTGCACTTTGCTTACCACGGACATTCATAACTTTAACTATTAAGGCAGCGTCTTTCTTTCAGCCGCACCTGCACGACAAGCGCCTGGGCCGCCAGCTGGCCGCGGAACTGGAGTACAGCTCCTACTCGGCTAGCAGCGGCAGCAGCAGCAGCAATGCCAGCGAGGATGACGACGAGGATGACGCGGAGGGCTCCAGTGAATACTACGACAGCGACGAGGAGCCAGCTGCGGGCAGCAGCGCCGACGGCAGCAATGAGTCTCTGCCCCGCTTGCTTTCCCCATCCACATTTCATCGCATCTCCGAGACGCTCGGAGCGCTGAACCATGTTGGGCACATACTCGTGGATATGACGCGCGGTGGTCAGGAGAGCAAAACGGAGAATGCGGGTAACAGCAAAGCTGATGGAGAGAGCAGCAGCAGCAGCAGCAGCACCACCACCACCACCAGCAGCAGCACTAGCAGCACCACCAGCAGCAGCACCACTAGCACCGAAACTAAAGCCACAGAGCAGAGCCACGACTCCACAACTGCCTCGCCCCTGGCCAAAGCTGATCCCTTGCCGGGCATCTCTGGTAAGATTTTGGACACATCCACCGCTACACTCTCCGCCAACAGTCTGCTGCCAGCGGGCAAGCCCGCCAATTTGAGCGCCATACAGGTCGCCACGAAGCGCATCGGCCAGGTGGAGCAGGCGCCAGGCAAGCCCATGTTTGTGGAGAACAAGGAAGCGAAGCAGCAGCAGAAGAAGAAGCGCAAGAAGAACAAAAACAAGCAAAAGGTGAAGAAGCCCAACGAGGAGTTGACTCAGACGACGCCACAGTCCCAGCAGAAGATCAAAATACCCACCACGCCGCGCACCACCCAGTCCCCTAGCACCACGCTGCGTCCGCTCGATCAACTGGCCTTGGCCAGCGAGGAGGCCGGCACGGCGAAGGATGTGGAGAACTATTGCAAGACGCCCAGCGGCAAACCGGGTCGTTGCGAGGATCTGAGCAGCTGCCCCGCCCTGCTCCTCAATTTGAGCAGCCTGCGGGAGTCGCTCTGTTTTAAGAGCCTCTTTGTGCCCGGCGTCTGTTGCCCCGTGACCGCATCCGCCTCTGAGAGCTCCACGGTGCTGACGACCCAGCGTCCCCTGAAGCTGACCACCAGGACGCCAGCGAGCACAACCACCCTGGAGCCCACCAAGCGCACCACACAGCGGCCGACGGCCAGGCCCACCTCCGGCCTGGTGCTCATTCCCCAAAAGAAACCGCCGACAACAACAACCACCACAACCACAGAGTCGCCACTGGAGCCAGAGAACCTGGACGAGATAGCCAACAACATCGTTGATCCCGACGAGTGCGGTCAGCAGGAGTATTCGAGTGGTCGCATTGTGGGCGGCGTGGAGGCGCCCAATGGCCAGTGGCCCTGGATGGCCGCCATCTTCCTGCACGGTCCCAAGCGCACGGAATTCTGGTGCGGCGGATCTCTAATTGGCTCCAAGTACATTTTGACTGCGGCGCATTGCACCAGGGATTCCAGACAAAAGCCGTAAGTGAAGATTAGGGATCCTTGGAAAAGGATTTAGATTATTATATAAAATAATGCTCTCAATTGTTCTATTCCTTTTCAGGTTTGCTGCACGCCAGTTTACCGTACGCTTAGGAGACATAGATCTGTCCACAGATGCCGAGCCGTCCGATCCGGTTACCTTTGCCGTGAAGGAGGTGCGCACGCACGAACGGTAAATGCTCTCAACGCTCTCAAGCTCAAGCAAACTAATCCGATGTCCGACTCCTTTCAGCTTCTCGCGCATTGGCTTCTATAATGACATAGCAATACTCGTGCTGGATAAGCCCGTGCGCAAGTCCAAGTATGTGATACCGGTTTGTTTGCCGCGCGGTGGTCGGATGCCGCCCAAGGAACGTTTGCCCGGACGCCGGGCCACCGTCGTGGGCTGGGGCACCACCTACTATGGCGGCAAGGAATCCACCAGCCAGCGGCAGGCGGAGCTGCCCATCTGGCGGAACGAGGACTGTGATCGCAGCTACTTCCAGCCCATCAATGAGAACTTCTTGTGCGCTGGCTATTCCGACGGAGGAGTTGATGCGTGTCAGGTAGGTTGCTCTAGAGCTTCGGCGATCTTAGCATACTAAAGAATCTCTTATTATCCAAGGGCGACTCCGGAGGTCCACTGATGATGCGCTACGATTCGCACTGGGTGCAACTGGGCGTGGTCTCCTTTGGCAACAAGTGCGGCGAGCCCGGCTATCCAGGTGTCTACACACGGGTCACAGAGTATCTGGACTGGATACGCGATCACACGCGGGACTAGGCGGACGTCTTAGTTGTAACTCTAGCTAGGTTTATGTACGCGCTAGTCTATGTACGTTTAATTCTCTCCTCCTGACGCTGTTTATACTATATTTATGAGCTCCCCCAACAGGCACAATTTGTATACCACAGTTACGCGTTGTTGTGTATAGCATTTGTTAATTAAATTATTTAATCTTAAACGACAAAATAAAACACGATTTTGTAAAGCTGAATCAAGTCTTTCTCTAATATAAAATCTACGTATTTATATGTATGTATGTATATAATGTAAAAAATCTACAGCTCAAATATCTTCCACATAATAACCAGTTTTAGTTTATTGCTACTATTTCACAATTTCGAGTATACATATAAAAAATATTGGTATGTGGGCATTTTTCCTAACAGTCTACTTACCCAGCGTGCCGCGGGTATTTTTGTAAATATTTTGTAATGAAATGCCCATATTGGGAAACCTGAGCATGATCAGTTTTGTTATTCATTCTGAAATCGAATTCTTCAAACCCGGCTCTATGCGTATTGTAAATAAACAAAAACAGCTGAGGCAAATGGTGCACTGGGTAGAGGCGGGATGTTTGGGGCAAGTTCAATCGCTCGTAAAATTCGTTTTTAGTTATCGCGAAGTTCTCACAGCTGTCGGACGCGTCAGCGATTTGTTTTGTGCTTTTGCCGGCAATGTGCGCGTTTTTGTTTTGTTTTGATGATTTCTCAATGAAATTTGTAAAAGTTTAATGATAAGAATATTGGGCTCCTGCTTTCAGATAAACGGGAAGCGGCAGCTGCAAAAATTATTTGTTTATAACGCTGATAAGTAAAGTAGTGTTTGGTTTTTGGTATTGTCGGCATTGTGTTAGCAAAAAGCTTTTACGTTTTGTTTGCAGAAAGCTTTCTGTGCATAAAGCGCATGGTAAGTCTATATTTCTCACTAAAAAGTTCTCTCTTACAAATTCGAAGAGCTGAGTAAGAGAGCAAGAGCGAGTTAGCAAAGGGCTGTTTTGCATTCTCTGTCACTCTCTCTCTCTCTATTTATTTTTTCATGGGTCAGTAAAGGTCATGAATAAATTAAAGAAATAGTAACGCACAAAATGGAAAAAGGGGCTTATTTATTTCATAATTATTGATCAAATAAACATTTTAACAACTGTGAAGTGCATACTACAATATTAATTATATTCAATATAATAACATGACTTGCAGCTGTTTTAACAAGAAGCTTTAAGCTTTTGTTCATACTGCTATTATAACCATAAGTTTTGCATGGCAATGTTTTATGCTACTGTTAAGTTTCTGTAAAGCTTTTTGAAGCGATTTCTTAGCGTTTTGCTTGCGTTTTTTCTGCTGGTTAGTTATTTGGGAAATTGCTATTGAGTGATTTTAAAGACAAATATCAAAAATTAATAATTTTACTTAAGCGAAAGAAAATTTTCAAATAGTGTTTTTTAGCTTTCAAACCAGAAAGAAAAAAAAAACGAGAATTGTTCCCGCCCGGGTTCGAACCGGGGACCTTGTGCGTGTGAAGCACACGTGATAACCGCTACACTACGGAAACAACTGACGGCGATCGATTTAGAGCAATTCAAGATTAGTAACAAGCCTCCTTTCAAATTTTTTAACAAGTACATTTGAAAATAATTATGTAATTAAAATTATACAATTCACTCTGCGCGATATGCATGTATGTGCTACAAAAAAAAATGCTAATGTCTGTTCCCGCCCGGGTTCGAACCGGGGACCTTGTGCGTGTGAAGCACACGTGATAACCGCTACACTACGGAAACAACTGGCGATCCGTTGGCTCAATACAGCTTTCATAGGTCGGCGACACTTTGGAAGCCGGGCAAATAACTGTAACACTGTGGCCATAGCCCAACCTGTGTATTGTGCCTAACTGCGGAGTTTGGCAAACTGGTGGGGCACACCCACAGTTAATTGGCAACTCGCCAAACGGCCCACTTTCAATGGCTGCTCAATTGGCACCGAGGGCACATGAAGCATTCGAGGCATTCGCTGAAGTTGAGAAATGCCTGAAACATGCACACAGATTACCAAGTCAAGTTCCAACAAGCCCCTCCCAGCCGACCCCGTTACGGCACACCTTTAAATAAATTTTGCCCATGCTGATCCTTTATTAAAATTCCTATTGTCTGTGCTGGCCTGCAAAGATTTTGCCATTCCCCTCGCCCCCTTATCGCCTGCCCCTGGCATCAATTAATATGCAGGCCAAGAACGCTCTCTAACTGCTCGCACTCGTTATAATTACGCATTTAAATTGGCACAAAGGTTCGGCCTAGAGAATGGGGGTGGCAATGGGAATGGGAATGGGAATGGAAATGGTGGATAAATGCGACGATGGAGACAGAGTCCAGGCCAGGGATATTCTAGTCATGGATGTGAATGTTGAGCTAGCTTTTGGCTTGCTATTGTTGTTGTTGCTATACCTTAATAACTGAGAGTATTATAAATTTATAGGCTAAATAGGAGACAATGTATATATGTATGTATATGGTATAAAATATAGTAAACATAAAAATACATTATTAAATTTCATTATTAACTGTAATAAATTAATATCGTTTTTCATTACAATTTATTTCCAACTAGTATTATTTGATAGTAGTCCTATAAATGTGAATTAAAATTGCAAAAATTAGCTTATCATGTCAAATAACTATTATCTAATCTGAATTTAGCATGCTGTTTAGAGATTATCAATGGAATTTCACAGGAAACATTCATATGCCCTGAGCCATGGCAAAGGTATTTAATCTTCGGCAATCCAGAGATAACTTGTTATTCTTGTTGTTGTTGTTGTTGTTGTTGCTGCTGTTGCTGCTGCTGCTGCTGTTTCTGCTATTTCTGTTTGGCATGGCCCCATAAATTTGGGTCAATGGGAAAAATGTCAGAATTGAGTAATTACAACATAATTTTCAATTTTGCAGTTTACGTTGTAAATTAATTTGCGGTCGACATTTGCAAAGCGGACTGAGACCACCGCCACCACAGGCGCGCATTGTTTGGTACGGCTTCTGGACTGCGCCTATAAGCAAGCCCAATCCCAATCCCAATCCCCACCCCAACCGTCAGCCCCCAGCTTCCAGCCCCGCCCTCGAGTACTGCCAGTCGCAGTCGACTCGAGTCTATGCTGATGAAGCACACAATCGTGACTGGGCGCGGCTTCTGTGGGGGGCTTTGTTGGGGTCAGAACAATTATAGCAACAATTAAGGGGCAGCTGGCGTGGATTTGTATGTGTCTGTGTGTGTCTGTGAGGGGGTCGAGCGCGTCATTTGTTGTGCATAATTAATTTGCAGTTATTTTGCACGTTTCTTTGTTTGTTGTAATCACAGCGAGGGTCGCGGGGGGTTGGGCAAGAACTGTTTACGATTTTACAGTCCAGCGCGTTTTAATTGAAAAAAAAAAGACAAGCCAGTGTCAACGACACATGTGAAGCAGCAGTAGCAGCGGTAGCCAAAGCAGGGGGCGTGGCATGGGGCTCTAGTCAACAGCTGTGAGCCAAGAATCACGAGTGGGAGCCTGGCCTGGCTTACATAGGATGCAATAAAAAATTGACCCGAAAATGTGTAACAAATGCTGTGACATATTTTCACCAAACGATAACCCACACTCACACACACACATACATACATACAGCAAATACCCCGTTAGCCGCTGCCAATGATCCTGAAAAGGAATGAACGGAAAAGCGACTCGCAAAGGGTGTTCCAAATGGGGCGTAGTTTGTAGCTAGGGGCAGCTTTGAAGTCAAGGGGCTCTACGGGTGTGTGTGTGTGTGTGTGCAAGTGTGTGTCTGTGTGTAGTGAAAATCGGTTGCGGGCAACATTTGTTTTGGGCTACAGCACAGCAAATGTGCAAAAATGAATATCAGGAAAAAAGCAAGAGAAACAAAAACAAAAACCAAAACCAAAAAAAAAAAAGAATAAAATAAAGTCAGGCAAATGGCGAAAATCTGTAACTGTAACTGCAACATGGCATGAACTTAATCTGCTGCCGATTGTCCTTGTTGTTATTGTATGGTGTTTGTGTTGTTGTTGTTGTTGTTGCCAAGGGTTTGTTGCTCAATTTGTTGGCCGTGCATGGCGGCAGCAGCTACTTTTAGTAGCAGCATGTTTATGGATGAGTGGGCGGAGGAGATAAGGAGGAGGGTTGAAGGGAACCAATCCGAACCAAATACCGCCGCATTTTCAATATTGCGGCAACAATTTTCATCGTTGTTTGTATTTGCGAGCTGTGTAATAATGAAAGCAACGATTTGGGCGTGTAACAGTCACGCGCTCACTCCTGCTCCCAATTCGCCCTTTTTGCATGGGTTTTGCGGATTGAGGCTTGCGGATTGCGGGCGGCGGAGTGCGGACTGCGGAGTGCGGACTGCGGGTTACGGGTTACGGTTCACGGGGCGGCTGGGAGGTCAGCTCGACTCGAGTCGACTTGCCTCGACTCGGCACGGGGTGTTCATTTAATTGAAAACAACGCGACGGCACTTAAAGTGAAACCGAAAACAGATGGAAACGAAAAACTTACAATAATTGCTTGGAAGGCGCTTTAATCGACTTGGGGCTGCTGCCCAGCTGCAAAGTTGAAATTCGCTAAAGTTGGGGGTCCCAAAGCAACAGCAACAGCTACAGCCAGGGCAACAGGAACAGCAACAGCAGCTAAAGTTCAACCCGAAACTCAAGTGTGCAGCTAATGAATTCTTTATAGAGCTTCGTATCAAAATTATTGAGCCATTTCCTTAATTAACAGCGCATTAAGACAAAGAGAAACTTGAGAACGGCTCGGAAAGACATTTAATTTTTTGATTTGATTGTTTTTTACTGTGTAACACATTGTCTGCTGGGGTTAAGCTATGCGTGTATATTTAAATAATTTATTAGTTATTTCATTACGAACTCAAAAGTAAGCAAGATCACAAATGATCGTTGGGATGGAAGTTAGAGTAAAATAAGTTCCATTTCATTTACAGTTTCTATTGAATAGGTATTAAGCTAGAAATACTTTTATGTATATCCAACTTGACTCTTTTGAAGCAGTTCAGGCTGAAAGAAAAAATAAAATAATTTTTTTAAAAGTGAGAAATAGATGCAGAGTTGTTAAAATTATTGATGGCATTATCGATTTACCCTAATTATTTCCTCCATGAATTTCCTCACAGTATTTCCTTTAAGCATTTCCTCTCAAATATTTCCTCTAATATTTCCTCCAAGTATTTCCTCACAGTATTTCCTATAAGTATTTCCTCTCAAATATTTCCTCTAATATTTCCTCCAAGTATTTACTCCAAGTATTTCCTCTCAGTATTTCCTCCAAGTATTTCCTCTAAATATTTCCTTTAAGTATTTCCTCACAGTATTTCCTATAAGTATTTCCTCTCAAATATTTCCTTCAAATATTTCCTCTAAATATTTCCTCTAAATATTTCCTTTAAGTATTTCCTCCAAGTATTTCCTCTAAATATTTCCTTTAAGTATTTCCTCACAGTATTTCCTCTCAAATATTTCCTTCAAATATTTCCTCTAAATATTTCCTCTAAATATTTCCTTTAAGTATTTCCTCCAAGTCTCTAATGCTTCGCTCAACGATCATTAAATACTTGCACTCGCTTCACTTTACTTTATAGCACTGCACGACTGACCCCCGCCAGGCCTGGGACGACTGAAGAAATGCCTCAGCTGCTGCCCTTTATATAGGGCGACTTTTACTCAAAGTCCCTGTCGCGCTCAACTGTTGGCGCCGACGCCAGGTAGAGATCGTGTCAGTTGAGCTTCAAGTGACCAATGAGAGCGCTCTCCGCAGCTTCGGTTTACTTGAATATAAATACCGAATCACAGAAAACTTGAACGATCTTCTGTTGCTCATCTTCGTCCATGAGAGACAGACAGAGAGACAGATATACAGGCAGCTATACAAACAGATGTGTAGATAAATAAACACGCATTCTTAAATTAGATTACCATGAATATATATGTATGCTTGATAAGGCTAAATATTGTTATATGCCAAATTGCTTATGTGCATTATTATTTATTATTCTTAAATGTCATAGACAGCAATTTCTTCTACTCTTCTTCTACGTCTCCATGTCTGGTTATGCCATATGTTTGATAAGGCTAAATATTATTATATGCTTATATGCACTATTATTTATTATTCTTAAATGTCATAGACAGCAATTTCTTCTACTCTTCTTCTACGTCTCAATGTCTTGCTATGCCATTCCCAGAGTTTTTTTATATTCTCATGCCTGAGAAATACGTCATATATTGTCTTTGATTTATTAAACTTTAAATCCATATCTTCAGAAAGTCTATTGTGATTGAGGTTTGCTTTGTGGAACTAATTAGAATAAAGTCTTCGAAATGTTGCTAATAAGCAATGCGAGTTTCCTGCTAGCCTCGATGCACAGGCAATCCGCACGAGCTGAGTTTGCTGGATACGAAGCCAACATGCAAATGTCAAATGGCACGAGCAGCCATAGCAACCAGATGGGAAGAAGAAGAAGAAGAAGTAAGGGAAAATGCCAATGCGGCGGCGGCCTGGTTGAAGATTATACTGAATCGAGTCGCTTAAAGCCGCAACGGGCATTTTAATGATGTGGCGCATCCCATGCGAGCAGACAGCAGATAAAGCTGAGGCATTGCCATGTGAATCTCAGCATATATCGGCGTGGTTGTACTACAGCATTAAATGCGTATTCTTGAAGATTCGGCAAGCCAGTGGGAGTCGGGTGGGGGAAATCAGATCCCTCAACTAAAATGTTTCTGCATTTACAATCAATTGAAATGCGAGAGCGAGCGTGTGCTAAAGAGCTGCTGTTGATGTTTTATAACTGTAATCGGATATTTTGGCTTGTTGCAATTGGCGGCGGCGCCTTTGCCTTGTGCAACAGACGCCTACGCAGCGACCCTTACGCGTGAATGCGTGTCTGTGTGTGTGTGTGTGTGAGTGGGTGGCTGGGATGCGTGTCACAGTGACTGTGTGTGTGTGTTTGTGACGCTTCTCTGTTGCATGCTCTATGTTATCTATGACCATGTGTATGTGCACGTGTATGCTCAAGTCTATGTGTGTGTGTGTGTGTGTGTGTGTGCACAGCCCGTTTGTAAACAAACAGCATGCAAGGCCAGGGCAAGTGGACATGCCAAACAGACGCCGCCCATGGTTGCTCCGCACTGGACAAACAGGACGACCAGCGGCGATTGCAACTGAGCTCGCTTAAACGCATGCCATTCGTTGTTGCGTTATGGACGGACAGGACGCAGCCAAGAGCACAGAATGGGGGTATTTTGCCAATCCGACACTCACTCTCCCTCTCACTTTATCTTTATGTGTCTCTCTGTCTCTCTCTCTCTCTCTCTGTTTTGCTGTCACTTTCTCTCTCGCTCTCTCTTTGTGCTCGCAGCACAAAACCAATAAGTCAAAAGACCAAAAAGGCTTAACGGACTATAAAAAGCAAAAGGCAACACGAAAGAAACTCAGCACAAAATTACAACGGTTGCAAAACGACTAAGAAGAAAAAAATGTATATCAGAGAGCGTTGAAGAAATAACCAGATTGGCGGAAAAAACCGAATTATGCAGAGCCAAAGTTTGAATACTCTATAAAAATAAATAGGGAATTTGACAGGAGGCGAGAGATGAATGCAAAGAAAGATGTCAAGAAAGATGATGATGAAGAAGATGAAGAAGAAGATGATGATGATGTAGATGACGATGATGTAGAAGATGATGATGATGATGAGGAAGATGGTTATGATTATCATATTTATTATGATATTCAATTTACGTATACTTAATATTATTTTAGTAATTTTATACAGTATTTTACAGTATTTTATATTAACTAAAAAGACTACTTTAACTGTATTTACATTATTTTACAGTATTTTATATTAACTAAAAAGACTACTTTAACTGTATTTACATTATTTTTTTTTTTTTATTAAAGTATGAAAACTAAATTATAAAACTATATATTAAAATTAAAAAATTATATTATAAAATATTATAAAATTTTTTTTTATCTAAATCTATATAGAAAAACTTGGCTAGACTTGATTGAAGCCAAAAGCTGGAATTCAATTTAAATATAGTCTCAGTTTGTGTTCTTCTCATTTTTCCCCTATATACATATATATTTGGTGATATTTGCAGCTATTTCATACTACTTGACTAGCTTTATTGAAATGCCATAAAACCTGTCGAAAGGGTATCGATGGCCATAACAACAACACGTGCTGTTGTTGACTGTTTTGTGCTGTGATTGCCGTATGGAGGAGTCTAGGATCTATGAGCTGCTGTTGTTGCCCGAGCAGCTCGTCCGGCGACCCATTTGTGCCAAGTGTGTGACAATAAAATGTTTACTGATAGGCAACAACAACAACAGCAGCAACAACAACAACAACAATGGAAATGGCAACAGCAACAACTGCTAGAGTAAGCCCGGCCAAGCAATTGAATGTGGCACAAACTGCTTGCCGGATGGCTGGCAATGTCTCACTGTGTTTGGTGCGTGGGCGGGCGGCTCGGTGGCTCGGTGGCTCAGTGGCTCTCTGGCTGTGTGGCTCGGTGGATGGGTGCGCCTGTCGTCTATTAAAAAAGGTTGCCAAAGCAAACTAAATGGCAAGCAAAAAGGAAAGCCCGGCGACTATTATAAATAATAAATGCTGACTGGTCAAGCCAGAGCCGAGAGACGAGAGTCGAGAGCCTTCGAGTTGGAGCAGTGGAGTGGAGTAGCCCTAACCCACTCAACCACCGCCTCACCATCGCCCTTATCTATATTCTCCTGCTCAGTACAGATTCCAGTGCCAGGCCCAAGGCGCAACTTTCGGCGCCGACTGAGCAAAAACAATTTGCTGTGTTGTTTTTCTTCTCTCTTTTTTTTGCTGCTGCCGCTGCTGCTGCTGTTCTTCCTCTTTTTATTTTACCGGCTAACGCGCCCTTGGCTCATAAATCTCAACCAAGAGTGAAATAAAGCTAAACGTACCGTCCAGATACGAGCTACTGGCTTCTGTTGAAGCGGACGGGAGGGGGGGCTTTGGGGCCTAGGCACCTGGCAAATTGATTTGTTGGTTTATTCAGCTACCTATAACCCGCACTCTCCCGGGCCCGAGCACACAGTCAGGGGGCACCGGGCGACGCCTGTTTGTGTCATAAAATACGACGACAGGATGTTATATGAAGTGTCCTGGCTTGAAATGACATTACGATGAAGTGTAGTCAGGCTGCAGGCATCGCTATAAAGCAATTTACAATTGCACCCAGCTCCCGGAGTTCTTGATCGATTCAATTAGACGGCCAGCCGCCTAATGGCTTTAATTTAAATCAATCAATCAATCAAACTGCCGCTGCTGCTGTCGCTGTCGCTGCTGCTGCTGCTTCTGGCTGTTGTGGTTTAGCCCCCAACTTATTGTTAGTTTAGTTTTAGGCCTGTATTTATCTCTCTTTTTGTTTGCTTTTTCTTCGCTCTCATTTTCGGGCGACGGCTTATCTAGCCTTCATTTTTATTCGGCTGCTTTGGACTGGCTTAGTTTGAATTGATTGGGACGCCTTGACCCAGAGATGCTGCCGCTCTTGCCGGTTTGTTTAAGGCCGGAGCTTACGCATTTGGGGTCCTTTGTCTTACGGCTAAGCTACTTAATTTATTTGACCCTATTCATGTGGCTCTGCTATGGAAAATTTAAAGCCGTTCCTGAATGGCCAACAAATTGCCAGCAGGCCTTTAGCTGAAAAGGTGAATCCAAACAGAGCATGACCTGCATTTACTGACATCCACTCTAAACAGAACTGAGTTAGGGCTGTGCGTGTGTGTGTGCGTGTGCATGTGTGTGTGTGTGTGTGTGTGTGTGTATCTTTCTCTCCATCTTCTAGGAGTCATCTTTCACTGGAATTCCTACGTTCACATTTCGTTGTTTTTGGCTTGTGTTTGCATCGAGCTTAAATTGCTGGAAGCTCTTCAGCAATTCTGCATGCATCCGGTGCACTTGTTAAGGAATTATTTCTGTTTTAAATTGCTACTCGAATTTCAGCATGTGACAGCACATAAATCATTGTTATGCAATGTAGCAAAGGCCCCCATTTATATGGCAAAATACAAGCTCTCATAAATATATGGATAATTTGAGAGAAATTTCTCTGAAATTTGCATGACTTGCTGCTGCTCTGTTTTAAAGGAAGATCTCTTCAGCATATATACATATATATTTTATTGTATTTAGATACTGTTTCCTTATATGTAAAACCAATATTGATATTAGCTCAGACAAGTATTAAAGACAAAATATAAAATTGAGAGGAAGCCAGAGCGTGAGTGACTACAGTAGAGTTCGCTAATTAATTGGCCACGAATTTCAGATTAATTGACATCCAATTGCAATGGAATCTGAATGCCTTTCGATGTGATAGATTATTGAATGCATGTCAAAGTGCTCTGCTAATTGGAAACTGGCACAATAGAGAGATGATAGCCTTTTATATGTATGTAATTTAAAGAGGCTCTTCGAATCTCCATTGTGGGCCTCTGTTGGGAGGGAGGTTAGTGAGACATTTGGTATTGCATGACCTGCATCTATGCAACGGCGTGGCGGCTCGTTTGCTGCCATTTGCTTGCAATCTTTCAATAATTCATGATGCAATCAATAACGTAAACTAACAAAACACATGCACCTGGCCAGGCGAGGACAGAGGAGGACCGCCATGGCAGGCCCGGGCAGGGCATGGGCGGGAGCTAAGGGCTGATTGAGTTAGGAACTGTGTGCAGTTACCATTCTTAACCGTATGCTGACTGGCATTTCGTTTACATTTAGCTACGATTCGTTTCACCTGCATATTTTGCCAATAAATTGTGCCGACTGCCTGTGCGCCAGCCGGCTTTATCCTAACTGCCATCGAATGGCTTCGATATATGCGTGCTCGCTACTCTCTCTCCCTCTCTCTCTCTCTCTCTCTCTCTCTCTCTCTCTCTCTCTCTCTCTCCCTCTCTCTCTTTCTCTGTGTGCGATATCAAAATGCCAGAGTTCAATGTGCAATTTAAATGCAACACAGTGCAATTGGCCCAATGCAGGTGCAACGATTGCCGGAGCAAATACGGCAAAAAATGAGGAGGCGAAGAAGAAGGAGAAGAAGAAGAAAAAGCAAACAAATGCACACAATTTATATTTAAATGTGCTGCAATTTGCTGCAGCTGCGCGCAGGATGGGGGCATTTGGCATTGCCTGCGGCAATTTTTAATTGGCAAATAAAAATGTGCAGCCAGCGAGAAATGTTTGCATATGAATTGGCCCAGCGAGCTGCAAATTGAAAATTTATTGTGCAAAATCAACGCGACGCCAAAAAGTATGCTGATCATAGAGAAAACACACACACACACACACACACATGCACATGCATACACACCCACACCCTCACGCACACACAGAGGAAGCATCGATTATTCAAAACATCCGCAATTGCGAGCGCTTATCAACAATAGCGCCATCTAGCGACAGACAGGCGCAGTTTGTCAAAATCATTTCTAGTTTCGGTTGTCCTCGTCTGTCTTTTTTTCTCTCTTTTGTGCGTGTGTGTGTGTGAGTGTGTGTGCTGCACAGTGTGTTAAGGCTTAGTGTCTATTGTCACACACACTTACCCACACACACACACACACACACACACACACTCGAACACTCGCACACACACGCACACATATCCGCTTCATTCATATGCATGACGATGTGTCCATTTTTGTGGCTTGTCATTAATGCATAAAAAATGCTAATGGGGCCAACGTTTATGGCGTTGCTTTTGGCTAAAGCCAAAAAGAAGAAGAAAAAAAAGGTGTAAACTGTTGTTGGCTCCCGTTGTTGCTCCCGTTGTTGGTATTGGGGAGATTGTGTTGTCGTAATGCCTTTTAAATGAAGTTGTGCGCCGTTTGCCATTTGAAGTTTGCCTTTTTATTATTATTTTGGACTCTTTTGCACCGTTTGCACTGATGGCCACAACAAACACACACACTCACACTCACACACGCACACACACACAGAGTCATTCAAACTGCGGCCCAAATTGACTTGAGGGTATAATCTGCACTGGCAGATTAGTAGCAAGCATCTTGCTTCTCAGTGTTGTAATGCTAAAAGATTTTTATGGCGTAATTCCCTGCGAATTGGCACTTTGACGCTGCTCGTCGGCCATATCTGGACTAAAGCCAGGACATGTCGCACTGTTAAGTAAATGTCCTTAATAGCCGGACAGCTGGTACATGGCGATAAGATTGCGTCGATCTAGAAGAGACAACAAGTGGGGGAACGAGCGAAAGCAATGGGCTCTAGTAGGTGATAGAAAGAGACAGTGAAAGAGAGAGAGAGAGAGCAGGAGAGAGTGACCGAGTCAATGTGTGAGAGAGAGAGAGAGAGAGAGAAAGGGAGGGAGAGAGTGAGAGAAAGAAAGAAAGTGAGGAAGTGAGAAGAAGTGAGGGAGAGCGAGAGAGTGAGGGAGTTAGGTACTCATAGGAGGATATATTTTAAATATATATCAAATTTATTGAGTTAGAAGAATTTATAACAATACTTCACTCTTTCAAAATCAATTTAATATTATCATAATCTCCATAACATATTCTCTCTGTATATGCATTAAGGATCATTAAAAATTAAAAAAAAAAAACGTAAATATATGAAAAATGTCAGTTATATGTGCGAGTTAATTTGTTGCCCACTTTTGATGCTTAGCCTTAAAATTAATGAATTATTAGACAATCGTGTCGCATTACAGTGTGCGGCTGGCTGTATCTGAAATGCAACACATCGTAACGCTTAATGGGGCTCTAAAACCCCAGCATGTTAACCATTTCATTAGGTCTTTTTGTCGCTCTTCCGTTTAGTACACGTTTTGTGCGACACCATTTTAATGTCATGTTGACGTGTGCCCACGCCCAGACACAGCTCCCAACGGGCCGCCGCATGAAAAGGTCGCTCCTGAATGGGCGATATTCAATTTAACTTTTCGTGCCAAAACGAAGCCTTTCGCAGGCCTCCCTCAACTTGAGCACTTGACCCCCTCGCCAGTCAGTTGGAGCTTTATCTGTATCTTTATTTTCATCTCCATCTTTATCTGCAGCAATATCTGCAGCACCGTCTTTATCCAGACGCGCACCACTGTATCCCGGCAAGCGGCGGCACAATACAAAACAGATCACCATAGGCCAACAGCCACAACAAATGGCAAACAAAGCTATTGCTGCATGTGCATGCCTCTGTTTGCTTTGGTTAGGTGTGTGAGTATGAGTGTGTGTGCCTTTGAGAGCGCGTGTGTGTGTCTGTTTGCTTTAGTGTTATCTGTGCGTCAGCATCAACGGCGCGTAACGCGAACATTTTTCAAAGCTACGCAGCAATAACCAACAATATCCCAGGACCCAGATACAGATACAGGATACGGACGATAGCTTCTATCGCATTCCACTCGAGTTGCGTTGAGTACGCGTCGTGCTTCGTGACACGACAGCATATGTTGAGGCTATTGAGAAACTAGTCTGGATTTTAGGTCAAGAAACATGCCATTTAACTTGAGTGTGAAGGAATTTGTATGTGAATATATTGTATAAATCAATATATATATAATCTATAAAATAACTTAGAGTAAGAGAACTGGAATTACTTAAGTTACTCAAGATATTATATTATTAATATATATTACCAAGTCACGACTTGATACGATTGACATATTACGGAATCCACCTTAACGACTGAGCTCATCTTAGATATTTACTGTATGCTTGGCTTAACGCGACCTAACTTCATTCGTACAACAAATACAACATGACTTGGTACTCTAAATCAAATTACTCCAAATAAATCACGAGCAGATAACGTCTCGTGATTGCTGACTCGGGCACGGGTCCATCTCTAATCGCACGCAGTCGCTTTGGTCCAAGCCGCGCCCATAGCGCGTGCAGCATTCGAGTTCATTTTCATGAAGTTTTCGATTTTTTTTTGCCCATTTTCAGCGCTGCGCTGAGCACGACGAGGTCACGAGGCCGCGGAGCAAAGGGTAGGGCGTGTGTCAAGCAGGCAGGGCTGCGCCATCGACTGGGGGTTGGGGTAGGGCCCGAGCCAAAGGCTTGGGGAGGAACTGTAACGGGGGGACGGGGGCTGAGACTGGGCGGCAGCTACAGTCAAAATGGCAATTTATCATTTTGTGCTTAAGCGCGCGGCAGGTAAAGAAATGAAATGAAACGAAATGAAACCAAATAAAATGAAATGAAATGAAGGGCGGCATGTGCGCCACGTATTTTTAGATACTAACAAGTGATAAAAGGCCAGCACGCAGCTGCCAACACACACGCACACACACACACACACACACACACACACACACACACACTTGAGTGACTGACAAACTGAGGTACAGCTCTGACACCTACAGCTAGGCAGGGCCAGCGAGGGGCGTTGCGGGGCAGGGCTGCACTGTTAATGGCCAGACCGCAAGGCAAGTGTGTGGAATGTAGCCAAGAGCCAAATGCTATGCCACGGGCTGAGCTGCTGACGTGGCATTCCACGCTGCGTATCCATCAATGTCTGGCCCATGTCGTCCTGAACGGCTGCTCTCCTGTCTGCCGCTGACGTGCCTGCATTAAGCAAGCCCCAAAGAACATGGATCCACACAAAAAAAAAAAGAGAAAAAAAGAAAAGCGAACCGAAAAATATGCGAAAATGAAGCAAAGGCTTGCCTAAATTTTCAATTTGCCGAAATTTGAATACGCTTGCAATAGCAAAGTATATCAAAGTTGCATGCATAGACAAGAGTTTGCAGTGTGTGCAGCGTGTGATAGAAGAGAGATGGATAGCAGAGTTAGATAAAAGAGTAATACTCGTTGAGCCATGGCAGAACTTACGTTTGGAGTTCACTGGAATTACGAAGTTTCAGTCTGAAGAGAGAGGAATCGGAAGAACTTAAGAGGTGTTGCATATTAACATTCTCCCTATCATACGCTCCATAAATGAATATAATTTGTTACATTCCTTATGAGAGTAATACACGTAGAACCGTACGACAGCCTACGTTAGTAAATTACAAAGTTACAGTAGAAACTGAAAAATCCTAAATACTGTTTCATATAAACACTCTTCATATCATATGTTCCATAAATGAGCATAAGACGTTTCATTCCATACGATTTTGTTATGCTAGATTATGTAATACACATCGAGCACTCAGAGAGCATACGTTAAGCAATAAACTTGATCGATCCTAAATAATATTTCATAGAAACATTCTCCCACATATAGGAGAAGACGTTTCATTCTTATCGCCTAACATTTTATATATCCCTCTATCTTTCTCATTCTCTCTCTCTTTTGCACCGCCTAAGCTGAGAGGCTTGAGACATAGCTTATCTATATCATATACATATATATATATCTATATATTTTATATATGTATATGCCACAAACTTGCTGAACAGTTCGTTACGCCCACATCTACCGTATAAGAAGTGAAAAAATTGAAAGGCTTTTATAGGCAGCTGGTGGGGGCGCTGCTTCAACAGAAGCTGCTAAATTTTTTGGCAATTCAATTGATGGCTGGCTTCGCTACGCCCCCTCGCCCTCGCTGCGCCCCATCAGTCTACACAGCCTAACAAAACTGTGGCACGACCTCGGGGCGTTTGCTTTTAAATGCGCCGTGCCACTTGACGGATGTTTCCTGCTTCTGCTCCAGCTCCTGCGCCAGTTCGTGCTGCCGCCACCTTAGCCCCCCTCTCCCCCTGCCGTAGCTAGTGGGGCCGCGTGCATTGCGTGGTTTATTAGCTGATCCCACCGGCTTGACAAGCCACTTTTGACGCGGCCCCATCCAGCTGAGCAGGAAGTCTTAGGCGGTAATTTACTTTTCAGTGCCCCAACTGGCAAATTATGCAAGACTTTCAGGCTTCAGCCCATCAGCCTTCAGACTTTAGCCTTCAGCCTTCAGTTTTCACCGTTCACCGCTCAGCGTTCAGCGTTCAACGTTCAACGTTCAACGTTTGGCGTTCAACCATCAGCGCTTAGCTGTCCGCCTTCCGCCTCCCGCCTGCCGCCTTCCGCTTCGCCTTCTGTGAGTTAGAGCTTTTGCGACAGCCTTGATGAAGAACCACTAAAATTCTTCAAAAGATTCGCAGCCATGATTTTTGTTTATGGCTGACTCGATGACACGCCGCTTGGAGTGATTACATAAAGGAAAGGAAATAAATGGCGTTTGGGGCTAGTTTCTGAAACTCATTTGCGTTGATTTCAGTTTGCCATGTAAATAGTTGGTTCGTGCTCCGCTCCTTGGCACTTGAAGCTATTTGCATTGATTTAAGCTGCGAAAGCTTTGTTAAGATTTGCCAAGATTCTGACTCAAGTCTGTCGAAGCTTGGCTTAAGATTTCTAACAAAAATTCGCTTTGAATTTAGTTTTGCTTCAATTTAAATTAAATTTGTAATATAATCTCATAAGATTATAAAGCTTATCTACCTTGAAAACTCTTGAGGTACTGCAAGTTTTACACATGCTTGAAAATAACTCCAATAAGCCTTTTCACATTCAGTTTCAGTTTCAGGGCGGCAACTTCAACTTCTCATCTCAAGTTTCACGCATTCTAAATTTTTTTTTTGTAATTTTCATAATGCGCATGGCTCCGCACTGCAATGATTGGTGGAAAGTTGAAGCTTAAAGTGTCTTTCAGGTTTCTTATTCCATCAAAGTTTGGAGCCTCAGTCACAGTCAAGCAGTCAGGATTAAGTTCATCCTGGGTGCCAACTCGGGTCTCACCTTTCGACTGTCTCACCTGGAGCAAACAATTTCGACACGTGCGGGCTTCATTATTTGCCAAAATTGTCAAAGTTTTTTGCCGTTTGATGCGGGCGAGGCCAAGTGTGAGGGGCAATGACGAATCAGAGTTGGGGCTAAATGCTTTCACTTTTATGATGCTTTTTATTTAGTCAATGACTTTGACGTCGACAACTTTAATCGAAAACAATTGGAAGCTCCGCCCGAAAGAGCACAAAAAAAAAAAAATATATGTGTATATAAATAAATATGTGCTGGCGTTGTTGAGGGCCTGGTAAGGTGAGCATTTGAGTTTGCGTTTGCGTTTGCGTTTGCGTTTTGCTTAATGCCGCGTAAATTGTTTTGGCAGCAAAAGTTTTGCGCATTTCGCGTTATCCTCCATTTACATATTAACCCCCACCCCCCCCCGCCCGGGCACTGCGGGCCATTGCCTAAAAATAGTTTTCAATTAGTGTTGTGGCGCCTGGAAACTCAATCCCTGCCTCCCCTCCCTACCCCGCATCCAGCCATTACCTTGGGGAGTTGTACTTAAGTTTATTTGGGCAAAACTTTTGTTTAGCTCAGCGCAAATTATGCGCATTTTTATTGTAGCACAAGGCGAACACACACTCACACACACACACACACACACACACACATGCACAAGCCGCCCTTAAAATTGTTTGTTATTTGTTATTTGTTTATCTGCGGCCAAGTTTCCAGTATATTAAAGTACAAAAGCCAGAGAGTGGAGCGAAGACTCTTAACTGAGTAATCATTTATGGTTTTTATGTGGCTGCTGGGCCTTTACAGATTTTTACTGCTGATTCATGCGGCTAGCATCAGCAGTGGGCGCTGTGAGGGGGGAGGGGGACAGGGATGTGGAAGGGGTCTTGGGCACATAGGTCAGGGATTGGTTTCTATGCGTTGGCATAAATCATGACCAGGCTCCATTGCCGGTCACATTTGCTGTGCCATATTTTTATTTTATTAGACCTTTTCTACCTCTATTCATATATATATATATATATATGTATATTTATATATATACATTCGTATATATTCTCATGTGAATGACTGCTGCAGTCGCTGTGTCCACATATTGTGCATAAATCTTTAATATTAAGTAAACATCCATATAAATTTAAATTTATTGCTCGCTGCGCATTAGCCCGTATATGTCGGCACAACATGCACAATGCTCGGCTTAGAGCCGGCCTGCTATGCCTGCTGCTGCTTTGCGGCGACTTTAAGTTAAATGGAAATCTATGGCTTTATGGCTTATACACTTTGGTTCTGGCTGCCGAGCTCCCGGCGATTGCGGACCACAAATCCCACTTGTTAACGGGGGAGCTGGCAGCAGAGTGAAGGATTACGCTGCCTCTAGCTGAGGCTCAGGTTAGAGTCAAAACGCTAGACTGAATGGGACATTATTTATATTTATTTTTGAATAAAAATTGATAATCACATTGCTCTTATTATTATTGTCATTATCATTAATTATTATCATTATTATTAAAAAAAATAAAAAAATAAATAAATAAAAATACTTTATTTTTCTCAATATAATTGTCATTATCTTTCTCGTTATCGTTAGTTTTTAGCCTAAAAGCTACAGTAGAATCCGGTTATAACGACTCCGTACGGTTATGGCAATGAAACTTCTCATCCCTCTTCATTATTAAGAAACCCGTACCCGGAATTAAAGAGCTCCCTCAAATTCCGCGTAGCTAAATAACGAGCTACATACAGTTAATAATTGCCAAGTTGTTAGCTAACAAAATGCTCATTGTCATTCCTCACAGGCGATATGAGAAGTTGGGGAAGAAGTAGTAGTAGTGGCTGAAAGACCCTCAAAATGTCAACAATTGGCCTTGTTAGTTAGAGCTTGATTTAAACTCGTCGTGGAGTGGAGTCCTCTACGAAAATTTCCTTTCCTTTTAACAAAGCAAAAGGAACATATGCCAATCAAAAGCCAGGCAAAAAAAAAAAAAAAAAAAAAAAAACACACACACACACACACTCACACATATGATGTGTGTGTGCGCAACTGTACTTTCGACGCGTTTAAAATCGCCTCCGCCATTCGCATACATCGCGATTCGCAATTGCAGTGGATTCACCCGCATTTCTTGTTATTTTTTTTATTTTTTCTTGTTTTGATGGTTACGAGTTGGAAACTTTGGTGCAGCTTTTGGCATTTTGTTGTGGCAACTGCTGCAAAGGCGTTTTCACATTTTCACAACAAAAGCAACAGCAACAACAACGTTCACTAAAGGCTTACACAATGCGCAGTTTTTGATTAGGAAAAAGGCCGCCAGGTAATCGCTGCGGGCGCAGCCACAAAAGCCGCTCTCGCTCGGCTGGCTCCGGCAATGGGTGGGGCGTGAAATGAAATAAATAAAATAAACCACAAGATGACGTCGTCGTCATGACAATGCTTGCGGTGCAAGTGGTGCGGGTGGTGCGGGCGTTGTTTTGTTTATTCGATAAATCTATTGCAAGGCGAGTATCGGAACGGGCCTCGGCCGGTGGCTCAGTAACTGGCGGGCGTCCAAACTGAGCGGGTAAGCCGGGTAACCACCAGGCCAACTCATCCACCCGATGCCAGTCTTAACGGCACTGGGCAGTGGGTGTGGCACATGTGTGTGTGTGTGTGCATGAGAGAGAGTGTGTGTTTACTAGCGTTACTATTGATGGTTTCACTTTAACTTTCAGTTGGCTTCGTCTCCGTGCTTCATTAAGTGGCAAGTTCAGAGGAGCCGCACGTCGAGCGCTCTAGTTGTTTGCTGCTTGGACACGTTAGCAACGTTGTCACAGTTATGGATTCACCAACACCGCCAATTGTCATCGACGATTCGAACGGTTCAGCAATGGACGCCTGCTTCACGGCATTCGACAAGGATGGGTGCGTATCAAACAGACAGACGGACAGACGGACAAACGAAAAGCACAAAAATCAACAAATAATAAACAAATTATCAAATTACAAAAAATACTATAAATAAAAAAATATATATATTAATTTATACCAAACAGAATATTAACTAAAAACATCCATGATATAAATTTAAATAGACAGACGGATAAACAAAACGTAAAAATAAAAATACATAAATCAAAATAAAACAAAACGTAAAAATAAAATAAAACAAAATAATAAACAAGTTAAAATATTAAAAAAAAAAATACTGATATCTAAAAAAAAAAAGAAAATTATACATTTTTACAAAAATGTATATAAACTAAACTCAGTTAAGTAAAATACATCCATAATATAAATTCAAACAGCCAGACGGACAAACGAAACGTAAAAATAAAATAAAATAAAATAATAAACAAGTTATAAAATTTTAAAAATATTGAAAATTAAAAAAAAGGAATAATATACATTTATACAAAAATGTATATAAACTAAAATCAAATAAATAAAATACATTCATAATATAAATTCAAACAGTCAGATGGGTAAACAAAACCTAAATAAAAAATAGAAAAAATATATAATTAAAAAAAAAAAAAAAAAAAAAATACTGAAAATCTAATAAAAAAGAAAAAAATAAATTTAAATAAAATACATCAATAATGTGAATGCAGAACACACATTGGAAAATGGCTCAACACATTTTACAAATGCATTGACTAATTTAATTAATAATATATTACAATTCGCGTGCTGCCTGTGAAAGCATTCGAATAATTATTTAATGCACTTTAATTAACTTAAAAATAAACAGTTAAATTGCATCAAATTGCATAAAGTTCTGAAATATTATTAATTGTGATAAGCACATGCAATATTTTTCTTAACAATAATTCTCTTTGTACACCCTGTGGACCACGCCGAGTGCGAAATGGGCATATTGTGTTTGAATTAATTAAGCGAAACTCTGCAGGAGTATTTATTTACATTCAATATTCAATGTTTGCATTCCTTACGTATACATTTAATGATAATTGAAAATACACAGCATCCAAAACTGTTCCCAGACAACAAATTTTTATTCAATTAGTGATGCTAAAATGTACATAAAAATATATAAAAAATGGTGAGGACGATTAAAATCTGGATCTGTATACGCGCTGATATTATATTATATATATTATTAAGTGCCTGTTTGGCCCTGATCAATATTAATTCTTGAAAAAAAGAAAGCAAACTGGAAAATTGTGAATCATGAAAATAAATAAATAAAATCAAGTGAATTACCAGCATCAACAAGGGCCGTGACAGGTATTAATTATTAATTATGAAAAAAAAAAGAAAACAACAACAACAATGAGAGAAGAAAATAAATAAAATCGCTCGATTCATTTGAGGGCGAAATCTAAGTTAATTTATGTACGCAAAAGTTGAATAAAAAATGTATGCAAATGTTGCATAAATTAATTCTAATTGACATTTTCAACAGTTTTATGGCGCCATTCATTTTAAGCGCAAATCAATAAACGTAATCGCATTAATTTTACCTTAATTAAACGCAAAACAAATTGAAAGCAGCTGCTGTTGCCGAGGGCGCGCCCCAAAAACTGTGCTATAAATAAGTGAAATCTGTATGGAACTTAAAGCTCAGCTACCAACTGACAGCTACCGGCTACAATGACAAACAACCCCAAGTGGCAACTAGCAGCAGGCTTATAGAAACATCAGAGAACCTGCGCTCGCCCCTCCACTAAACACGGCCTGACTCAATGTGCTCTCATCTGATTTTGTTACTAGAAACTAACTTGAATTTATTTTCCATCTGGCAGCCGCCTCTAACTTGTGCTCTCGTTTATTTTCATGCCTGATTCACCTGCGCTGGAACTCGACTCCCCCACGTAGCGATGACCGTCTGAGTCTGGCTGAGTTTACGCTAATCTGCCGTGCTCTGTTCCGTAATGACAAGGGTCACATCTACGATGTGCCACACGAACGCCTCGAGCAAATATTCGCTGTCTTTGATAAGAACGGCGATGGCTTTATCGATAGGGAGGAGTTTAAATTTTGCTGGAATCAATGGATAAAAACGGTAAGCAAAGCTTTCGCTATTTGTGTGTGTATGTATGTATGATTGTGTGTGTGTGTTTGTGTGCTTAAGCCCATCATCCACTGTTATGTGTCTACGTGATAGTGTGTGATTGTGTCTGTGTGTGTGTGTGTGGGAAGTCGGTGTGGCGAACGTCTCACCACTCAGTGATTCATATCCGGGGACTCATAAAATCATAAAATGTGATAATAAAATATTTGTCAACGTTTTGCTGCGCGGAAGTTGCGTCATAAAAACCCAAACAGACACACGCACGCGCACAGACAGACACCCCCACACACACACACACACACACACTAGGCGAGTCGAAATTCGCATCCATTCGCAGCGTTTGCAATCAAAGTGACCGACTCCCGGATTGTGGGTGTAATTCAATCCTGATCAGTCCATGTTGGACGGTAAAATGTCGCTTACAGCAAATGTCACACATCAGGTTGGTTCTGTCTGCATATGAGGTTATATGCCTTTCAACACACACACACACACACACAGATACAAGGACACCCTTAACTGAAACTCCTATATCATATCCCTTGCCGTCGTCATCGTCATCATCATCGCACTGTCCTGTCACGAAGCAACAGCGGCGTATGCAAATGTGATAATCTGATGCTGGGACCACACACGCACGCACACACACACACACATACATATATATATTTGTACACTCACACATACGCTGCCTTTACTCGCTCCACGCAAAGTGATAAAAACGCGTGACAAATAAAATGGCACAGCAAATGCGAAGCGGAGCTGCATTCATTTGGTTAGCTGGCTCCTGGCTCCTCGAGTGGCATTGCCCGCATATTAAAATATCAGAAGCAAAGGAAATATATATATATGTATATATTTCGAATAATTTTATTGTTGTCTACGGCTTGGCGACTTTATTTGCTGCCTGCCTTCTTCTAAATTTCCTTTAGCGTTTGCTCTTTACATTTTTGGCCACAGTGGCTGTCGTAAAGTTGCGTACGTGATGTGAAAATGTTGTGGCCCTTTAAAGCTCCTCAAAAGTCTCCAAGAGCTCTGCACTTCATACATCATGAAGTAAATCACAGTCCTGAAATTAAGTCAGAAATTACGATTTAAGTTAGCACAAACAATTGGCACAGACTATATATTTATATATATATATATATTTTTTTTTTATTATTTTAATTTTTGGTATTTTGAAATGTACGCAAAACAAAAGTTTTTGCTTTCGGTGGTAATATTGTGGGTTAATGTACTTTTAATATAAATGACAATTTAATTTGAATTCCAGCCAAAATGCAGAGTGACGAAAAGTTTTTATGTACTAGTATGCAAATTATATTTATATATATTCAGTTACGTAAAAAAGCTGCGTAAATATATGCATATATATATTTATATGTGTACATATATAGAAGTTCCACGTGAAGCGGAAACTCGGAAACTCTTCGGTTGACGTTTGAAAGGAATTCCCTACCTAGAGATTTTTAATTTCCGATAAGATATGATATAGAAATGAATCAGTGCAAATGAAAGCCTTGCAGTCGCTATACCAAATATTATCTTATCAGCTTAAATTTTTCTCATAATATTATATTTTATCAACTTAAATTTTCCTCAGAGCAATGAAAGGAGTTTGTATTCCCACACTCTTCATTAAATCTTCCCACATATGTCTTGTTATTTTTGCATATTATTTATTTTTCAAACTGCAGAGATTCTGGAAATCCCTTGGGAAATTAGCCATAACGCTAGAAAAATGATAAAATTTGTTCATGAATATGTTGGGTTGAATTTTCGCCTAATTTTATAAAGAAAACTTTTAAAACTTGCTTTGGAAAATTGCTTTAATTTATGCATCAAAGTTTTCCGCAATTTTGAGAAGTCAACATCTTTAGGTGAACTGCTCTTCGGGCAAACTCTCTGCTCGCTATACTTTCCGCTTGCATTAGTTTGCTGGCAGAATATTACGTATACGCATGGTAGGTGGCACGCATTGTCTGGCTGGCCTGGCCTGGTCTGTCCCGGTCGCTTGGCTGCCTGTCTGGCTGTGTGGCTGCCTGCCTGTTGAGCGCTGTCCTCGTTTGTCACGCGACAAATTATTTCACAAAAATAATTTCATTTTTGATATGCCATTTAAACGATGATGATTTCGCCACCCTCTCGTCCCAGCCAAATTGTGTAATATTGCATAAAAATTTATTAACGCATATAAAAAAAAAAAATTGTCCCGGCAGCTGATATAATAATAAAGGGAACACTTAAAAAATGAAAGCCCCACCCACTCTGCTTCCTTTGGCAGCCGTATATTGTGGGCTTGCCAAAAATAAAAAATAAAAAAACAGAAGAAAAGTAAATGACAACAACAACGCCGAGAGCAACAACAATTTCGCCCCATAAAATTGACTTTTGTTTGTATTTCCGCATGAATTGCATAAATGGTAATTTGCAGTTTAATGTTTGCGCCCAGACGCGAAGGGAGTGAGTGAGAGGGGGGGGTATAATAGAACGAAAGTAATGCAAAATGAAAATAAAAACAACAATTGGCAAGTGCGAAATTTGCATAATAAACAAATCAAATGTTGGACGAGACCGGCAAAAACTTAGACAGGACCAAAACTTGCGGCAGGCCCATTTAAATGACATAAACACATAAATAGAACGTTTAGCGGCCGTAAATCATTGGCAAATATATTTCGCGGCTTTGAGGTACGTTTTACAGTTATTCGGCGAGTGTGCGTGTGACTGCGTCCAGCTGGTTATAAAGCGCGTAAACGTTTGAAGTGCGCCGGAAACGGAAACGAACGCAAATTTATGGAAATAATGTGACTGGCATTCATTCCCGCCCGCCGTGGCCAAAAACAATCAACTCAAAGCAAGCCAGGCCAGGGATGGGGCAAAGGGACGAACACAGGGGAGAAGAGGGGCAGCAGATATTTCAGCAAATTCAATGCAACTGCGTTTACATTTTGATTATTTCATTGTGAAATGCGTAATTTATGGGCCTAAATGCGCATAAAATGCTTTTTAACCAATTGCACAAAAGGTGTGCCTAGTGTGTGCGTGTGTGTGTGTGTGTCTTGCCTGTTTGTGCGTAACAGTCCTGGCGCTGTCCTTTCAAGCGTTAAATGCTGCGGTCTCCAGCAAGCACTCGCCGCAAGAGGCAGCCAAGCAGCGCCCTTGATGAGGGACAAAGTGCACGAAAATGACCTTTTCCACTGAAAGTTTAAGTGCTGGAATCGAAGGCAACGCAAGGGCGTGGCACAAAGGGCTGCGGCTGCCGGCAAGGAAGCGGGCAGATTGCGGCTTTTGCATTGTACCAGATTAATTAATTGACAAGCCGAAATTGCATTTGAAACTTCAAGAATTCCATCCGCAAAGTTAAAAGAACTTGAAAATATTCAGCAAAATTTTGTGGACTAAATAAGTATCATAGAATTAATTATCTAAGAGAGTATGTCACAAAGATTCTGCAGGATAAGAAACTTAATATGTTGAAGATGTCATTAAGAGTTTAATGAGTAGAGTTTATATAGTAACACTACTGCTACTAAAAACAAGAGAACTCTATAATATAATACCCAAATATTTATAATATTTTCGTATACATTTAACTGACCTTTAGTCTTTGTTTAGTCATTTGCGAGCTATAAATGTTTTAGGGGCTACAACATAGCAGTTGATAATACTGAGAATCACCTAGAGAGGCAGCTGCTGGCTGTTTCAGTTTATGTGTGTATGCCATTTCCTCAAACAGTTTTATCTTCATATAATACATTTATTGCCCGGCCACCACCTGCTCTTAGCCCGAGGCATCGTAAATTGCCAACGGAAACCCACACACACACATATATATGTATATAAATACATACATATATATATGGGTATATATTTCTAGGCTATGTGCGCTCGCTGGCACATTTGGGAAGCTGTAATATATCATATGAGGCGCGTCATCATATAGTTCATTGAACCCCCAACCACAAAGCGACTCAAAAATCTTCAACAGCTTTAAGTGTCTTACAATGTCTACCGTTAATCTTGGGCTCACTTACTTACACACATACCCACGCACACTCGCACATATACCACCACCCACACACACACACACACACACACACAGTCAGATTGAGCGTGGTCTCGGGTGGTTGAGGTGGGTCGTGCTGCAGCATCGTTTATAATGTCTTCATTTATGGCACAATGTGCCGCAGTATTTTTTTTTATTTTTTATTTTCGTGCTCAGTTACGCACCGACACCGAGAAACACGGCCACAGGTTCCAGATGGAGGCGGGCAGGGCTCTGGCACAGAGAGTGCCAAAAGTCGCCCTACGACTTGTCTGCTCATCGAGCGGAAAATAATATCTTGCTATAAATTTTGCTCCGGTTTTTGCGACGTTGTCGCGTGTCCAGAGAGCTTAATTTTTTCTCATCTCTCTCTCTGTCTTTGCTCCCTCTTTCTCTCTATCACACTCTTTTTTTTTGGGATTCCCAATCCTCAATCCAGCATCCCAGCAGTTACCGTTACGTCCTCGACTGATGAAAGTTTAACGACCAAAGTTGACACGCTGCGGCGATTATTTAGAAAGTTAATGACTTATAACATACAAAAAGCACCAGCTGCGAGAGAGAGAGAGAGAGAGAGAGAGAGAGAGAGCGAGAGAGAGAGAAGAAAGCGAAACAGTTGATTTAGAGGCGCAAGAGTGAGAAAACTGTTGGCAGTTGGGCAGTTTTTGTTTAATTGGATTGGCCAGTTGTCTGACATGAAAAATGCTTTTCCAATAGAAAAAGCTTTCCGGTAGTAGGCATCATTAAATCAGCAGGAGAGAGGGCGAGAGAGTGAGTGAGTGAGAGACAGCCACGTTGATAGTAAGCTATAAATTATATATAACTTGGGTAAAAAGAGCACAAGTGCAGAAGTGAAACAAAGCGGTTTTCATGTTCTGCAAACAATTAAATATAAATATATGTATATATGTATATGAATGTTTGCCAATTACTTATAAAATATCTCTGTATGTATTTGAGTAGAAAGTCGAGCATAAATGCATTCTCAGTAGCTTTTTCCGACTCAATTTTATTTGTTCACTATTTAATTAGAGCAGCGAGTCGCAATTGTGTCTTATCTCCTCTGCCTTTGTGCTGTAAGTGTGTCTTGCAACTGTGTTTTATCTTTGCTCTCTCTCTCTCTCTGTCTCCCTCTTTGTCTGCCTCTCGCTGTCTGCTAATGTTTTCTGCAGTGCTATGATTATTTCGCTTGGTCGAGGCGATTCTCTTCTTCTTTTAGCACAACACTGAAGGATAAAAATTTATATTGCAATTGCTCTGAACCGCTCTGAACTTGAATTTGTGCTCTAATGCAGTTAAATGCAGTAAATAATAAATGAATAAAATAAATAATAAATAATTAAATTCCCGAATTGTAAATAAAAATATAAAAGTTAAATATATAAATATTTCTCCTACTTATAAAACTTCAAAATAAATAAATAAAATATAAAAATCGAAGATGTATGAAAGAAGTAAAAGCAATATATAAAAATAAATTATTGGTAGATAAAATTAATTTTTAAGCCTAATACTATTGAGATTACTATATAACATTCTTTATCAAATAATTAAAGACTTTTCTACTTAAATTGTTTTGTTTATTGAAGGCATACACACACGCCATATTAATATATTTTCGATTTACAAATATTATCTGATATCGAAATCCTTTGGTTGAGACTAAAACACTAAAAATGAAAATGTTTTTTGCAAGTCTCGCAGATTATTGGAATAATTTGTGCAAAACTTTTACTCTCTTAAGCCGCTTATTGGCACATCAGCATTTATTTGTTTATTTATTTATTTATTATTATTATTTTATTTTATTTTTTTCTGATGCCTGCAAATGTGTCAAAGTTTTGCAGACGTTTTTCCCGTTGAAGCGTCTAGCTTATTTATAGTTAGTTTGCGCTAGATGCTCGTCAGGGAGTTGGCCAAACAATTTCTGGTCCCAGTCAGCCGCATAAATTGTATAATGTAATTTTGTTGCCTGCAACACGCACACACACACACACAGACACACGCACACACAGACACAGAGCGAAAACCCACAAACTGTCAGCGACAATGTTTCGGGTGCTGTCTAGCCTATGTTGAGGAGTAGCCAAAAAAGAAAAAAAAAAAAAAGAAAGTTATATATACATTATATATAGAAAGGGCGAAAGCGCGCGAGTGAAGTATGTGCCAAATGGCAGGCCCAGCCCCGAACTGCCAGAGCCGCCAACTTATGCAACAATTTCAAAACGGAAATTGCTTTAGCACCTGCCTCAAACCCATACATCTGTATGTGTGAGTGAGTGTGTGTGTGTGTGTGTGTGTGTGTGTGTGTGTGTGTGTGTGTAAGGGTATGTCTGGGTATGTGAGTGCGGGTGGGCACGTTTCCCTTTTGGCACATACTTCAATATCACGTTGAATTTCATTCGATTCGTGCGCCTTCGCCTCGTCCTGGATGTCTGTCGACGTCACCATTTGCCGTACTTATTCGTTTAGCCTGGCAACTTTTTTGGCACACACAGACACAAACGCACACACACCCACACATACACTTTGACAGTTTTGTCTGCGGCTCGTGAGGAGCAGCAGCGGCAGCAGTTCTCAACTAAAGGCAAAAAGAGCTCAGCTCTTTGGGTTTTACGGATTTTGAAATTTATTCAGCACTGAAATTGACTCGAAATGTTGCATGGCAGCAGCCAAAAGACTGAAACTTACGCCAGCCACACATGTCAGCTAAAGCGAGAGAGGGAGCAATAGAGTGAGAGAGATTGACAGCGGCAGAGACAGAGAGAGATAGAGAGAGAGAGAGAATGAGCGCTAGGTGTGGCAAAGTTATTTCTATAACTTGTTTCTTTTGTTGCCAACTCTGACAGAATCGGGCTGAAGTGTAATTTGAATTTAAGATTTGCTGTGGTTACCAAAAGGTGCCTTGTCTTGGCCGCACACACACACACACAGAGAGAGATAGACCACAATACCCAGGCACACGGCAAAGGCATCCAATTGTGTGGGGTGTCACATCCACAACATGTCTGTGGGTACCGCACTCCAATGCTCAATAATTAATTTAGCCGTAACATATTTGCCAGCCAAATGAATGAACAGGATTTCAGCCTGCCCTGGGCCCTACTCCCTGGTCCCTGGTTGTCCCTGGTTGTTCCACTCCTGCTCTGAGCGTTTCTTGGCACTTTAATCAAACATTCATAGTTTCAACTTTAAATTAAACTGTAGCAACAGGCGGGAAGGGGCCGCCTGGGAGCTAGGGTGGGGGAGGGTGGCAGGTGGGCTGCCATAACAATAAGTGCTCGGGCCAAGGGTCAGTTGTTTGCATTAGCCAGCGCCAAGGAGCGGGATGAGGTGCGTGTTAATTTGCCAACTTACTTTGGCATTCCAAGAGCGAGGGCGTGGGCGAGTGGGCGAGGGTGGGGGACGGCTGCTGCTGGATTGAGGCTCGTCAGCAACAGCAACAGCTGCGTCAAATGGTTCATAATTGGATGCTGCTTCTCTGATTTCTTGTGGCGACAGCCTCAGTTGAGGTGAGCGAGTGAAATTCATGCTCAAATTGTGAACCAAAATTGATGGACGCTCAATTTTGGGGTCAGCTGTGGAAACTCTGACAGGTTGATCCACTATGTACAATTAATTGATGAAATTGAATGAGAAATGTGAAATGCAGATAAGAAATATTTGAATAAATTAAAAAAATAAATTGTATAAATTTAATATATTGTAATATTCCCTTTCCACTAATATTATTATTGCAATTTAAATTTTACATATTAGAACTAGTTGTAATACAATTTATAAAACACAATTACAAAATGATAGCCAAATAATTTGTTATTAAGCTCCATGGATACCCAAACGAAATCAATATGATTGGCGTATATTACGTTGACATTTCTATTTTAAGCCATTTAATACCTTGCGAAGCAGCTCGATTTTGATCCGCTTATGGGCTGCTAAGCCAGTTAGAGCACATTTAATTCCCAGCGTGATGTATGTTCGTTCCAGGAATAGCTCACCCACACACGCACACATAGAGAGAAAGAGAGTAAGAGTGAGAGAGAGAGAGAGAGGGAGAGAGATGTGGCAGCAAATTGATACATTAACTACCTTTATCCGGCCATTATCTCTAAGTATGCTAACCGAAAACTATGCTCAAAATACGTCGCATGCCCGACATGCGAAATGTAAATCACTTCCGCAACTATGCGGCTCCCGAGCACCGCTGCATCGTTGCACCGCTGCACCGCCGCCATGTTTGCAGAGGCACTAATGCCAACCACTGGCAGGGCCACAGCCACTGGCAACAGGCGATAAATCATCAACTGCTTAAGCGCTGTCTGCCCCGCACCAGCAGCAGCAGCAGCAAGCTAACCTTTCAGCGTGGAGGCCCCCTCTCTCTCTCTCTCTCACTCAGTCTCTCTCGCTCACTCCTTCCTTCTGCTCCTATTAAGTCACACAGCTTCATTTGCGTGCCACCTGCTGCTGCTGCTGCTGCTGCTATTGCGGCTGCGGCTACATCTATGGCTACGACTACGGTTACGTCTACGGCTACGGCTGCGGCTGCAACTCACGTTGGCCGCTTTAAAGCATTTAGCTGGATGACATATTTTAAACGCTGTGCCAACAGTTGCAGCAGCAACACAAATCAAAGCTGGCAACAACAAGCGGTAAATAACAGATATCTAGAGATGGCCAAGCTGAGATGAGCATTTAGCATTCAATAAAACATTCTCCAAGACAAATCAATTGCGAGTAACTAAAACTGTGGACAACTCTCCCTAAGATTTATTCAAGAATTATATTTGGAATAAATCAAGAAATCAAATTTTAAGTTGAAATTAATAGAGAAAATGTAAATAAATATAAATATAAAATATTATATGAAGACATATACGAGAAAAGAAATATCTGCATAGATAAGGGAATGAATGAATGAATATAATATAATATTTATATTGAATGAATAATAATGCCAATAATAATAAATAATATTAGCACGAATTTGTGTTAGCATTAAAAACGTCAGCCTTAATCGTGAGTCACGTGTCACGCAATCGTCTCTCATTTGCATGGCGCTTGCAACGTGCTGACGCTAATGTGCCACTGCTCCGGTTCCTGCTGCTCCTGCTGTTGCTCCTTAGTGTCCTCCCAGTCTCTATTGCTGTCCCATTTTCAGCACTCGCTTCGATTGCGTATGCGTAAGTGTGTGTGTCTGTCTCTCTCTCTCTCTCTCTCTCTCTCTCTCTCTCTCTCTCTCTCTCTCTCTCTCTGTGTGTGTGTGTTTGCGCATAGATCATAATCATTCATAATCAGCGTGCACATAAATAACAAATTAAAAGCGCTTCACTAATTTTAAATATGCTCGAACATAATCAGCTTAGACGACGAACATCGTGCAGCAGCTCCCGCTCCTGCTGCTGCAGCTACTGATGATGCTTTGCTCTGCGCAGCTCCTGTACTCTATACTCTATACAGCTGCTGGGCTGACAGTCAAGATAGCAATGGCAGACCTAACGAGCTCTTTGCTCTCATGCGAGCGTTTTTTCGAAAGCTACTTTTTTTTTTTTTTTTTGACTGGCTTTTACTTCATTTAAAACGCATTTATAATGGGCGGCGACAAAAAAGGAGGAGCAGCAGCAGCAGTGAAAAAAAATGAATAAAATGAAGAAACTCATCAGCGCACACACGAGCATACACACACACACACACACTCCCACAGACTACACCCACTAATGCACGTGTATACAAATTTCTTTGTAGCTTTTCATGTTTGTGCTTATGTACTTTGGCCCGACGTCTTTTGTGGTGTCTGCTTCACTTACTTTGCCCATACAATTTTCTTACAATTTTTCGTGGCTGTTCATGTTGCCATCTTAATACTCTATCCGATTGGGGTATTGGTAAATAGTCATGGAATTTAACAGGCGGTTGCTTGAATATTGAGTGAATTGAGTGGAAGCAGACCCACAGCATTTCTTTTCAGGCAATTTATTGCTGAGTTATTAATTACCCATTACCAATTCGAGTATTATCATATCACATATATCGTTATCAATTTTTCCAAGTCCTAAGAGTCGTGTCTTTGCATTGACTGACTTGCTAAATATAAATAAATATTTTTAAAAATATATTCAAGTCAAGATTTCTCTTATAACAAGTTTTTCTCTAGACACCTCAGTAAATCTAGTAAGTAACGGTATTTCGCATTCGTTAATTATGTCAATACAGAAATTCGCGTGTGTTGTGCTCGCTCTAATTCCATATAACTTATCTCGTTCTCTTTTTGACTCTCTTGGCAGATTGTGCGACCGGTGAACGCGTTTCTCATTGTTGATGTACAAAATGATTTTATAAGTGGTTCCTTGGATATAAGTAATTGCAGTGCACAGCAGCAAGGACACGAGGTGAGACCTGGAGTTGGTGAAGAGAGAAAAGAAAGAAAATATAACGAAGCCAAGGCGAAGATAATATTGAAGCTGGCAGTTGTGAGTCGTGGGCTGTGGCCACAGATAGGGCAGCAGCTCAGCTGATAAAACGCAGGCGGGACGGGCACCGGCAAGGTGGTGCGGGGCTGGCAGGTACGCGGCGACGGAAAGACATAAAACGTAACAAGAAATGAAAATGGAGGCAGCCAAGCGAAGCTCAGGATGAGCCAAAGTCATTGCCGCCAACGAGAGAGGGACGGCAAGTGAGAGAGAGAAAGAGAGAGAGACAGAGAGAGAGCCTGACGCTCGGTACTCTGCATGTCAGCCACCATCGAATGATACTGTTGCTCTATATATAGCTGTAGCTGTAGCTGTAGCCGTGGCTGTGTGCGTGTGCATAGGCGGAAGCGGATATGCTTTACTTAAGTCGCATCCGCGCTGCGACATACGCCGGATGCCATCGTCAGCGGCAAAGCCAACCAAGTGCCGCATCGGCCGGCAGCAGCATCGACATCAGCTCTTGGCTGCCATCTGCCGCAATTGGCTGAGCCGAGGCCACCCGCCCACCGCAGTACGTCCGCCTCGGTGGTGCACTTGTGTTGGCCGGCACTTCACTTACTGCCCCCGCTCGAACATGAAAATTTGTCAAAATTAATAACACACACTTCCGTCGTCGCTTTATGGACTGCTCAGCTGACAGGCCGCTCCATCTACCGCTCGCTCGCTCGCGCTTCCTCCCCGCCTTCTCTTATGTATATCTTGCGAGCTTATCCAATGACCGCTCTCCTTGCAGATACTGGAGCCCATCAACAAGCTGCTGGACACGGTGGACTTCGATGCGGTCTTCTACTCCCTAGACTGGCATCCCAGCGATCATGTTTCATTTATTGATAATGTCAAAATGCGACCCATGGACGAATCGTCGGCGGTGAGTGAGAGCCATACATATATGTATATTTGAATTGTTGCCAAGTTAATGACAGTTTGCATATTAATGTTAAACAAATGAACGTTACATATTGAAATTGAAACTTGAATTACCATCAGTTAGTCAAAGACGTAGGGCTTGTTAGACCTAAAAGCGTTTTCATAGGACAAAGACAGGGTTTGGGCTCAACAAGTTAAATATAATTAAATATTATATTTCAGATTATGAAAGAGGTTAAAGGGGTGGGAATTTGAATAGATTATAAAATAGATTAGAATATAATTATATATAATCAAGTATGATTTAATAGATTTTTTATTTTGTCTTTAAAAAATACTATCGAAATAATAATATTTCGTTAATCAGTATTGGAAATAAGCTAAAATTTTTAAGAATATTTTTAACTTCTTGTGAATTAAATACATTTTCTCTTAGCATGACAAAAATATTTATTGCAAAGGCATTTCAATTAAAAGAAAACTTTACAGCCAGCATGAAAAATTGCTGTAAAAAAAAATAATAATAATAAAAATTAAATAAACTAACAATTGTGAGGTTTTGAACGAATAGAAAATTTTATACAATATTATTATGAATTGAAAAATGTGGGTTGAGTAGATAATACGCCGAAAGTAGAATCCGGATATAACGACTCCAATTACACCGTACGCTTATTGTGATGACAAACTTTTATGAGCAAACATATATGGTTATAGTATAGTATAGCCCCTTGAGCATCGTTTAAACCGGATTAAACTGTATATGGACGGCAGTAAATTAAGTCTAACCCTCAATTCCTAATTAGCTAATTTCATTATATTAATATGCACTAAGATTGTTGCAATGATTAAGTTCCCATTCTAATTGCTTACACAAAATATTTATGCTGTGCTTCACTTTAATGATTATTATTATAAAATTATTATTATAAAATTTGCAATACCAGCTGATAAATATATATGTATATATACAATATTTAATGCATATATGCTCGCAGTTGGATGCCGATTCGGCGAAGGTCTTTGATACGGTCATCTTTGCCGGGCCGCCGCCGATGAAGCAGCGCCTGTGGCCGCGTCACTGTGTGCAGGACTCGTGGGGCGCAGAGCTGCACAAGGATCTGAAGGTGGTCGATCATGGCATCAAGGTGTACAAGGGCACCAATCCGGAGGTGGACTCCTACTCGGTGTTCTGGGACAACAAGAAGCTGTCGGACACCACGCTGAATGCCCAGCTCAAGATGAAGGGCGCCACGGACATCTACGTGTGCGGCCTGGCCTACGATGTGTGCGTGGGCGCAACGGCTGTGGATGCACTGTCCGCTGGCTATCGCACCGTCTTGATAGACGACTGCTGCCGCGGCACCGACTTCCATGACATCGAGCACACCAAGGAGAAGGTGATTAAGAGCGATGGCGTCATTGTGCACAGCAACGAGGTGAGTGAAGCGACAGAGCAGCTAAAAATGGGATTAACTGCATCAACTTTTGCTCATGCACAGGTCAAGGCAATGGCCGAGGGTCGGGATCGTCGGCCCGAGCTGGGCTACAAGCTGGCCATGGAGCTCAAGAGTCCCGATTCAGTGCTATCGCAGCGCAACGGCTTCAGGCCCAGCTTCTAAAAACCTAAAGGCACAAATCGAAGACATCACACATCGCACAAGCTAAGCATTCACAAGAGGAACAGCTGCTGCGAACTCTCACAAGATATCAACTAGTTTATATGGTTAACTTAACTTTAGTGCATTGCCCCTCAAATCCAATAAACAAAACACCTGACAAGTGCCTTTTCTCAACGCAGCTCGGCCAGCTCTTGCTAAACAATGAAATGTAGAATTTCGTAACGTTTTTAAGCGCCTTTTGATAGCGTACTAAATACCCTGGAAATGCCAATAGTTACCCAACAGTTTCTGTAGATTGACAGCTTAAGTACTAAAGCCTCTTAGCCCTCTTAGCACCTCTCTGGCAAATGTTGTATATGGCACCTGTTTCAAGTGAAATCCCATTGAAAGCCCCAAGTTAATATTACGTAGAAAGCAATTACAAATGACATGTTGACAAAATAAAATATATAAAATAAACAAAATGCATAAACGGAAAATGAATAAACGAATTTTATTGTCAATTCACTTCAAAATGTAACTATTAAATCAATCAGTAGCAGTAGAAGCTTCCGAAAATTGCATAAATGCTTCACTGCAATAAATGTCGGTCTGGGAAATATGAGCTTTGCTGTCATCTACTTGCCACGCTCAGTCGAGCTGTAGGTAAATGCATCTATCGATATATGTAGCTTGGAGATTGCATAAGCAAAAACATCAAAACAAAGCTAATAAATGTCCTGCCAAAAGCGCAAACACACACAGACACGGACGTATACTTTGTGCACAGACTGTAAAACGTTTTTTTAGCGTCGCAAATGGAAAGCTGGACAACAACACGCAGAGAGAGAGAGAGAGAGAGAGAGAGAGAGAGAGAGAGAGAGAGAGAGATAGTAAAAAACAAGACAAACAATTCATGCAGCGTTTAAAGAAAGTTTAAACTTTCCTACACACACACACACACGCACACACACACACACACACCTACACAGCTGTGTGTGTGAATCGTCTGCTGGCACAGTTGTCTATTCAATTTTTATTTCGCTCTGCTCCGGTTTTCCTTTTTGCCAAGCAAAGTAAAAGCAAAACTTTAAATTTATTAACAGCTGGCGAAAGTAACCGAAGCGTCTGACCAGTGGGCGTGAGCTGTGGGCGTGCCCATTTACATCTGCATTGTGGCAAGTGTAAAGTGTAAACTGCTATTTTTCACTTCTAACCATATTTTTTCTTCGCATTCTCTTTCAAGAATTCTCTTTCTGTTTCTTTTCATTTGTAAATGTAAATGGGTATATGGGATGACAAATCCTTGTTTCCATAGAACAGCCCTGAAGCCGATTGACATGACTCTGAATATCATTTGAATAATATAGTCTATAATGCTTGAAATTGCTAAAATGTGTTGGCTTTACCTTAGATTCATACGAATTGGACATTTAAGTTTTAGTAAAAAGTTTTATATCTTTGCTCAATTAATTCCTAATTATGATCTATAGCCTTGACCTATTTTTATAATTTCTTTAAATGTGTTTATTAATGTTTTTATATAATTAAAATATGCATAAGCACAGTGGGTCAAGATGAATGTGACTAGCTCTTCAGCTATTTAATTCCGATCTCAACTCATGGTCAAGGTAGAGACTAGGTCGACTACTCCTCTCTATTTGTTTGCTTTATTTTTTGCTTCTGTTCTCAGTCAGGCTCGTAAGCAGTTCTATCCAGCGCTTAGGCCACAGGTCAGCCCGCAGCCGACTCTCAGTCTATGTAGTGCTCAGTGCCCAGAGCTGGTTGAGCTTTATGGTAAGTACTGCTAAATGGACTTAGCTCCGGGGAGTGCTATGCATGCTGGCTGCGGTTGCACTGGCATTGGTTTCTTATCGAGCTGGCCTCGAATCGTTTACCTTTTGCCTGACGGAGACAATGAAGTTGTAGCCCCCGGATGCCGAGCTGGACGTGGACATGGGCCGCACTGCAGCCAAATGCTAAATGCGTTTGCCCAGAGATTTCTCTGCAGACTGCAGTGTGTGGAGGATTTGCAGCGAGTTGCGGTCAGACACTAAGCAAAATGCTCGTCCTGCCTGTCAGCAGCAGCTGTGGCTACGCCTGGTAAAATGGCAAAAAAAAAAATATATCTATGTATATATATATGTATGTATGTATGTATAGAAGCAAAATGAAGAGGAGGAAAATTCGCTGATGAAAATTGCTTGCAAGTGGTTTCTGTTTCTGCCCGTCCGCCCATGTAATGGTCGCTCGTTTTGCTTGTAAAACTTTTGGATTATTGTCAGCCCAACACGCACAGCCACACACACACACATACACACTCACACACACATGGGCTGGCCATGTGCCAGTCGGGAAAAACTTTGCCCCGGACATGGGACAAGGGAAGTCCGCGTTTGCTTCGGCAAATTTTCGCATATTTTTCTCAACGTAGGCGTCGCCACATTTGTCCCTGGCCTGCAACTGAGTTCGATGGGCTGCAGTTGGAGTTTTGCACGCGCTCACATAAACAATGTGTGTGTGTGTGAGAGAGTTGTGGTAACAGCTGCTGTTTTGCCCGGCAGCTGCTTGACTTGCAGCTTGTAACTGGGCGCTAAGCTTCATTGTTTGCGGCATGTTGTTGTGGCTGGCGGCAGGATGGAGCAGAGCGGGGCAGGGGAGGGAGTGCCCGAGTGGAAAATGGGCATGTTTGGCTGCACTTTTTGGTGAACTGCCTATATCAGCTTGAACAACTGCCCCGTCGCGTTTACTCTGACAGCACCAAAGCGAGCAGCTGCGCAGCAATTAGGTGCTAATGCAGTTTACCGATTAGCTAATGCCTGTCGTATAAGTGCGCTGATGACTTAAGTTAAGAGAGCGGCAGAACGTGCATGGCGAAATATTCCAAAGAAGCTGCTTGTAAAGGGGGATTTTAAGCTAAAGAGAGAGAGAGAGAGAGAGAGAGAGGGAGAGAGAGAGAGCGAGAGAGAGAGAGAGAGGGAGAGAGAGAGAGAGAGTGAGAGGAATGTACACTAAATAATCTTACAGTGTTTGCTTATTGAGCTCTGAATATTACTTCTGCAACTCCGATGCTCAACGATACTGAACTGTTACCAATATGAATACATCACTTCAAGACAACACTTCAAGCATATTATCTAAAGAGACTAAATACAGACCGAATCGATCCATGATTGAATAATATGCATATTTAACACAAACTTATTATGGGATATTTTCACAGTTTAGCTGATATTTATAATGATTTATAATTTGTAATATTGTAATAATTCTTTCAAGCACAAAATGAGACTGGAAACAGTCATATATATTTTTTAAAATTATCTACATATTACAAAAACTATTTATTCGACAAGATTATGTAGGCTTTCATTAAATTTATATTTATATATATATATATATATATATATATATATATATATATTTTTTTTTTTTTTTTTTGAATACTATACCAATACTACCAATAATATATATGTTTTCATTTCCAAATTTGTTTTGCTATATATCTACTTATTTTAAACAATAATCAAGTATTTTCGTATACATATACCATAACATATTATATTATATTTAGTTAAAAATATTATTATATTTTCATATTATTATTTGCTCAAAATTCTGCCTTAACTCCATATGTATATATTTCAAGCAATAATCAAGTATATTTAGATATGCATGCATAAACATTAATCCTATTTTAATCGATTTCGAATTTACGTTACATTATTTTCGTCGACTACCATTTGTAAGAGATTAATTTTCTTTTAGGGCGCATCGCGAGCCTATCTCAAGCACAAATCTATTTATTTGCTTATGAAAATTGCTGTTGACTCTGCAACGTTGCAGCGAGAGCGTTAGTGGCAGCTGCAGCTGCCGTTTTGACAGCAGCTAAATAAGCTGCAAAAATAACAACAGCTACAGTAGCAACAATAAATAAACAAACAAACAACAATTTGGCTGCTGCTGCTGCTGTTGTTGCTGTTGCTGTTGCTGTGAGGCCAACGGGGCGTATGAAATTTGTTTTACGTGCGGCAAGCTTATTGAAATTATAATTTGTTTATTAACAGCAGGCGGCGTGGGCGTGGGCGTGGGCGTGGGCGTGGGCGTGGCAGCCGCTTAAATAAAACTGTCAAAGCAATTTGCAGCGTTAATTTTCAACGCTGATTAGATTGCTGTCACTCCCAAAAGTTTTTAATTATGTCGACATCTATATACATACCTGAATATATGTGTATATAGTGCCGAAAACTGTGAAATTTCGTGTCCTACCTAGTGGGGGTGGGGGGATACAGGTAGTGCCTAGTACGGCAGTTGTTGCTGTTGACTAAGTCACCACAGATAGGCAAAGGTTTCGCGGCACAAAACGAGCGAACTTTCGGCGTGCCACGCGGCGTATGCGTATTATGGCAACACATCTTTTTATGCGTGTTTTGCGGCAGTTGCGGAAATGCAGCAGGAAGTTGTCAAGCCGCATGCCGCAAAACAATGGCAGTAACAACTGATGCTGTTTCGCTCAAACAATCATTCTATCTCGCTCGCTCTCTCTCTCTCTCGCTGTCTCTCTCTCGCTGTCTATCTCCCGCTGTGGGCTGGCCTGTGTTAATTTTAATGCAGTCAAATGAGTTTGTCCTGGCTGCACACAAGATATGAAGTTTTTGGCTTGCCGCTGCCACACCCACATCCTGCCAGGCCTGCCGGCCTCCCACAGTGATATGAGTATTTTGTGCTGAGAGCGATTATGAGATTTTCGTATATCATATGTTATGTCTATCATCTAACTGCTCTTAGATGCGAATGTATCCGTGTGTGTGTGTGTGGCAATAAAATGCTTTACTGATTTGCAAACTTTTGTCATTAAGCACAACTGCCGCCACTTAGGCAGCGCAGCCCCTCCTCAGCCGTTAGTCAACAAATGATTTGATTATAGTTTAGAATTTCATGAATATTTGCCAAAACGTTGCATATCTTGGACTTTGTTTTATCAGTGCCAACAGCTCGCATTCGTCAAAAGTTTCATTCGGAATTCAATGAAAGGTTTTCGCACCGTACATTCATGGAGAAAATCCAAATGCATTTAAAATTGCTTTTAGTTCTCTTTGTAAATGGATAATAAAGCTAAATGCTTGCTTGCATTTATTTCTCCCATGGCAAGCGGAAAAAGAGGGAAAACAACGTTAATTGAATGGCTTTAATTAAATGGAAAATCCGACTACGCCTTGCAATTGCAACATTTCCGAGCAACTTTATAATCAAAGCAAATAACTATTGAATGCTGGCAAAGATTATTAATTGCCCAAATGAATGCGTTTCCTTGCACTTAAATCGAAATATATTTTCGCAAGCAAAATGAAATTTGAAATGCTTAACACTGACTCATTTCCTTAGGTATTTCGATTTAAAATAATAAAATATTCATTAAATAATATAAATAGATTTTTATAAAAAAAAAAAACTTTTCTTAAATCGAATTTTCCAATTAATTTTAAGCAATATTATTATTTTTTATTTTTTATCATAGGTAAACAGCTTTCAGAGAAATACAAAATAATCGTTTATCACATAGGAGATCTTTGAGCGATTCGAAGTCTCCGACTATTGCTGGCATAAAAAAGCAACCAAAGATGCCTCAGTCGTAGATGGACGAGACTCTGAGCATAATTATTCAACGGAGCTGGAGCAGGAGCTATTTGCCCCAGCTCCGTTTCTACTGACTCTGCGCCCCCACCATAAGCCATAAATGGCACATAAATAGCGGGCGCTGTGCGTATGCTTGTGTGTGTGTGCGTGTGCGTGAGTTTCGGCGTCTGTTTATATTTCAATCGAGTATAAAATAAGTTTGGCTTTAGCTTGAAAATGGGGCTCATAAATAGGCAGCAAATCGTACCCGTGGGGCAACACGCGTCGTATACGTGATATTTTTTAATTACATTACAAAACGCTCTTCGCTGTGCGTGTGAAAAATGTCGTTTTAATTGCCCCCCACCTCCTGGGGCCTCAGCGCCACGGGCAGAGATAAAACTAATACAAAAGAAAAAACGCTGTACGCAATCGGAATCGCAGTCGCAAAAGCGAAAGGAAAATGCGAATTTAATTAATGGGAGCTCCAACCAAAAGCCAACAAACCCAAAGCCCAAACAAAATCCCAAGCAAAACCCCAAAGCAAAAAAGCAAGCAGAACAGCTAAATGAAATCCATATGAGAAAATGTCAAGCGAATATGGGAAATATTTTGTAGTTGCAGTCAAAAGCTGCGCGGAATGCAGAAATGTGTGTGAGTATGAGTGTGTGTGTGTGTGTGTAGAATCATTAGCCAAAGCGCTAAAAGATGTTACCAAAAGTCTTCGAGCGGGGTCGCAAAACTTTTTGGCGCTAATCAAAAGCAAATATGCAAATGGTAAATGGGAAATGGCAGCCAGGGGCGGGCGGGTCAGAGGTCACAGCCAGAACTATTCAATTTAATGTCAAGTCAAATTTTGTGGCATTTAAGCGCAAATGGCAGGAAATTAGCGACGGCTGATAGAAAGAGAGAGAGAGAGAGAGAGTGAGCTAGGGAGTTAGAGAGAGAGTGAGAAATGTGTGTGAGCGAGCAGACAAATGAAAAGGCATTTAAAATGTCAACACGACCGCATAACATCGTGTGCGAAATGGTCGAAAAAGGTGTACAATATGTGTCTGTGCGTGTGTGTGTGTGTGTGTGTGAGAGAGAGTGTGTGTATATTGCGACTTTTGCGGTTGCACAAAAGCTGAACAAGGCGCAGCAGGTCGAGCCAAAGGAGAGTGGGACGTAGGTTGAGGTTATGGTCAGGGTTGGAGCTTAAATGCTTGACCACGAAAGGGCCATTAGGAAATGGTCAGCATGTGTGTCTGTGTGCGTGCGAGTGTGTGTGTGTGTGTGTAAGCTTCAACGCTAAGTCGCAAAGGCAGCTACTGCGACAGCTGAAATTAAGCAAAACAAAAAAAAAAAAAAAAAAAAGCAAACAGAAAGAAAACGAAAATGCGCCAAAAACAAATTTAGTTTTCTTTTTTATTTCCTTTGGCCTAAGCTTTGCCAAATGTAACCGCAAAACGTTTGCCAACACGTGTAAACTTTTAAAAGTTTTACCTGTCTGTCTGAGTATGAGTGAATGTGTGTGTGTGTGTATGTGTGTGAGTGAGTGAGTGTAAATGTGCGCGCATCTGTCACAGGGTTGAACAACTTCTCGGTCAGAGTAATTATCGTTTAGCCAAAGTGATTTAGGCAGGAATTACACTTAAAAATCTCTTAAAGTCATTTATTTTCAAGATGTGTTTAATCAATGTTTAAAGCAATAATAAAGTTAGCTGGCAAAATGTTGAAATTTGTCAAAGAACAAACTTTTATACGTACTTACATTTCGTGAAAACAATTTACATGTGAGCAAACGCTTTAAAGCTAAAGTTGAATACACGTAATTCAGTTAAATATAATAATAGAGAAAGAAGAGAGAGATAGAGAGACAAAGAAAGAGAAAGAGATAGAGAGAGACAGAGAAAGAGATAGAGAGAGACAGAGAAAGAGATAGAGAGAGGCAGAGAGAGAGAGAGAGAGATAGAGATAGAGATAGAGATAGAGATAGAGATAGAGATAGAGATAGAGATAGAGATAGAGATAGAGATAGAGATAGAGATAGAGATAGAGATAGAGATAGAGATAGAGATAGAGATAGAGATAGAGATAGAGATAGAGATAGAGATAGAGATAGAGATAGAGATAGAGATAGAGATAGAGATAGAGATAGAGATAGAGATAGAGATAGAGATAGAGATAGAGATAGAGATAGAGATAGAGATAGAGATAGAGATAGAGATAGAGATAGAGATAGAGATAGAGATAGAGATAGAGATAGAGATAGAGATAGAGATAGAGATAGAGAATAGAGATAGAGCTAGAGATAGAGATAGAGATAGAGATAGAGATAGAGATAGAGATAGAGATAGAGATAGAGATTAGAGATAGAGATAGAGATAGAGATAGAGATAGAGATAGAGAGAATTAGTCAGACAGACTTACCTATATAGAGTTGCCTACTAATCGACTGAATAATTAAGTTGATTACTCAGCTATATATTGACTGGTAAAGCTAGAGTGCTCATGGCTGACATTTAAATATCTGAAGAGGTTTCTATATATCTTGTGCCAGATCTATATCATAATCGAAAATCAATATACAAGTTCTCTATTTTTTCTGTGTGCCCTTTATAGGGCTACGTTGGTCGTCTATATTATATCGTAGTCTAAGCGATAGACCAACGAATTAAAATAGTAAATTGCTAGAGTATGTTAAAGCATGGATTATACATGAAATGAAATTGCTCAAAATATTGAAGAGCTCTGGTTTTTTATTTGCTATCTGTCTTATACTAAACAACAAGACAATCTATTCACAGTAATAATAAACATGAATTCAATAATAATAAACATGAATTGAATATAGCTAAAATTATATATATATTAGACGCATGTTCTTCGTTATCTAAATCCTGTAAGAAAACGCATTTGAGTCTTTAAGCTCTATTTAACGATTTTTTGTCTATTATTACAAGATTACTACAATTCTTTGCTTAATTAAATAAAATTGCATTCCTTTATTAGTTTCTTCTTAACTAAGCAGTTTTTTCTATTTAGATTTACCTGAACTTTCGCAAGACTTTTGCACCTGGATGTTAAAGAGCAGCTGGCAGTTAACACAATAAATCGAAAAACAATTTGAGCTTGTAAATGCGTTCGCACAAGATACGCATCGCTGCCCAGCCCTAGCTGCGCAGTTTGCGCATGCAGACAGACAGCAATGCATGCGCGTGTTTGTGTGTGTGTGTGTGTGTGTGTGCTGGTTTGTGTGTAATCTTTGTCGCATTGCCGTGAAATGTGCAATAAAGTCGCATGACTTTGGCTTTCGGCTTTAGCGCTGCGTGTCAAAAGTTGGCCGCAGAGCTTAAAAACATCAGACGAAGGCAAACAAAACAAGGGCGAGCCTGCTGCCTGATGGGGTTGATCAGGATAATGATAATGCTGATGATGATGATGATGATGATGATGATGATGTTGTGTGTTGGTGGTAATGGTGGTCAGCAAGCAAAGAGCAACAACAATGTGCCGCAATTAAATGTCAAACAGGCGCTTCTGATGGACGCTTAAAATCAGCGCAACTGTCAGCCAGGATCTGCCAGCTACTCTATGGCCATGTCCGAGCCGTCACACATGCAATCACACATACACGGACACAGACACAGACACAGACATGCACATGTCACCTGGCGTTTAAAATGTACACCCCATAAACAAAAGTGCAAACAAAGCCATAAACAAGCAGCCAAAGCCCCCGCGCTCAATCCAAGCGCCCATCGTTCTCTAGTCCAGGACAGCCCGATGTTGTTGCTTGTCGTTTGTTAGTTTTGCCTGCCCCTGCTGCTGCTGCTGTTGCTGCTGTTGCTGCTCTTGCATTGTGGCAGCCAAACATAAAACGCTAACAACAACTGGCAAACAGGCGGGCAACATTCAATGGGGTTGACGCTTCATTCCGGTCGCCGGTCGCCTCAGTTTGTTAGCTTTGCTTTGTGTCGTGGCTTCTATGACGGGGGGAGGGAAGTGGTGAGCGGGACCGGCTGCCTGTCAGCGTTTTTCTGCGCATTGTTTTTAATACATGTACGTGGCGCATCATTTATTATTTTTGCCACAGCAACAGCAACGGCAACAGCAGCACCACTCATGCTGCGTATACGCAATGTGACGCATACGCAGCATTGGCCACAGCATCAAAGTCGACAGTGGCCATCGCCCCATTGGCCCCCGGGTCCATGTCACGCACACATTAGCTAGGCTCGCACGCATCTGGCCACGCACACGTTGCATAAACATTTGGATATACCAACAACAACCAAGACGCTACCGCTACCACTATGGCTATGGCTATGGCTATGGCTATGGGCGTGGCACAATCGTGTGTGGCTCGGATTAGGAACTAAATTAAATTTTTACATCAACATTTGCGCTTCATTAGAGGTAAGGGCCGAGGCGCCATAATGCCAAGTGTTGCTTCCATGTTGAGAGGCCACTCGACTGGTTGCCTATGGGACACACACACACACACACACACACACAGAGTCACTCACTCACACATACAGCCAGGCAGTGAGATAAGCAGGCCGTACAGATAAATGAGTTGAGTGTTATGGTGGGAAATGTCAGACGGGGGGCCAGTAAATTAGCCCAAGCCGAGGTGTTGAGCCAAACCATTCCCATATCATAGTCACAAACATGTTAGGCATACACACATGCATATATGTATATGTATATGTATATGTATATTTTCTCGAAATACTAAATAGTAGGAATAGTTTCAGAGCCGAGCCGAGCCGAGCAGAGGCATAATTAGATATTCTTAAAGCAGAGCAGTTGAAGCGAACTTCATGTGAAGTATGCTTTGGCGCCAAAGGCAGTTAACACGTTGCATATTTAAAGCGAATAGTTAAGGTGAATTATGTGTATTTAAGCCACGTGTAAATAGTTCATGGAATGTGGGATTCTTTTATGATTTTTGCTTTTTATTTGAAAAGTGGAAACTTTGCCAGCCTGAATTTCAGCTGAAATAATAATTATGTTCGAGTCAAGAGTAAAACTATTTTTATATGCGGTTCTGTTGAGCATTAATGACCTAGTTTCTGACAGCAATTATGTGCTTTAAAACTTTTCCAAATAAACATTTCATATCCAATTACACTAGTTAAAACTGATACGTGGGAAAACTAGCTGCACATTTTCATGAAAATCGCATGGCAATCTGTATGTGTGTAATTTGTTGTTAAATGTTTTCATGTGGTATCCATAGAAGCATTATGCATAATGCGATATCTATGAGAGCTGATGTAACTGAGCTGTTGGAGGAAAAAATAAGTATATAAATATCCAGTTAATACATATTTACATTTATATCAAATATATATTTATCTCATGATCAAAATGAAATAAATGCAAATTTTAATGATAAATAAACCAAACCTTCAGCTAGTTTTTAGTGCAATGCAGATCAATGAATATCTCCTAGCAACAATTGCCTTTACTCGAATATGAATTGATGCTCCGCCTACTTTATATTTTGTAAAGTTTATAGCAGCTGGCTCTATATAGAACACATCTGATTAAGATAAAGCTTCTCGCGTTTATCTCAATTCTCGCTCGTTGATTGCCGTCGATTGCGGGCTGTCAAATATTTAATATGCTGCTGGAGTCCAATGGAGGAGCGAAACTTTAACTGAAGCATCAACTTGGGTAGCAGTGGACAATGGGCCAGGCTGAACTTTTGGCTTTTATTGGACATGTACTACCAATAACTGATAGCCACCATTTGCAGCTGCAGCCATTCAATTTTCGACCAAAAGAAAACAAAAAACACAGCTAAAACTAAGGGGAAAAATGGCAAGAAAGCCATGGAAAGCAGAGAGGGCGAAGCGAAAGGAAAATACACCGCTGCAACTTTGAAGCAGCGCGCAGAGCAACTGACAGCTGGCACCAACTTATAACTCGGTCTATGTAGAGAGCGGGGCGGGGCAGCTGGCCCAACTGGAGCTGCGCTGTCTGAGCCCTAAGGGCAGCTGCTATATCAAGAAATACACACTCACACACACACACACATACAGCGCAAAAGATACAAAACTTGCTAGCGAAAAAAAAGAAGAATTAAGTAAAAATAAAAAGAAGCTGGAAAAAAAGTTTCAGTTACGTGCTGTTGCTTTTAATTGAATTTTTTTCCCAGTGCCTAGACTGACGCTGTTGCTGCTCACTGGTCGCTGTGGTGAACCAATGCTCGGACCAGCACATCCGTATCCGTCTGGCGTTTCCGCCGCGGCTTCAGACACCAACCGTAAGAGAGCAGCAGCAGCAGCAGCAGCAGGAGCAGCAGGAGCAGGAGGAGCACCTAAAGCATAGACTTGGATTCGTGTCCAAGTACTAGCCCTGACTGGAGGCAGTTTTCTTGTTATTTTGAAAGCGCCAAGTCGCAAGTCCTTAAGCGGTTTATATTCGTTTACACTGATTTGCAGCTTGAAAAGTGTCCCGACCGCCCGACCAGCTAGCAGCTCGTATACCCTGCAGCCATTCAAGTGAATAAGCGAAAGTGTGGAAAAGAAATGCAGCTTAAGGGCTTAAATGCAAATAAGGCTCCCTGCACAGGTTATCGATTAATCGAGGCATGTGTTGCTACCGATAACTTGAGCACATTCATGATCTGAAGTTCAAATGTTTGAATATTAATTGTCAAGTAAAAAGCGTATTACTAGAGTGCATATGGAAGTGTTATCGATAGTCGATAGAAAATCGCTTTCTTACCCTCTAGATAATCTCTATGACTAACATTTCCGTAATGCAATTTAAACATGCCAAGTAATGCCATTGATATTTGAGTCACATACGTCGTTATCGATCGATAGCCTTTGAATGTTCAGTCATGCCAGTTAAATAATTGAACTTTTATAGGCATGCCAGATGGTCGAGCATACCCGCTGCTAGCGTGCTGCCTTGCTTTCTGCTGCAAGCTTTTAATTAAGAAGTTTCAATTTAAGGCCCCAACTGGCTAGCTGCACTCGCCGCCCAGGCCGGGCTATCATAATAATTTGATTTACTCGCTCACTTAGCGGCTCTGCCCGGGCGGAGTCAGTTGTATTCGGAAACTCATTCGGCCATGATTTAGCCTTCATCGATTATTTTTCAGTTTATTTTACATATATTAACATTTAGATACTGAACCCTTTGACTATTTGTTAGGAAATGTCTACGAATAGTGTGGGCTCGGTTACATCGGCAGTCGTGCTTCTGATATCGTTGGTGCTGGTTGTCGACTGCCTTGCCTGTCGAGCCGTCTACAGATCTGGTAAGATTCGGAACACATCTCTCCCCACCCCCCCACCCCCTCAATATTGTCGCACTCGCATTGTAGATCTGGTATCGTGCACCAGAAACGGCGGCGTCTGTCGCGAAGTAAATGCCTGCCCCAGAAGTCGGCATGCGGGTGTGAAAACCATCTGCATATTGCGCGGCAAAATCTGTTGTATGAACGCGAAATGACGTGAAGGCATCCAGCGAAGGCAACTCAACATTTGTAAGCAAGCCGATGGACTGCCGAGTGCCAAGAACCACCCCGACAGAAATTGAATAATGTTTTGTAATGTATGATACTAATTAAATATGCCTGTTAAACTTTGAAAATGTCTACAAATTGTCTTGTTAAAACTCCCATGTAAAATTTGTGTATCGAAATTATATATGACGCTCGTTAGTCAACAGGCTAAGCCGCTCTTTTTTTTTTTTTTTCATTCACATTTAGTTGATGTGCCACAAAATAATTTTTCAAAACTTCTCGTAAATTTCTGAAAGCTTTACTGATGCCTGAGCATAATATTGAAGGATAGAATTTAACACAAAGAAAATATTTCTCAAGCTAATTGGATAATTTTTCAGTTTCAATCACTGTCAACACATTAATCCAACTGCCGTTGCTTTAGCTGTGGATCATATGTTTAGCTTCAACCCCTTGCCAGCCATGCATTTGTCTGCATGGGCGACTGGGCGAGCGCGCAGCAGCTTTAGGTTGTGGGCCAAATGACGTCACGAGAAATCAGGTCAACACCACGCGCAGGCTGAGCGAGCGCAACTAAAATCCGTGTGCGTTTCTTTTTTTTTTTTTTTTGAATTCAGCAAAAACGGCAACTCACCGTGCTACACTCACTTATTTATGTATGTCTAGATGTAAGTATGTTTGAATGCATGTTTGTGGATATAAAAGTGTGGTACTCGGTTCGAGAAACGTAGAAGGGCATATTATCTCAGCCTTGCAGATGCTTGCGGTCAGAGAATCGAGACTCACTCACTGTGGCTTAGATGGAAGCTGCATTCGTTGGGACTACAGACAATCGGAAGAGACTACTACTTTTATCACTGTCAGCACAGTTCCTTAGAGTTCTTTAAATATGAAAATAAATGGCAGAAAATTCTGTGCCTATACGATTATTTACTAAGAGACCGTATATAAATATTGGTTTTAATTCACTATATTATATCTTACTCTTCTTTTTTATTTGACTGACTCAATTAAGTTTTGCAATCGCTCTGGAAGAGTATTACGCAGTCGCTTAGACCCTTTAGTTAATCTTTACACTAACATTTTTTTGGGCTTGAGTAAGGCCTTGTACCTAGTCTTTGCTCAGTCTCTCTCTCTCGTTTGCCGCCTCTCTCTCTCTCTCTCTCTCTCTTTCTCTCACACACACACACTCACACTCACCTTGTCTTGGGGTCTTGGTCATTAATAGTCCTCTATTTCTTTTTTTTTTTTTTTTTTTGCTCTACCGCCCGCTGCTCGCAGGCTTCAAATTTTTATGTTTCGCAAGCATTTTTTTCCTTTTGACATTTTTGTTGAATTTTTGCTGTGTTTGGTGAATTACTGGTAAATTCGGCTTCAGAAAAGAAGGCATAGAGCCAAAGAGAGTGAGAGTGAGGTAGGTTAGCAAAGGGCAGGCGGCAGGCTCAAGAGTGAATGGCATTTGTTTTTCCATATATTGATTGCTTTTTAATGGATTTTTTGTGGACTCTGGTCCATAAGGTGACCAGGCGCCGATCTCTCTCCCTCTCTCTCTTTCTCTTTCTCGCGGTGCAGCTGTATTCTTTGCTCGTATTAATTTTATTTACATAGTTAAATGGTTCAATTGTTTGACTGTTGATTTACTGCTGGAATTTCAGACAGCAAAATTAATTGTTTGATTTGTGGGCAGCAAGGACTACATACATACATACATACATATACACATACATACATCTAGGACATACAACTAGGTCAACTGCGTGAGTTTTGCTCCCGGTTTACTGATTTTATTTGCACAGTTTATAAATAAAAAGCTGACAGACGTGGCCTGGCAGCTGCCACTCCTGCGGAGTTTTCCCAGCGGCTCAGTGTTTTTCTTTTCGATTTGCTTTTGCTTTTGATATCTGTTTCTATTGTGTGCTCTGGCTGAAGTTCGCCTGCATGCGTTCAGCCAGTCAAACGATTGTTGTGTGTCAATCAAGCAGGTAACTGGCTGCAACTAAGTTGTAAGACTTCTGCCATGTCGCACAACAAAACAATAACAATGGACATGATGTACACACCACACACATCCGCACAGAAACTCACTTACATTCGTACTTTCGTACTTTGCGAAACTATTCACCACGCTGCTGCTCTTTGATAACGGCAACTCTTTGGCTCTCTTACGGCATTCGTTTCAGCTGGGCAGCCGTGCCGCAAGACTCTCACGCATTCCAAAGACCATGGCAACAGTCACGGCAACAGTCAGCTTTCATCTTTTTTTTTTTTTTTTTTTTTTTAGCACACGCGCCTGACTTGCTGCCAGGGCTGCCAGGCTGCCAGGCTGCTAGGCTAGCCCTGCCCCCTCCAGAGCCGTTCGTTCAGCTGGTCGCCTGTCGCCTGTCGACTGTCAAATCAATTTGTCAGAAATCAGTGACAGCTGCTTACAGCCAAAACACACAAACATGGCCCAGGCCACAGAGCCACAGCGGCCGAGCTGCCGCCTTTCCCCGATGAGTTGTCATGGCAAAAATATATATAAATATATACAAAGAGCAGCAACAACAACAACACCAAAAATATGTAGCAAAAAAGGAGCTGGCCTGGTGTGTAAATTATAGCGCATATTTGCCCCATTTCTTTTTCTGTTTTCTCAAATTGCTTTGCAGATTGCCGACATTTGAAAATTGTCTACGGCATATCAAGCACTTTCGACATTTACAACTCATTTTTGTGAAATCTCTACTCTCCTCTTCTATTTTATTTTTCAAGTTCGAAGCTGTGAGACAAGCGTCTTTTGTTTGCATGCCACACACATACACAGACACCCATACACACACATACACATACATTTATATATATGTATACACATGCCGCTCTGTGCGCTACCAGGCGTATACGCAATTTCCCAGACAATAGCCGCCCAAGAAGAAACCCCAAAATGCAAAAAAAAAAAGAACACGGGAAGGGGCGAATAAAATAGAATACGAAAAGGTCTTTGACTGAGCCTTGCTGATGCCCTAGTCGTAGGCGCAACATGCTATTTTTGTCAATCCGTTGGGCATCTATAGGGTTAATTATAAACACAATGGAAACCGGATCTGTTGTGTTTATATTTGAACATTATGGCTGAGAGGCAGGCAGACCATTTTTTTTTTTTTTCTTCCCTTATAAGCATAAAGCTACAAGGGAACAAATAAAAACAAAAACACTTCAGGCATTGAAATAATCATACTATTTGATTGCTTTAGAGTTGCAAAATAAATATTATTTCATGCAAGTTAAGAATCATGGAAGACAAATTAGAGAAGCAAATCGGATCTTATACCGTTTATAAGCCTCATGAATTATACGTTATTAATTATATTATATATTATTGTATATATGTTATACTTTATTTTTATTTATTTATTTTAAATATTATTCATTATTGATAAGTCTCAAACGGCTAAGACTTAAAATTTTATCTGTAGAATTTTTTCAAATATAGTACAAATTTACAAGTAAAAAAATAATAAATTAATAAATAAAAAAATAAAAATAAAAATATATAAATAAAATTAAAATATATAATCCTGGTAATTGTCAAACACATAAGAAAAAACTTAATAAAAAATACAAATTAAAAAAAATATACATGTAAAATTATTCAAATACTTTTTTACTATTGGTATAGGTATTTATTTATTATATTACGCATTTTTTTATTTTATTTTTTCCGAATACATATATATTTTATATTTTATTATCTATGTATATTGATTATTATATTTTGCATATTAATTCAACAATACATAATTGCATATGAAATTAATTTGTACTATTAAATCAATTATAATTTATCAACTGATTTCAAATTCTCTGCAATTATATCCTGTTTCTCTCTTGTAGTTAGAGAGTAGCTTAGAGTCGAGCGTGCCGTGAATTATGTACGCAGTGTTATTATTATTTTTTTTTCTCTCTCTATATATTTCAGACACGCCAGCAGTAGCTAGAAAAGTAACGATAAAAACAACAGCAACAACAACAACAACAACAACAACAGGAACAGCGACAGCATCTACAGCAGCCAACAACAAAAAATCCGCAGCATGTTTGCTGCTGCTTCTTTTTATTTATTTTTTCGTTTGTAATCTCTAACCCTTTTTTCGGGAGATGGTGCTGCTGTTGTTCCTGTTGTTGTTACGTCGTTTTTTGTTTGACCAACTACCAACATACAAGCTCATAAATAAGTAGGCAAAGGCTTGGGTCCTGTTTGGCCAGCCCCCCTCACAGACACACACACACACACACACACACACACACGCACACAGAGAGAGCCCCAACCCAGCCCTAACTCGGCTCGTCTGCCACGCCTAGCGGCAGTCGCCTCCCTATGCTTATGGTTGAAAATGAAAAATGGATTTCTGTGTCAGTTGGTTGCCATAATTTCAGTTCGTTTCAGGCTTTGACTCAGGCCCAGCCCCATCCCCATGCCCAGCTGCAGCTCTCGCCTCAATCTCAGAGTTCGCTTTGAGGCGCATTCATCATTTGGCATTCAGTCATCATCCACGGCTATTTTTGTTTTTGTGCGAGTGTTGTTTTTTTTTTTAACTTTTGCTTTTGTGGGCTATTTGTTTGCCATGTTGCCCCGTTTATTTAATTAATTATTTTAAAGATCTGCCGCCCTTTTTCGCTTTTAATTAATTTATCAAAAGTGCAAATAAAAATTGTTCGCGCAACGATCAAATTCGAGTGTCCCTTTGCAGGTTGGCCGCTGCTGTTTTTTTTTTTTTGTTTTTCGTGCTCCTCTTGTTTAATATTTTGTTTAAAATAAAGCAAACTTTAAATTAACCCCCACCGTTGCCCGACTAAGTGGGGTTAAACTGCGTGGCGCGGCTCCAAGCGAAGCCATGCCCAAAGTTCTGAGAGTAGAAAAAAGTTTGCTGCGTTTTTTTTTACGATTTTGTTTTTTATTAATTTCTCTTTATTATATTTATATAATGTATACGTACATAAATTTATGTTGCCGGCGTACCTGGCTGCTGATAGGTCTAATAACTCCCCGGGTCGCTGTAATCCTTTGGGTCACGTTGTTTGGCCGTCCTGCCATTCTGCCATCTTGCCATCCTGTTGCCGGCCTAATGGACACGGCAAGTCACGTAAATGACGCTGATGATAATGTTGATGCCGCTGATGATGATGTTTATGCCGGCTACGTGTTCATTGCTGTCACAGCAGGCTCTAACTTTTTGCAACTGTCCCGCCCGCTCCCCTCCTCTCACCCCCGCTGCACCCGTCCGTTCGCCTTTTGTGTGTTTTTGTCTCTGGCCAGCGTCCATCGTGGCGTATGCGTTATATTCAATGAGTAGTTGGCAACAGCAGTTGGAACTGTGCGTCTGGTTGCATTAAATATTAATTTGTGCAGCTCAATTCCCAGTGATGGGGCCACCCGCCCCTTTGCCGCCTCCGGCACTGTATGCCTGCCGTATGCACACACACATATGTATGTATGTGGACACACATCCGCTTACCAAATTGCCAAAAACGGAAATTAGTTACAGAAGTTATAATTAAATTCCTTCGAGTAACGGACAAACAGGACCTGCATATACCACTGTCTATCTGTGTGTATGTGTGTGTGTGTGTACGTGTGTGTGTGCAACAAACTGTGCATGTAAACAGGCCGTGTAGCTGCGTCCGGAGCTGCTCCATAGACAACACTTGACTGCGCAGGAGGCGAGAGCCCGTTTTGAAGAGGACACCCAAACAGAGCCACAGAGGCAGGACCCAGAGTCTTAATTAGAAACACTTTGAGGCTGACTGATTGCCGGCGGTGGGGTCCAAGCACACATGTGCGTAGGTATTTCTGAACAGAAGGTTGTCTGCCCCAGTGTATGTATATATGCGTGTGAGTCTGTGAGTCTCCACATGATGTTGACTTTCAGTCATTAGTAGAAACATTTTATGCTCGACGAAGGCTTTAAACATGAAACATCCCCACCATCCGCCCGCCCACACCTGCTGCTAATGTTCCAGCTTACAAATTCTCATCTCAATTCAAAAATATTTGCATATGATGTTGCTGAGCATAAGTCTAAAGAGAAACAGAACAAAAATTGTTGACAGCATACTTGCGCAGATTCTATAATTAGGCGAGCTAGCTTTAAGGTACAACATGAATTTGCTATGACTTTAAGAATGTTCTTCATATCCTTGACAGATAATTGAATGAAATGCACTGCAGTAACCCAAAGCCGTTGAAGTAAGTAAAGAAAAGACCAGGCCAAGACAAAGCTTAAGGCGTACAAAGGCAAACAAATAATGTTTCATGCATTGGTCTTGCTAAACAGTTCAGCTAGAGTGTATACTAAGCCTATCAAATACGATGGTTACATTATTAATATAAAAAAAAATATTAATTAGCAATTAATTATTATATGTAAACAAAATAAAAGAGATAATCAGATATATAAAATGTTCACTATATAATTACTTCATATTTTTTGTAGAATATATACGAATTTAATTGGAAATTAATTTGTACACAATATTTGTTATTTATTTCTTTTAATTTATTCTATTTTATTTATTTGTATTTTTATTTTATTTTATTTCATTTTATTTTATTTTATTTTATTTTATATTATTTTATTTTATTTTATTTTATTTTATTTTATTTTATTTTATTTTATTTTATTTTGTTTTATTTTATTTTAGTTTTTATCATAATAAAAATTTAATTTATCTTGTAACGTACATGGAAATTAAATAAAAATAAAAATGTAAGTTTGACTTTGTTTCCTCAAAATAGATTTTCCTATGATAATATATAATTTTAATTAATATATAATTTTATCTATATCATAAATGTTCAATATGTAAATCTCAAATTTCAATCTCTCTCACAGCAACTGGAAAAACGGTTGTCTCCAATTCTTTCAGAAAGCAATCTGGCCAACACTGCGTATACGCAACGTTTCAATTGATTGTATTTGCTTGTGTTTTTGGCGACAACTCTGACAATTCGATGGCATAATTCGGCGCAGTTACAGCGACGCTTACAGCTTCATACGGACTGAGCTCGTATTTCGCCGTTCAAACAGCTGTTCGCATATGTCGGCATGTGTGTGTGTGTGTGCATGTGTGTGCGTGTGTGTTTTTATGCACATACGCTTTGACTGCCCTGGTGTCTTTTATTTTCTGATATTTTTGCTGCTGTTGTTTTTGGCTGACAGACGCACATTGCGTATACGTAATACGTAAATGTGAGTGCTTTTAATAAATGCTGTGGCATGCGTGCGCCGCTGCCGACAGCGCTGCCGGCGACGACGTCACTTTATTATTGAATATGTCGCCGTGCCCATTTGCATAATTGATCGGCAACGATGCGCGAATCGCAGAAGCGGGCAAATTTTAGGCCCGTAATCGGCTGACAAGCATTCGATTTGAGCATTTGCTAAACAATAAAACTTCCGTGCGTGACAGCCCTCACATTGTTCGTGGGAGGGGAAGATGAGAGGGGGTGGGGAGCATACTCAACATATAAATGTATATACATACATACATATATATATATATATTTCTACATGCTTTGTTTCACTTTTATTTTCTATGTGATGCACAGCATAAATGACGACAGACTTCAATAATTGATGCACATGTGCTGTGCGTGTGTGTGCGTGTGTGTACGTATGTGTTTGATTTATGCGTGTCCTCGCCTGCTATTCAATTGTGCAAATCAATTACAATAATCGACGCACGCAGCTCGAAGAGGGGTGTTCAACCATATAGATCAAGTGCGTGTGAGCTTTTTACGGAAGTATTTTGAGGGCGTGGCCAGGCAAAGCAACATCGTTTGGGCGTTTTGTGCTGAGAGTGAAAGAAATATTTCAGATACTAAAGACGCGGGAATCATAAGTATACAACAAATCAAACCCAATCAGTTTATATCCACAGTATAACAGAAATCAATTTAAGTAAAGAAAAGAAGAATTAGATTAGAGAGAGAAGAAAATTAATGACTTGAATTGAATGGAAAATGTATATATAGAGGGTAGGTATTATATATAAAGGCAGCAGAGGATACAGAATGACATATATATACCTGTATATAAATAATATATATAAAGAATAGAATAGCATATATTAGTCAGACGAGAAAAGGATGAAACACAAAATAGATAGTGAGGGTATCAGTATAATTATTATCAAGATCTTTAGATTCTTCAATCATTTCATTTCCCTTACTAAAGAACGAAGTCAGCTACTGCAATTGCTATTTACAGACATTTCTCTATTTCAACTGTTGTGAGATTTGCTCGCTCGAGCTCTACCAAATCAAAATTGTTCATAGCTGAGTCGCTTCTGTGCGCATTTTTAAAAGTCAATCGCCATTGCTGTTGTTGTTGTTGTTGTTGCGGCTCTCAACACAAACTCGAGTCAATGGCAATTGTAGCTTTAGCTCGGGTCCATTACTCACTCCGCGCACTTAAGTATACTATTTATTTACCTATTCGGCAGTCATTTAGCCGCAATTACCAAAGCATCCAATTGTAATCAGTGATGGGCCCTCACTGCTCGCTGCTCGCTGCTCGCTGCTCGCTGCTCGGCTCTCTGCTGACTGTATCCCTGGAGTAAAGCGCGTCAATTACTTGAAGTTTCTGTGTTTATTACCCCTGGATAGAGGACGATGAGGCCGAGGAAGAATGCCCGCAGCTGCTACAAGTCAAATAAAACATATTACAAATGCCACGGCCAGCCCCCTTTTGCCCAGCATCTGGGCACTATTACTCAGACTTAAGCGCCTCGAGATGTGCCAGCAATCTGACAAATTTCGCACAAATTATGCGGCGAACACCACAAAACGATGACGACCATGATGACAGTTGTATGGGATGGAGGCCAGCATGCCTGCTAAGCAGAGGAGCAGGACGATGTCCTCTGTCTGTCTGTTGTCGACTTCGTGCCCGTGCCTCAGCCATAGCCTCAGCCGGGCACAGCACAACAAAAGGCGACGAAATTATTATTGCATTAAGTGGAATTATTAAATTTCATCGGCATCGAAGGCGGCCGCAAACGGAAACGTAACGACGGCTCAGCACAAATAAAAATAAATAAATCTAATCAAAAATAAGCACACAAATAAAATCCACAAATGATAAAATAAAAATACAGAAAAAAAAAACGAACACTGCAAAAGAAGAGACAGCCAAAATAAATCAATAAAAGGAGACAATGACACAAAAAAATATGCGGACTGAGCCCGAACCCGGACCCGGTACGGGTCCCGCAGCCCGTAGTCCGCAGTCCGAACTCGGCTTCAGTTACAGTCGGCGGGGCGCAAAGTTTTTGGCGGGCCACTCAAATCAACATAAAGTTTGATATATTGTGCCGCATTGGCAGCGCCCGAGTCCTGCCAATGTCCTGCGTTGATTTAATGGCCGGCAAGCCCAGGGCTGAGCCAGTGGGTGTGGCAAGCGGGAGGGCGGGCGAGAGCAGCACTACTTATTACGGCCGCCGCTTGTCGCCATTGTTGTCAATTTGCTCGTGTCTTTGACACTGACAGCCCCAGCCTCCCCAGCAGTCGGCTAAGCGGAGCAGGGGCTAGTTGAAGAGGGGACAACCGAGCGGTATGCTGCCCTGCCCTGCCCTGCCCTGCCCTGTGGCCTGCCATTCAAATTGTAGTCGCATCATCATCTTTATGGCTATTGTGATTTCGGAATTAATTGCTGCCGCTGCGACACATAAACGGCGCCCGCTAGGTGGCGCCACAGTGCTTAAAAGGATTTGTACAACACTGCCCCACTGTCTCTCTCTCTCTCTCTCTCTCCCTCGAACTCCCTCTCTCCCTGTTTCTCTTTCGGCCACATTTCTGACCAGCAGAGTGAGTCTGTGTGTGTGTGTGTGGGTGTGCGTGGGTGGGCATCTTCTTCGGTTACTTGATTGCCCTCAAAAGTATGCAATGCTAATAAATTCAGTTTTATGTGGGGCTGAGTTTGAGTCGAGCCCACGCTCAATTTTCAGCAACTGCCGCTGGGAATTCCGTTGTCTTCGGCTGCACACTTTTATGACAGATCATTAAAATTTCTGCTCCTCGCTGCTTCTTCTTTTTTCTTCTTTTTTTTTTTTTTCTTTGTACATTTAAGTAGCCTGTTTGTCTTATATTTATGGCGCCCGATTTGGGGGCTCGAGCTGTTGCTGTTTGCAGCATTCCTCTCTCTCTCTCTCTCTCACACACTCACTGTGTGTGCGTGTGTGTCAAAGGGTGCATTAATATTGAACTTTATTGTCTCTGTGGGTCAGTGGCAGTTCCAGTTCGTCTTCAGCTCGGCTGGCTTGACTGCGCCGCATCTAAAGTGTTAATGGCCCATGTGGCCCCATAGTACTTAGCGAGGTTAAACAAATTTGCTTGGGTTAGCTACATTAATTTGAATACTCAAGGCGCAAGCACAGCGACGGCCGATGGGCCGCTTATGGGTCAGAGCTAGAGGGCAAGTGAAAATATTTATAAATCTATAAATATATCATTAAATTTTGATCGTTACTAAATAAGTAGAGTAATTTAAACAAATCTGTTTGCTTTAGTTAAATTAATTAATTACATAATAATAATATATATTTTATAGTTAATTGAGAGTCTTTCTGAACAAAATTCCGTTTAATTAAATCAGTTTTTATATAGTTGCCTTCTGCTTTTGCAAGTATCCCCTAATAAAATGAACTACCTGTCGTAAGGCAAAGCCCGAACAACCTTTGAATCGAATTGCTTCTCGGTTTCTGCCCCACAACAGCTTAAGACGTGCAACCAATTTCTATAATACTCCACGATTTGATTGCTTTAAATGCTTGAAACGTGTTGGCAGAACCACACAAACACACACACACACACAGACAGAAAGAAATACAAATTTGAAGTCAATTGATGTAATCTATTAGTTACAGATGTAAATGTCAGAAGTACTTAAGAAAGTATCTCAATTTCTTCCGCTCAAGCGTCGGCGAGCTAAATGTGACATTTATTTTTATCTCTCCAGCAATACCAATAGCTATTTGGCTATTTTGCGGCAACAACTTGGCGTCGACAAGCTGCCTAACGCACCTGACAAACTTGCTTTAATGTATGTCAAATCTCAGTGTGCGCCAAGACAGAAGAAGAAGAAGAAGTAGTAGTAGCAGAAGAAGATGAAGAAGAAGATGTTTGGTAGGTAGCATCACCGCAGCCGTAAAAAACAGCGGCCTCTTTTCGACATTTGAGTGACATTATTTGTGTCAACAATAAAACACTCAAAAAGCGTGTTAGTCAAAGAGAGAGAGCGAGAGAGAGACCAGCAGAGAGGAATACAGAATGAGAGAGAGAGAAAGAGGACTACAGATATTGCTAGACAAATGGAACCAGAAACTGAACCCGATGCGGACAGTACAATTTAAAATTCAATAAAACTTCAATCAGCATTTTGGAATGTGTGTATTGGCGCGAGTGTGTGTGTGTGTGAGTGAGTGAGTGTGGCTGTACGTGTGTACACATTGGCACGCCCAGCAACGACGACAGCGCCCAGCAATTTAAACAAATTGAAAGCAAGCGCAAATAAAAAACAGTTTGTTGCCACTTTTCACATCAATTACGCACTTCAGCCAAAACAGACGACGACGATGACGACGACGACGGCGACGGCGACGGCGATGACATCGTTGTCAACGCCGAAGACGTAGAAAACCGAAGCACTGGCCGCTTTCCTAAGGACGAGACGACGAGATGTCCTCGTTGGCGGCTGCTTCTAGCACAAAAATAACACTTGAAACTAAACGCGCATTCAGGCGACGACGTCGCCAGCCGGCAGCGCAGTTGTTGGGCGTGCCACACCCCACACAAAGCAAAGCAAAGCATACCGCCCTCCCACCCCCCGTCCGGCAACAACAATTTTCGCCTGCGTACACGGCGTTTTTTATGCGCCAACTGACAGCCCCTCGGTTCTAGCTACCTTGTCTCGCCCTCTGCTCGCCCCTTTCCACCACCTACCGCCCACGGCCCACCGCCCGTCGCAGCCCGTTCCCAGCCCCATCGACCTACACAGAAACCCAAACCTTCAGAATTTGAATACGTGTGCATTGGTGTGAGCTTGCCTCTATGTGTGTGTGTGTGTGTGTTTGTGTTTGTATGTGTGTGTGTGTTTGTCTATGTTTTCGTTTGCGAAAAGCGAAAGTAAATGTTTGAAAATCGTAAGGAAGGAAAAATCAAGTAAGCATCAAAAAAAGCGAGTGAAAAAAAAAAACAACAAAAAAATAACGGATATTTATCTTTGACGAAGATTATATGCCCTTGACGGTGGGGTCTATTAAAATGATTGAGCATTTGCCGAATGCACGTCGCAAAAATTTATGATTCGCCATTAACTAAAGATAACATTCTCGCCTGCATAAACATGATATATGTATATCATTTAGGCTTCGAGGCGCATTGAGTATATACAATTGATTTGCGATTAGCTTCTGCTCATACTTTGAATAATTTAAAATGATTTATTTTCTACTGATAATCGAAAGTTTAAGTTATGGATGATGGGTGTATAAAGTATTTGGCAACAATTACTTAGAATGAGTATTTAAGAATAACTTAAAATTAGTTTCGATTGAGAATTGATCTTAATGGAGTCTTAGTTATATTCTTTAGTTATACTAATAATTATAATAATATCAAATTTAAGCTTTCAGCTAATCTAATATCAATAAGTATATGCAAATATGAAATCTACTCTTAAAGAAAATATATTACACATATAACACTTATATATAAGTAACCCCCTTTCCGGGTACTACAATTTCATATAAAACTCCCCCAAAAAAATGAGGAGAAGAAGATAACGAAGTCAAGAAGCTTTGAACTAATTCCTTTCATAGCCACTCCCATTGACACATTGCCATCTTCAAGTGAGATTCAGAGTATCCTTTAGTAGAGTATGCAGAAACAAATATAAAAAAAAAGCGAAAAAAAAAATCAAGTAGAGGAAAAAAAATCCAACTTGGTTTTTATTGCGCGTGATAACAAGCGGGGAGTTGCGTGGAAATGGGAATGGCAATGGGAGTGGGAATGAGAGTGGAAATGCTAGTGGGAATGGGAGTGCGACTGGGTCTGGGTCTGGGTCTGGGCACTAGAGCTGGATAGACATGGGCACTGGGTTTTCAGCTTGGCTGGGCTGGGCTGTGCTGCTCTGGACAGCGCTGTTTGATGTTATTATAGATGACGATGATGGCGATGACGACAGCGTGTGGCACACACACACACACACACACACACACACACACACAGTGAACGAAGTCAATGATGATTTTTGCCTTCTACTTCGGCCTCAACTTTGACTGACTCGGAGAGCTGCCAATCAGAGGCGACGCGGCAAATGTCTTCTTGTTCTAGCGCATGTTTCAGGTTGTCAAGACGGCGTCAAGTACCAGAATGGGCATGTGTGTCAGTGTGTGTGTATGGCCATTACTTTGTTGCCTAGGCATTGCTATTGACAATAATTCCAGGTAAGTTAACTTGACGCTGTCTGTTTCAGCTCATAAATCTCAACAAGTCTGCATCTGCCTTTCATAATTTATATATATGCGCATATAAAATAAATAACAATTTGAACTTGTACCCAGAAATTAAGCAATGAAAAATAGGGTTTTCACACAAAAATCTTAAGTATATAGCAAACGAAAATTTGAAAAAAAAAAATATTAATAATAATTATAATTAATTAGACCAAGTAAAACCCTAGTGAAAAATTTTTCACACAAAAATATTAAGTATATGCAGTAATAGATAGCAAACAAATATTTGAAAAAAATAATATAAATAATAATAATTAATTATTAATTTGACCAAATAAAACCCTAGTGAAAAATTTTAAAATTTTGTTCTATACATTAAAAAATATATTATGAAAGGTAAAGTGTATTAGAACTTTTTCTTATGCTTTCAGGTAGGTCGGTGCTTGCTCCTGTCTATCCTCTCGAAATACTGCTGCTCTGCTGCCCACCTTATTTTGCAATTTGATTAAGGATATTGAGTAGAAAATTGGCTGCAAAGGTATTTGGCCGCCTTTCTAATAAAATTCACTGGTTAAAAGGAAAAGGTATATGTAGTTTTCATTTAGTACATTCGCCCACAGCTGCTGCTGCCGCAGAGCAGCAACTGAAAGGTCAATGAAATAAAAGTCTGGTTAGCAAATAGGATATTCCATGGAATCGGAATGGCCTCGACTTAAATTCAATACAAGAAATTACTTTGGAATATAATAATGCGAATCGTGCAATTAACATTAATTTTGATGGGCGCCCAAAATGTATTTAAATAAGCCAAAGGAATTCGTTGAATAAACATGAATTCAAATAGAGGCAAATTCCTATTACGCGCCGCTATGCCGAAGTAATTATAAGAGAAAAGCGCGAGTACATTTCCACGGCAGATATTTAAGTGAAATTTTCTTTATTTTTATTCTTTACCTGCTTCCGCTGTTGCTGCCATTGTTTAGGCCACACACAGATCAGAGCTGGCAAAGCTCCTGCTGCTCCTGCTCCTGCTGCTGCTGCTGCTGCTGCTGCTGCCACTGAACAATATGCAATAATAACAATTTACATATTCATGAGCCGCTTACGCACACAAACACAGTGAAAACACGGCAGCAACAGCAACAGCAACAACAACAGCAATAGAGGGGGCAGAGTTTGCATAAAGAGCAGCCGCCGCTTAAAAGAAAAAACAGAAACCGAAACAACTCCCAATTCGAATAGCCCGGCCCGAGAATAGCAGAGACCTTTTGTTAAGCTCTGTAACTGTAGATGGCCAAATATTTATAAATGTTTATTTATTTTGTTCATATACAAATATATGTGCATATACATTTTCATGATATTTGCTTGCGGACGGAACTGCCAACTGCCAACTGCCAAATGGAAATGGGGGCCCTGGCCGTTCGTTTGATGCCTGCAAATTATATATGCAGCGTATTTGATTTCAAATTTGTTGATTTCAATATGGCCAATGATAATACGAAAAGGGAAGAAGATGCTACAAGTAACATCAATTTTGCACTGGGTCTTGTCTTATTTATAGTTGTCAACATGAGTTAGCAGGCACTGTCTGTTCGTGTGTGTGTGTGTGCGTGCGTTCCTTGGGGAGTTTCTGGGTCAGCGCCGTTGGCTATGAATTGCAAATGAAAGGCAATTCTCAAAATAGCCGTAGTTATGCGAAATTTTCGAGGCTGTGGCTGTGCGGCAGCTGAAGCTGCTTTTGGTTGCTCTTAGCTTCTGCTCTTTGATAATCTCAGCAGAACCTACCACAAAAATAAATCAAAACAGCGAGCAGCGAGCAGCGACGCCGGCAGCGACTGAGGCGTGCACCAAGCCAAACAAAAAAGAAAAATTCACGAAGAGCCGAACGAAGATGTTGGCGCTGTTCTCGCTTTGCAGCATCCACATTCCGACGGAGTCGGCGCTTCCATCGATTTTGCTCTCGCTCACGAGTTGCTGCCCGCTCTCTCACTATCGCTCTCTCTCTTTCTCTCTCGAACAATGGCTGTGGCAGCGCTAGCAGCAGCAGCAGCAGCAGCAGCAGCAGCAGCAGCTTTTGTGGACGCGCTGGACTCTTTGGCATGCTCAGCCAGCCAGTCAGTCAGGTACAGACAGTTGACGTGTGCGGTTTGTGCAGCGGCTAAGCGCAACAGCAGCGTATCGAGATAGTCATAAACAGAAAATACACAAATTGCCTGCAGAGCGCCCATCGAGTGGAAGAAGAAGAAGAACAACAACAAGAGGAAGAGCACAGCACATGTAATACTCGTGTGTGATAAAATGTGAAACACAAACAACAACAGCAACAGCAACAGCAACAGCAGCAGCAGAAGCAGTGACAATAACAACAACACGGCAAAAGTGTCGCGCGCGTGTAACTGTGAGTGTGTGTCTGTGTGCCTGTGCCTGTGTCTGTGCCTGTGTGTGTGTGTGTGCGAGCGCTGCGTGTCACATATCAGCTAAAAAGAAAGCAAGCATACAAAAAAATACAGTGGAAAACGCGCAGCGCAGCGACAGAAAAATTCGTTCAACGGCAACCGCCGCCGCCAACGCCGAAGCCGCCACCAACAGCAGCAGCAGCAGAAGCAGCAGTAATAACAGCAGCGACGCCGACAGCGACGCCAGCAGCAGGTAGGGCGCAGCATTAATTTTACAGCAAGAGCAAGAACCGAGTGCTGGCAGCATACTCACCACACCCTGATCCTACAGGAGGCAGCAGCAGCAGCAACAGCAGCAGCAGCAGCAGCAGCAACACCAAGAACAACACGCGGCAGTTGCGCAAAGAGCAGCATGCGCTCTCTTTCGATACGCGCTTCTCTTCTCTTCTCGCACACTCGGCTCTCAGCTGGTCTGCACGTGGAGCCTGTGCAGAGCAATTGGCATCCCAGTTGTGCTGAGTTTTTGGTTCAGTTGCCTTTTGTAATTTTTCGTAGCATACTTTTATGCTGCTGCTAGCTCAGCAATTTCTTTGCTGCTGTCGCTATTTATTGTCCCAGTGTCTCTGTGTATGTGTGTGCGAGTCTCTGTGTGTGTGTGCGAGTGCGAGTGCGAGTGCGAGTCTGTGTGCTAATTGTGTTGGCCAATTTTTGAGCGTTGGCTCCCGCTTGGCGAAAATTGATACAATGTGTAAACAAAACTAAACAATTACGTGAATCGAAATTGAATTTTCTTGAACAACTGACCTTGCGGCCATTGAGATAACGATAACAGCAGCTGAAGCTGTGCCACAATTAGAGCAATGGGCGGCTGCTTGATGGGCAAAGCCAATAAAAATGTAGGATAGTGTGTCAGCAAAATACACACAAACACACACACACACACATACACATACAGGCTGAGATTGGCATGCCATGTGCGGCATGTGTACGTGTAAATGACCGGAAACTGTGCTCAAGTGCCTAGGCCAGTCCCCCTCCGCCCCCCTCCGCCCATCCTCCAGCAATCCTACCAGCCAATCGACTACTTCACAGTAGTTCTGGCTGAGTTCTTGGCTCTCTACTTCTCTTTTTTGTTGTTGTTGTTGCCTTTGCTACTGTCTTGGGGCAGCACTTCAATTGTCAAATTGTTCTTGTTTATTGTTGCAATAGTTTTGTTGATGGACAGGTTTGAGTCCACTGACTGCTCCATGATGCTGTGTGTGTGCGGTGTACACTCTGCTCGCCTTTCACTTGTTTTTAAAGTGATTTTCGCAGACGTAGTCGCTTTTTATGGCGCTTGTCGTTGACGTTGACGTCGTCTCCGTTCGCACAAGCAAAACAAAACAATCAACACGGAAGTCTTTTTTCGTTGTTTGCTTGTTGTTATTCTCGTTCTTTCTTCCATTTTGCTTTCTTTTATTGTTGTTATTGCGCTCAGCATGTGTGTGACTCACTATCTTTCTCTCTCTCACTCTCTATATATGAGTCTGTGTGTGTGTGTGAGTGTAAATCAACGTGGCCTAGTGCGCTGCTTGAGGTTGACGTGCGCGGGCTTTTGTGTGTACGATTTCTTTTTCTGCTTTTTTTTTTTTTTTTTTTTGTTTCCAGCGCAGCGAGTTTTATGCACAAGTTGATTGTGAAGTGTTTTAGCTTTTGCGAGTTGACATTTAAGTTGTTTTTATTTTATTTTTCTTACTTCACTTCACTGCTCCCACGTTCCCGCCCAGTTCCGCCGGAGAGTTTCGCAAGTAGTCGACGGCAGCTCAACCTAAGTGACTGGCCAAAAATACAACTTTATGGCTATGTATTATGGAACTCACTTAGCGAGCCACTTTTTGAAATGCTTCCAGGAATATTTTTAGTCCATGTCTAATAATATTTTATGCTCATATTTATTGAAGAGCTCTACATTGGCTTGATATACAATATTTATGGCCTTATTTTTAAGTCAATCATACAATGACATATCGAATATGTTTTTCCTGTTCAAGTAATAGAAATGTGCTTGAAAAATTGTATGAGTACTCCGATAAGTAGTCCTCGTGCTCTACTCATTAATATATATCAATTAAAAATCTTTAACATTCCAATCTTGTTTCGAAATCTATCTGATATATAAATATTTGCTATCTACATATATCCCTTATCTAGCTGAAGTTCAAGGTATTTTCACTTGCAATATAGTTGTAAAACCAGCTCAAACTTTAACAATTTCAAACTCTTTTAAAGTAAACCATCATTAAAGCTTCTAGCATCAATGCCAACTGATGAGGTTCGATTCAGAAGCAATTTAGAACCACAAATCACAGAAACTAGCTACAAAGCCAACTGTGACAGGTCGTAATACAAGCAGCTTTCATTCGAAATTGAATAAGCTCATAATTGCATTGCTCATACGCCACGTGGCAAATTGAATTCAATTTGAAATGCAAGCGAAATCGTCAAAGGGCATCAAATGCATTTATCGAAACGAAAGAAAATTCAAAAAATACAAAATAAATAAAAGTACCCACTGAACTTTGTCCCTAGTGAAAAATGTCAAAAAAAAAATACAAAAATAAATAATATGAACAGCAACAACAAGAAGAGGAGCGAGTGAACTGAATTGGGGAGAGCAATCAACAATTTTACAAAAATGTTGAGATACTCGAGGCAGCTGCAGATAGAGATACATAGATACAGAGATACAGATGCTTGGCGCTGAGCGCAGACAAAGGCAAAAGGCAATTATAGAAATATACAGACGAGCAGCAACAAATAATAAAGGCAACTTGCCATAGACAATCACAACAGCAACAGCAACAGCAACAACAACAACAAACACACCAACAATATTGTTGTTGGCGTCGCCGCCGACGACAAGTAGCTGCAAAAGTTCTGCAACGTTTTTCGCATATTAAACAAACTTGAAGTAGGCGACGGAGGCAGCGACTGTGGCAGCAGCAGCAGCAACAGCAGCAGCAGCAGCAGCAGTCTCATTATTTATTTGATTGCCCGCACAGCCAGTGCTCAAATTACCCCTAGGGAGAGCTGTACCACAGCCAGAGAGCACAAAAAATATATATATTTATATATATAAAGAAATAGAAACAATCGTCGTTGTCGGCAATGGACATAAATGTAATTAATAAGGCAAATTAATGCAAACAATAATACAAATTCATTTTCATGCGCAAATGAAACTAAATTACAACAACGTGCGCCGCCAACGATGAGTAGCTAGATTCCCCCAGTACTTTTGATGAGTTCCGTCGATGACGAATAGAATTACACACTAAAACGCATTTGCATTGATGTTTCTTATACTAAGACTCATCATATTTAGAATATTTAGAAAAGAAATATCATATATATATCGATAACACAATTGAAATATTTTTCAAGTAATAATTTTTCGCTAATGCATTGCGGAAATAGCTCATTAGTGGCAGCAAACAATGACAATGACAATGACAATGACAATGACAATGACAATGACAATGACAATGACAATGACAATGACAATGACAATGACAATGACAATGACAATGACAATGACAATGACAATGACAATGACAATGACAATGACAATGACAATGACAATGACAATGACAATGACAATGACAATGACAATGACAATGACAATGACAATGACAATGACAATGACAATGACAATGACAATGACAATGACAATGACAATGACAATGACAATGACAATGACAATGACAATGACAATGACAATGACAATGACAATGACAATGACAATGACAATGACAATGACAATGACAATGACAATGGCAACGACAATGACAATGACAATGACAATAATTAAATTGATATGCTACCATAAATACAAAATATCGAATTCTAGACGTAATACCCATATAATGTGTTTGCCAACTGGTTAATCAAGTGTGTTATGCCGACTGTCGACTAAGTGCATAATATATATGTATGTACACTAATAAGCACAGGCCACACACAATTATATACGTGCATACAACCGTACACACACAAAAAAAGAGAAAAGCAAAAAAAAAAGAAAAAACTAAAACAACAAACACATCGACAACTAAACAGTTCGTTGAGCAGAAAAACGAGGAAATCTACTTAATCACGTTTAATTAAGGTGAGTTTATAAGTAGCTGTGTGTATTAGTGTGCCGCCTATACATTAATGTGTGCACGTGTGTGTGCGCTTAACTACTTTTTTTTTTTTGCCAATTGCCTTTATTGCTTTTATGCAGAGCTAAAGACACAAAAGCACTCGCCAGGTAATCGCCGAGGCCAGGCTTCAAAGCGGTTTCGGGTCCCCTCCATAAACCAAACAGCTTTCATGTGCACATAAATGCAAATTAGGGTTAAATGTTGATGTGTTGACTGTATGTGTGTGTGTGTGTGTGTTGTGTGTATACGTGTGTGCAGCATTGCGGATTATAATAATAAGCAAGTGCTTAGCATAAATGGATTTATTGGCTGCACATTCATCAAGAGTCAAATGTTGGCACTTTGTTTGCATTAGACGCTTAGTTGGGCATTATTTCCCTTTCAGCATTATAATGTTCTCTATATATGGTGGCGCTTGATGTAATTGTTGCTGGTCAGCATCTTAGGCACACTTGGCTGGTCATCTGTGCGCTGCCCCCTCACTCCGCTTGCTATTCGAGGGACAGAAAATCATCAAGGGGTGTTATGAATGTGGATTTACACGGCTTTTCCGTATTCTCAGCTCCCCAGGGCGATAGTTGATCCCTGGCCTCAATACGTGATTGGGGTTTAGGATTTTTCATGGCCTCCAGTTCTTTTTCCCGGGTGCTACGCAACAGCATCTCCCGCGCGGCATTCAGTTCGATGCGCTGAATATCGGTTAGATCCGTTTCCGGAAAGATCTTAATGAGTTGATCGCCCTCGGACATGGTTACGTATCGCTTTCAAATTTATAAAACAGTTTTTATTTAAGGTGTTTTTAATGGAACAAAAAACTTCTTACTTACAACAAATTGTTTTGCAACGTGAAGAAAATAAATTCAATTATTATTTCAAAGCCTACTCGATGTGATTTATTTTCAGAGTGAAACTTCAAACCTGTGTTGATAAATGACGAAATTTAACTGTACTTACATTTCTGTCATTTATTTTTACTGTCACTTATTGTGATGTGCTTCAAAATATGAGTTCTCTGTCAAAATATCTCCATCCCCAGCCCAGATCTTTGGCTTACTCAAAGACTAAGTTTTAGTTCAAGTTTACAACACTATTGTATTTTCCTTTATATTAATTCTCATGGAAATTCGTAAGCAAAAAGTAGCTCTCTGTCTAGCTCAGCTTTAGTGCTATTTGTTGTTTGGCGTCAGATCTGTTTTTTTTTATTCATCATGAAAAGTTTTGTGCTTGCTCTCTGAGTCATTTCGTATTATCTCGTGCAATCTTAATAATTTGTGTACCTTTGCTGCGACGCTCTATTCAGTGATTCCGACTTCTGTTGCCAATCCTCGTTAGTTCCTTTTCTCACGCTGCCTCCCTCTCTCTCCCTCTCTGTCTCTACTTCTATCTTTTCTCTGTGTCATTGCTGTGATTGTCACATATGCGCCATGGCTCGTTGTTGCGCCACATCGAATGAGCGGGAATGACATGCTGCTGCCTGCACAGTGGCAACCTTCTGCTCATTCGGTTAATTGAAAAATCATGATGGTGCTCATCATTAGCAAGAGCTTCGTGACTTATGTCGTCCCATACAACTACCCGCAGCCGCCTCCCTGCCACTGTTTTCCATTTATGTAATCGATGCATGTCAAACAGCAAGCACAACAACTGCATGACATGTGTGTGTGTGTGAGTGTGGGTATATGGGAAAAAAAAGGAAACGGCAAGCGCAACGAAACGTAACGAATGGCTGCGAAAGGAGGAAGGGGGCTGGGGAAGAGAGGGTAGCGGGCGTGACAACTAAAACGGGGCATAAAAACCTATCAAGTTGTAAGCTCGTTGATTTCAATTTCTGAATGCAAAATGCAGTCGCATTTGCATATTGCACATACGCCATGTGGCACAGGGCTCAGCACGTACTTGGACAAAAAGGAACAACAAAAAAATTCTTTCTAATTAAGCGCCAGCTAGAAATTAAAAAACATAAAATGCCTGTCACATGACAATGTGTGTGTGTGTATGTGCGTGTATCTGTGTGTGTGGGGTTCTTTTTCTTCCCCATGCTCTTCCCTAATTGTTTTGTATTGTATAAATTTTGTGGCTTTGGAACGAGGCAAGGCGAAGCGATGCGAGACGGCGCTTTGCTTTTTATTGCATAAACAAAATGCGAGGATTTTAGTTTTGTCGCTGGCTAAAAAGTACATAAATATCAAATAAGTCACGTTTCCGGCATTCTAGCACCAGCACCCAAATACACTCATCCACACACACACACACACACACACACACACACAAAATAAAAATAAATAAATAAAAGTGCTTTGTTGTGGCGTCTGCGGGCAGCGAGAACAACACATATTTATATACATATACTACACATATACATATACATATACATATACGTATATAAATAGTCAAACGAAAGCCACGGACTATAGCAAACAAAATGCTAAAATGAATGTTAAATAAAAGCATTCCGAAAAAAAACTACAACAACAACAACAACAAAAGCTCAAGTGGCGCGGGGGCTGAGTGGAAGGCTCGCTGGATTGGACAACTGGTCCGTATTCAAAAAGTTTTTGATTTGTAAAGTTATACGGTTCAAGTTGTTTGTGGAACTGTGATATTTTCACCGTACCTTTTAAGCTGATTTGCAGATTATTATCAGCAGCAACAGAAGCAACAGCAGCAGCAGCAGCGGGAGCTCTGCCAACAACAATGGCTGCAGAGTCGTTAAAAATAATGTACTACATAAATACCCTTTCTGTGGGAGAGCTCGCATATTTTAAGTGGCGCCATCTGCTGTTGTAGTTGCGCAAAATGGAATGCATGGCACAGGAAATTTGAATTTCATTAGCTTTCATTGCTCGGACAACATTGTAAAGATACCAAACAATAAGCAGATAAATGAAATTACTTTCATGCAGCCTATGCTGCGGCAATTCATCGAAATATTGTTACTTTGGACAATTTTCAATTGTGAGAGAGTTGCTAAATATTGAGAACCAAACTCAACTCGAGTCAAAGCTAAAAAAAAAAAATATATATTTTAATATCAAATCAGCTTTGTTATCTCTATCATTTATCATTTATTTGTGCATTAGTATCTTATCAATAAATTAACAGAGTCAATTAAGCTATTTAGCGTGTCTTCGCATACCCCATATATACCCTGTAGAGACAAGTTATATGCCCACCTGGCCATTCACCCAGCAGGAGCCGCAGCAACAGACAACTGCCAACTTATTTTTATGCACCGCATTTTTATTTTGCCATTCACAGAGTTTATTGTCCTGCACACACACACAGCAACACATTCACACACAGCTCATACTGTGGAATTTATTATAGACGCTTTATGTGCATATTTTTATATACACTTTATGCACGGGTCCCACAGCTTAGTCACGCAGCATGTGCTGCACTGCTGCAGTCATAAACTAAAGAAAATAGTACATACTATTTATTTTTATGCATCCTCCCGACTATTGCAGTGCTGGGAGAACCCGCCGGTTATTCCTTCCATAATCATAAAACTGGATACATCCATTGATTTAGGTTTCGTATAGAACATTCAATTGAAATCGCTGAAGTCGGCGAATATTTTATGTTGTTATCTATAAAACCAAAAACGAATCTCGTAAACGAACTGAGCTGAGCTTCCCTTACATCGCATAATACAATTTCTTAAAATATATTCAACATTTCTCAAAAGAAGCTTAGGACTGAAGAATTCAATAAAAATTCAGATTTTATCTTTAGCCTACTCTGAAGTTTATCAATATTGGCTTGATCTTAGCTCAATTATTAATATTATTATAATATATATATGAAATTTTGACATATCTCCAATTGAGCCACTCGGAAAGGGCATTTCCAGTTGTTTGTCACTGTTGTGCTACAAATAATAGAGCCAGCTCGCTTTATAGCATTTACTTTGCATTTTTACGACTCGAATTTGTCGTCTGTTGGTGTTTGCTTCGCCTGGAAGTTTAATTGAATAAGTTTTAAGCGGATTCCAGTGGCAGGCAGCTGTTGCTGTCTTTGTGTCACACGGCGTATGTGCAATGCTTAATTGAAATTCTCTAACTGCGTCCAGCGCTCAGTGCTCACACAGTCCAGCCTGATTTTTGAATAACAAATGCCACCACCAACCACAATACAAACAACAACAACAACAACTATAAATAGAAATGCGGCACACAAAAAGAAGCGAGGTGCTGCAATTTGATTGCTGCCTTTCCCCCAGGCAGATTTGCATTCATAATGCGCTTTCATAAAAGGGTTATCAGCCGAGAACGTCAAGCTTAGCATAATTGGCGTCCAGCAATTGGATTAGCGCTGACTCCACATAAATATTTTAGCTTAATTTACATCGGGCGCAATTTACGACTGGGAAATGTTTTACTAAACACGAAATTGGTTTTGATGAATATTTTGTGAACTGGCGCACATATTTTAGGAACTTTATGGAGGCCCATGTCTGCTCATGATATATTTATAAATATTTTCATAAATGGTTATTTTATAGAATTATCATTATCGTGAAATATGGACCCAGATGGGTCTGTGGAATGTGCTGTCCATTTTATGTAAATGCGATATATGTACTTAAGTTATTAAATATTTATAAATAAATGAAAAATCTATTATGAATATTCATTATTTCAAGTCATTCTGTGGAACTAATCTCTAATCGGAAATGAAAAATCTTATGTAGCACCGTCTTTTAGTTGCGGTATAAAGTTAAGGAAATTTGTGGGATATTTACATAACTCTTTTAAGCAATCTCCATCGGTTGCAATCCGCTTTTTCCCTTTATCCGTTCCAGCAATTAATTATAAATTATAAATTAATATATATCATTGTTACCCATATGGCCTTGGGATTCGAGCGGCTCGATGTCGTGACCATTTCCTGTGCAGGAGTGGAGCATCGAGTGGATCGTGATAGCTGCAATGTGCGCAACGGCAATTGCAGTGATGTGCACAGGAAGACGGCCATTTCCATATACCGATGGCTGCTGGCAGCACTTGGACGAGTTCCCTATTTTGTTTCCACCTCTGCTGAATCCTCTTTTTCTGTAATATAAAAATCAAGCAGTTGCCTTTGTGCGTTGCCTACCTTTGGGCGCTGCACGTGCTCCAGATGCTGCTGTTGCTGGCACACTCAAGCACACACATACAGAGAGGGAGATAGACAGTGAGAAAGAGAGAGAGATTCGTACGCACGTCGAAATGTAATTTCATGGCACACAAGTTTTTAATTAAATTTCATGGCAGACGATGCAGCCGAAGCTGGCAGCAGCAGAAGCAGCAGCAGAAGCAGCAGCAGAAGCAGAAGCAGCAGAAGCAGCAAAGGCAGAGGCAGCCTTTTAACATGCAATCAACAAACCACTCTGGCATGCATATAGGGCAGCCATACAACTGCATATGTATGGCCATAAGTTTACATGTGTGCACTTACACATATACATATATATATAACACATATACATATATATATAATACGCATACAAATAGCACAAAAAACTGCACCATTAATGCGTTTTTCAAGTGGCAGCTTCGGCTGCAGCTGCATCTGCATCTGCTATAGCGGAAGCAGCTGGCGAGGCGGCCATTTTGCAGGCGGCCAACGATCCACATCCGCAACTGGACAAGCCATTGAAGTTCATCCCCTTCGTCATCCTTTGCTGCGCACTCCCCCCGCCCCTCTTCGCCCAACGAGCGTCTCCTGTAATTTCGCAACCTTTCACTCTTTGGCATGCTCCAGCAGCAATCATCGTCACATAATTTTATTAAGCTCTTAGCCAGTCAGCGGCCACAGCCTGCCCGGGCTGTGAGCTCCTGCTGTTGCTCCTGCTGCTTTTGCTTCTGCTCTCTGTTTGCGGTTCACTGACTTATGCAACATACTGTCGTCGTCGCTGGTGTTGTTGTAGTTGTTGTTGTTGTTGTTGTCGATGATGCTGCTGGACAACATTCCAAGCACTTAAGCTTCATGTTGGCGACATGCTCGAGTAATGCTCGAGTTCATTTCTATATGTATAATGATCAAGGCTTAAGAGTGGAGAATTGAAAAATGGCTATTAATATGAGCATTTCATTGTAAACGGAATATAAATACATATAGTTAAATAGCCATGGCAATATTTATATCTATTAGCTGAATATTAAACTTCTTCTTAATCATTACATACGAAATACCATAGAATCTTTCACGGCTTTGCCAAATAAATATATCAGTTTTGTTGTATTTGAATTCTGACCTTTGCTGGGTATGCGCCAGTCGGTAAGGCTGCTTAAGAGCTGTAAGAGTAATACTTTCTCATTTTAATTATGCACTTGGCTGATTGACAGTTCACTTAGCCGCGCTCAAGCTGACTGCCGGGCAGATCAAATTGCATTTAGAGCTGGCAAACGGCTCTAGCTGCAGGGCAGAATGTGGAATTAATTGCAGATAGGGTATGCGGATGTCGTGGCTTCCAGGCGAACAATTTATTTAATTAGCAACGAAGGTTCGCCGAGCCTTTGCTGGCAAATCAAACAAAAATGCCTGTCAAGCTGCTTGCCAAAGACACTTTGACTTTGTTTATGGTAAACAGACAACAAGCGATATGGCCTTCGGCTTTTAGCGTGGGCGTGGCAGAAACATGACACACACACACACATACACATATATACATACATATATACGTATGAGTGCACTATAGCTAATGCAATTCGCCCGCTGGCCTTGTGTTTTCGTTGTTGCTGTTGGCTGTAGTTCTTAGACAAGCGACAGCCGCTGTCCCACAATCTGTCTGCGGCAAGCAGATATATATACACACACACATACCCATATGGTACACACATGTGTTTGTTTGCTGGCATTGCTGAGTCGCAGCGGCGAGGCGCTGGCGGTTCGGTTAGGTGAAGCGCAACAAGTTATGCAGCCGCAATTAGTTGGCACGTCCCTCCACAAAATTTCTTGGCACTAATGCCAAAACCCAAGCCACACACAGTCGACGACAAGAGCAGCAACAACAACAATCGGCAACAGCATCGGCATATCGGCGTGCGGCATACGCGGCGTATGCGTTATGCAACCCGCCATGTCCCACATCCCATATCCCGCATTCCATATTCCACCTTCGACCCAAGCAAACACACTCGATTTAATGATATTTATCTATAAGGCGCATCGAATGCCAATTAATCGACGGCATTATAGCTGTGCGATTCGACAATTGCAAATTTATAATGAATGCGATGGACTATTCAATAATAGTGAACAATTAAAAGCAAATTGTTGTTATTGAAAAACATGTTAGTGCTCGCTGCAGTAATGCACGAACACTTGAGACACTTTGGCCTTTGTTTCTCGTACACTTTACAGTCACTGAATGTCCGATTGATTGATTGATGGTCAATGAACAGTCCAGAGAACAATGTGGGGCTCATTTTCTTTTGCATTGTCTCTCGAGCTGTGGCAGGATGTCACAGTTGATACGAAAAGTATTCAAGCGTAATGCTGATACATGCCTAGAGTGTAAATTGCGGTGCGGCAATTGAATTTTGAGAAAATACGATATTTGTAAATAAATTTAGGTATATGCAAACGAAAGAATTTGTGTGTATATAAGAATAATCTCATCATGATGTGTTTACACTAAATTGAAATATTTATAGCGCAATATGATTGCACATGTGTATATTTTAATAAAATATTTTTTGTAATGAATAATAAATTTCATACATATTTTTGGAAAATGCTAATGCAATTAAAAAAATAATAATAATAATAATAATAATAAAATAAAAAGAATTATGACTAAACTTTTTCTACAAAATTTCTAATAATATTGACCTATTTATTTTTGCTCAGTTTATAATTGATTTTTTTTTTTGTATTATTATTATTATTATTTTTTATTTTTTATTTATTTTGTTTAACAGTATTACTAATAATCATTATAATGGAATTTAATGTTTCATACATCATATAATTATTTTTTTTTTTAATCATCTCGAACCTTATTTAATTTCATTTAATTTAGTATTATTTACAATGCTCCCATATTTTTTAAGTATAACCGAGTCAGCTGCATTTGCATTAAAATTCGTTATTGTAGTAGTAAAAATATTTTTATTTCATTATAATTACGTTTGAAGAGCATGCCGCAGCTAGGTTAGTAAAAATTTCTTTTATGATCTCATTATTTTAAAATGAAACTTTCATAAATGCCAAAGTTTTTAGCATGCAAATGAGTCTAATTTCAATGCGTCTATATGCTGAAGGTCTATTAAATAAAGTAGCTCGGTCGACTCGAGTATATACACATATATATGTATATATAGAGCGTGTGCTGTTAAAAATGAATGCACATTAGAGCTGACCTTAAGAACTGACGACGACAGCAACAAGAACAACGTTTTTGATTACATTCATTATGCAAATAGATATACATAAATATTAAGCAAATTGAGTGAAGAGCACTCTATATAAAAATATATAATACACATACTTACATATATATATATACATTTTTACTACTCATTTGCGTGTGTGTAGTGGTGTGTCCAGCAAATTTATGTGGCAATTAACAACACTCTGTGTGTCCGCAAAATATTCATTAAAATTTTCCATTGTTTGGCACGAGCAGATTTTTGTGGCTTATCGCAAATGCAATGTGTCTTCAGTTTGTAGTTGGGCTTGTGTGGGGTCTCTTGTGTAAATTTAGAAATTTATAGTTATTTAAAAATTCAGGCAAGCACACACTCACACGTAGATGAGTGTGGCACTTTTGTTGCCGAATATGAATAAATTATCGGTCCATTGTCCATTGCTGCTCGAAACGTAACCAGCAATGCTCCAGTGTCCTACGGAGAGAAGCTTAAGCCAAGACTTTGGTCAAAAGCGACACGGATGCGGACAGCCCGGCAGACCACGCACACACACGCACACACACGCACACACATGGATCTAAACTAGTTGTGGTAACAGGCAGGGCATTGTCTTAGCCTCCTCGACTGCCCACACTCCATGCGAGCCGACTCGACTCGACTCGAGTCGAACCCTTGCAGATGCTGTTGACATGGCTTTTGTCATTTTCTGGTTACGGGCAAGCGAACAAAGCCAAAACTCGAAGGAACGATTGGAAGTGGTGTTCGGGTCGCTGGCATAGAAATGGGAATAGCAACGGGACGGGAATAGCATTCAGCTGCATGTGGACATGGAACGTGAGCAAACTTTGACTACAGTTGGTGCCGTGTTGTTTATGTTGTATCGAATTTAAAGCACAGCTAAAGCGAGAAACGAAAGAACGTAAAGTAGAGTTGCAGGAGTGGGGGGAGCGTAAGAGAGAGGGAGAGAGTCACAATGGGCAAATTTAGGCAATTTGATTGCATTAATTGCACTTGCTATGCGATCCCCGGATAATTATTGCCGTATTTATTTAGAATTCCATTTTATTTGGTCTAAGTGGCAATTGCCAGGCAATAGATATAAACAATAATTTAAATTACATGTAGAGAGTGCGACTATATATAGATGCAACATGGCAATTAGAGATTCACAGCAAAATTTATTATAATATTTGCTTAGATAAGTTTATCTAATCTCCTTTAAAATTATTTAAATCTCTTTAGTTTACTTATTTAGCAGCTCATTCAATTTCCTATACAATAAATTGTTTAACCAAATTGAGCAATGCTTTCTGGATTTATTCAATTCATTTGGGATATTCATATGCACCTAATTGATTAATAAATGTATTATTAATTTGTGAGCAAATAGATTGTCTTTGGTTTATTAATCGAGGGCACGTTTCGGCTCTTAGCAATCAGCTCAATGGCTGCTGCGAATTCTATAAAACAACTTTAACTACAGTTAAAGCCAAGTTGGAACATTTCATTTGTTGTTGCTGTTGTTGTTGCTGGTGTTGCCGGACAGGAAAAGTTGTCGAAAACAAATGCAGCATTTCAATTAAGTTGCTCTGGCAGCTAGCTAAAGCTGAAGATTGAACGCTCCATCGGGAGCTGCGGCATGGCCAAAAATGCGGCAGAGCCCAAGTTGCTCAACAAAGTTGAGCAGCTAGCCAAATGGCCAACATTGCTCATACGACCCGCCTCACCCGCTGCTCACAGCAGCTCTCGGGCCCTGCTCCTGGACACAAAATAAAAGGTGGCACAGCCAAGTGCTACGGCAAATGGGCAAATCGTTAACATAGAGCCAACTCAACAGCTCACCAGCCAGCTCAATGGACAGGATTTTATGGCCAGAATCGCAGACTCGCTGGCTGACTGACTGACTTGTCCCGGCTGGGCAGGGCCTTCAGCTGGGGTCTTCGCATCGCATTTTGGTTTTCATTGTCAATTGACACTATTGCAACTTGCACTCAGCGCCGAGCTGGTCAAATTGACCGCCTCCTGCTCATGCTACTCATGGTTGTGCTCGCGTTGTGCTGGCTCCTGCTGTTACAGCTCCTTCTCCTGCTCGTGCTCCCCACTCCTGTTTCCGGTATTTTCGCCTCCCCTGGCGTTCGTGTGGGACGCGCGTTTGTTTTATGGCCCTGTGGCAGCAGCTTATTGCAAACGCTTTGCTTCAATGTGGCAACGTGTACCATTACCCAATGCATTTTACCACTTTGTTTACGGGCCAACTTTCGAGCGCAGCTGCAAATTGAAATTTGTTGCAGCTTCCGCTGGAGGTTGAACGCAGCACTTGCGCTAATTAATTGGCATAGCAAATTAATATTAACTTTAATGTGTTTAACCTTGATTAATGAATAATTGACGGACAGCTGCAGCAAATGACTAAATGACCAAATGACTGACGGACTGCCGGGCTGGCAGGTACGTTAACTTAAAGGCAAAACGAAAAAAAAAAAAGAAAAGAGAAGTACATAAAGAAAATGTTGACATTTTTGGCTTCATTAATCATTTAAGCGGGTCGCACAACTTGACAGGGCAAAAACAATGAATGCGGATGCTTTGCCTGGGGAAACAGGCCAAACGCCATCACAACTTTTTCGTCCCCATCGCCTGTGGATTATTAATTACACAAATGGAACGGAGACCGGGGCCACCTGGCCAAATATGCAAGTCAATAGCACGTTAAGTCAACAGCAAACGATATATAAAAATAAAAAACGGATTAAATGATGAAGAGGGGAAGCGCGGTTTACCGAAAACCTAAACACAAGACAGCAGTTTCCGTGGACACATAGCTATGGCAGGCACTGTTCAAACGTAGTTCGGCTCGCTTTCATTCTATGAAAATGTTTTTCTTCTGGTAAATATGCACGCATTTCAATTTTGCGTGCAGCAAATAAGCTTACAGCAGCTCAATGATGCATTTACCGGGAAAAATGCATGCAATATTATTGTGCCACTAGCTTAAATACACAAGCGCGTAAACACACACACACACACCCACACACGCTCACACTTATCGATAAAACGCCACGGTTCGATGGAATTCATTGAAAGCATTTCATTTCAGGAAAATTGCGAGCAAAAAATATGTGCATGATGTTAAATAAGAATAATGTGACGAAAATTAAATAAAATAATATGTGCATAAAAAAATATATAAAAACGTAGAGTAAATATACATTTACTTTATTACTATGCAAAAAAATACATATATATATTTAAAAAATAATAAATATATGTGCATAAAAATGTAATATTGATTTTAATGCCATAAAAATGCATGATATATACCACAAAAAAAAAAAAAAATTAAATCAATAAATAAAGCTATTACCTTAAAAAAATATTTAACAAGTAAGAAAGCTCTAGTCGAGACTGCTCGACTACGAGATCCCCTGAACCCTACAAGCAACTGATATTTCAAAAATAATTAGCAAACACACACGCACACACACACACACACGCATACATACAAATACACGCACACACACACGCATACAAACAAACACACGCATACACACACTCACATATACAGGCGATTGCGCTTGGGTTGCGCTGCAGTGTTGGCAATATAATGAAAACTTATTTAATAATTTAATTTCTAAACGTACGATCGTAATGAAACTTTCAGAACGTAATCATAATGTTAAAATGTATGTGTATACCGAAGCTCAAGTCTCTAGTATTTGATATACGACTTTTACAAAGATGAGGGTGAGGGGGTGGATTTAGGTGTGGGGGGTAAATTTTAACAAAAACCGAAACTGTATAAAATTCATCTTAATATACATTTTAAATTTGGAGACTCTAGCTTGAAAGATGTAGGAGATATAATTATTTAAGTGATCTTCGATAAGGTTTTTTATCGATAAAAAAATATCGGAATGAGTTATCGTTTTTTAGTGATAAACTCGATCTGCGCGTGATATATACGGACATTTTAAAATAAAGTTGAAGTCTCTAGCTCTTATATCTTCTGAAATCGACGCGTTCATACATACGGACGGACGGACGGACAGACAGACGGACAGGGCCAAATCGACTCAGCTTGTCGTCCTGATCAAGAATATATATACTTTGTGGGGTCTGCCACGCCTCCTTCTGCCTGTTACATACTTTTAACAAAACCATTATACCCTGATTTCCCATTTTCAATGGGTTCAGGGTATAAAAAGAATATATATATATATATATTTTTATATATTGTAATTTTTATAAAAGATAATAATAATAATAATAATAACAATAATAATAATAATAAATTTGTATAAATTAGCTTGAAGGCAGAAGAATAAATTTCACTTAAATCTCATAGATTATATAAAAAATATTATTTAACGATTATTAAACATAGTTTTTATTTACCTTTTTGCTTCCCTGGTTATTGAAATAAATTGAGGAAAAGAAAATTAGAAGTATGCTATGTCTTCAATAAGCATATATGTATATATAATTTTAGAAATTTTTCCCAAAAAGAAATGTCTTTAATGGAGTGCCAAGCACTCGGAATGTCAATGCAAAACTGTATTTGTAATGTAAAACTTATTTGATATACATTTTAGCATAATAATACAGCTTTTACCTTTTATGCAATTACAACAATTGTGGAATAGATGTGTTATTGCGATACATAGTAAAATGCACTTTTCTCGTACAGCTGGACAATAAATGTTGGCATTAGCCAACACTAAAGCACTGTCACACAATTTAAGGCAATTATTTATTTGGCCTCCGAGTCCGGCACACTGACTGCTTATCTTGACAGCCATTAAATGGCAGCAGAACGTACGGAATTTCTGATATAGTAGATGTGTCCAGGCTCTGTGTGTGTACATACATATATATGTCTGTGTATTCGCTTTTGGCACGCACCGTGTCCATTTTTGGGGTTAGAAGCGTGACCAGATCCTGTTTGTAAACACACTGGACTCGCCGGACTAAACATGCGAGTGCCTGGTTATCGCGCTTATCACGCGACTCTTTTGCTCTATGGCTGGCAAAATGTGTATAATTTTTATCGGCCAGCCTTTGGGGGCTAGTTTAGTTTATTGACCCAACAGGACAGACGCCAACTAGGTAAAGTAACAGGCTGGCAATTTGTTATCCCTGTCGATGGGCCATAAATTCTGTCAGTGTATTTTGTGGATGTGCTAGGCAGCTTCAATTTTCATGTGAGCTAATTTTGAGTTAAGGTTGAGATTCGTTTCGGTTGTCTCTAAATATAGTACGCTCTCTTTCTCTCTCTCTCTCTCTCTCTCTCTCTCTCTCTCTCTCTCTCTCTCTCTCTCTCTCTCTCTCTCTCTCTCTCTCTCTCTCTCACTCTCGTTCCACAAGCACACACGCCATGATAGATGATTTTGCTTTTTGTGTCTAATAATAGCTCTTCATTATTTGGGCTCTCGCATCCCTCGGGTGCCCGGTCGTCCGTTTCATTAAAATTTTCGCCTCGACGTAGGCAATGTATTGACATTTCAATTAATTAAGAGCCTGGAAACAGCGCTACGCGCTGACCTTTGGCTGACTACGGCTGATGCTGTGTGGCCCAGGCATTGACAAACTACAACAACGACAACATCAATAATACTATTATGTGTGCTTAGACTGAACTCTCTCTCTCTCTCTAAAGAAGAAAAATCGTTTTAGGAAAAGGTCAGGCACGGCAGCTAATGAATTAATTACAAGACAAAATGTCTTAAATCTGATTTCCATTGAACTAACAAACTTCTAGAGTCTGATTAATCGCGCTTGCAGTGTGCATGGCTTAGCTGGAGTAAAAATGTCCAATATAAATTTAAATTTTATTATTATTTATATTATTTATTATTTATTTCATATACTTGCATATAATTTTAGCTGGCATATTTCCACCAAAGCTATCAATATAATTTCTGTTTGGCATTTGAATTTATTTGCTGGAATTTCTCTGATAAAGGCACTGAGAACTTTCACAACATTTCAAATGCCAAAGAGCGCCAGAGTAAAGTTGACTCCGTGAATTTCATTGAATTTCTCGTCATTTCCTGCAGTGCACTTTGACCTTTGCCGTGACGCGAACTCTTTGCTGCACTTATTCCGCTTCCTGTGCGAGCAGAGGCGCACACGGCAAATTTCATTTGTTGTTGACTGCCAATTGGAAATGTTTATTAAATGGCAGCCGGGATGAATGTTAAAGTTAAGTCTGCGGCTGAGGTGGGCTTTATGCAAATCCTTGCGCTACACACACGCGCGCACACAACTAAACTGCAAAATGCTACTAAGCCCACTTACTTACAATTTAGCAAGGCAAAAAATGGATGCGAAAATCATAAAAAAAAACACACACACACATAAAAAAAAAAAAAAAAACAGAACAGAACAGAATGCTGCGAAAACGAGAGTGTCAAAATTTTTGCATACATAAAGAGACGGGCGAGAATAAAATGAATCCAGCTTTATGGCACGCACACAGCCGCAGTTGCATGCAGGCAGAGCAACAGAGAGAGAGAGAGAGAGAGAGAGCGAGAGCAACACACAAACGCAATACTTGACTTTATTCCGTTGCCAGCAACGCAAGTGCCTTAATAGTGTGCGTGAGCGTGCTGTGTGTGTGTGTGTATTTATCTATGTGTGTGTGTGTGTACTACTTTCTCGCCGTTATACAAGCGGGCGGCACAAAATCCAATCAACATAACGAGCTACAAGCGCCGCTGAGCGGCATAAAATGAAAAAAAAAGTAAATAAATACTTATATACACACGCCTACACACACACACACACACATACACCACACTCACAGTGTTTAAGTGTGCGTGTGCAGGCTCAACACGCTCGACATGCTGCTATTTGGCAGTGTTGCGAAACACTGCACGAAATCAGTGCTGCTTTCTGCTGACGCCTTAAGCCTGCGCTCACCCCTCCCCCCTTCGCTTCAACCGTTTCACGTCCCACGCTCGCTTCTTTAAGACTCCGAAACCGGAAAAAGGGTAGACCAAAGCAGAATGCCCTGATGCTCCAGCATTTGCGAAATTATTGCCGGAATAATGCCCTATGCCATATGCAGCACTTCCTCATTGCTGGCTCAGTATTTGAGCTTAGCAAGCAAAAGCATTTCCCTTGCTTTACTAAAGTCCTTCGGCTGTGACCAGCAATTACACACGGGCCATCAACTGTTAAAGTCCCGAAATGCCTACGAGCAGTGTTATAAAGCGCTACTCTGACTAAAGTAGAAGCAGGTTATTGCTAAGTCTGTTCTATACATGCATCATACGAAGCACTTTATTTCATATTTCTTCTGAATTGTATATTAGAGAATGCTGAGAATCGCATTCCTGTCTAGCTCATACCAACTTATCTTGGGAAATGAAATATTTTCATGGAAAACTTATTTAACCTATGGTAATATTGTCAGCTATATGATATACCATTTTATTCTAGTTCCGATTAATCAGATTAGCATGGCATAATTCCAACTTCCGCTTAAATAATTGCTCCATTTCTCTCACTCTCTCACTCTCTCTCTCTCTCTCTCTCTCTCTCTCCCCCCCCTCTCTCTCTCTCTCTCTCTCTCTCTCTCTCTCTCTCTCGCTCTCCCTTCCTCTCCTTCTGTAACATAATGAACTGCCATGCTAAATAGCCCTATTAAATTATCTACCTCTGCTCAGAACTCAGGCGAGTGGCTTTTGCAGCAAACAGGCAAATAATTCACAACAATTCACTTAAATTTAGAAGCAATTTCATTTCTATAAATAGATAATGTAAACGGACCAGCAGCAATTGGCAACCCTGCTGTGAACCCATTGACTGTCCATCCATGTAAGACCCAACTCTATATATCTTTTTGCTGCCCATTAATATTGTCCACAGAGCCTTTTGTGCTGGGCGTTCATTCAACTTATAGCCAAGAGCAGTAGCAGCAGCAACAACAACAACAACAACAACAACAATCGCTGTGACAAGCGACATGCAAAAAAGAAAAAATGCCGGCATGGAACTGAAACTGAGACGCAGTGAGTCCTGCCCAAGCCCAAGCGAGAGAGTGGAGCTTGGGGGTTGGGCATGGGGCCAAGGGAGGCAGACAAAAGTGTAGTAAAAACTGTGCGCAAAAGTGTGTCGACTTGGCAACAACAACAACAACAACAACAAGAGCAACAAACAAATGAAATAAAAGTAAACCCATTTACACCACAGCCAGAAGAACGATGAGCAGCCCATGAACTGTGAGAAGGGACAGTGGGTGTGGTTAACTCTATGTGTGTGTGTGTGTGTGTGTGTGTGTGTGCTGGACGGGTGTGAGATGCTGCGGTGGCGCCAGCTGCTTGGCAAACGGCAAATGTGGGGCATTTGGCAGTCGCCGTTGCAGTTGCAGTCGCCGTTGCAGTCGCAGCTGCAGTTGCTCCGTCACATTGTTAACTTTCTTTGACAGCGGGCCAAAAACGTGGACCACCCGTGGAATGAATATCAGAGATGAGAGTGTATTGCATCAACTTTTACTACAAATTCTGTTTCGTCACGTCTTCTCCAGTCCTATCGCTGGGAAGTCATCTCTGAGTCATGTCAAGTCACATCAAATTGAATTTTATATAATATGTTATACAAATATACAGTCAATATAAAACTATCAGTATACAAGTATTGCTTGTGAAATTGTCATCTCTAAGAGGCCTTCAAAGGTAGTCCTTTCTATTTTATATAGAGCTATGATCAACGAAACTAAGTCGAATCTGATGCAAAATTAGATTTGACATGTTAACTCGGCTAGATATAAATCGTACTTTTTTCATATCATTGAAATCGTTAGATCATACTAAATAGGAATTTTCATTTGTGTCTTGGTGGGTCTTAAGGCTTAAGAAGTTCTGTATATATTATATATGTATATATATTAAATTTTAAATCTAAAATAATCATTATATAGCTTAGCATCTCAGCTGAAGAGCTCTCGGCTCATTCGTGTCACGAGTTTCTTTCCTTACTCCCAAACAAATATATAATACATTTCATAATTACTATATCACTCGTGTCACGCACGACTCGTGCTCCTCTCTATCGCTTCGAAGGCTCGATAGGTGTGCGCATGATTTAGCATGTGTTAGTCGCTCGCTGCTGCTGCTGCTGCTGTTGCTGTTGCTGTTGCTGTTGCTGTTGCTGTTGCTGTTGCTGCTGCTGTTGCTGTTGCTGTTGCTGTTTTAGTATCAGCTGAAAAACAGTCAGCAGGACTGACATGACCAGACGAGGCCTGCAATGCAATAGCAAAAATAACAAAAATGACAACAGCACGAGCAAAAGCAACAACAACGATAACAACAACAACAACAACAACAGCATGAGCGACAGCAACTTTGTGTATTTATGGCACGAAATTTGCAGGCACAGCAGCAAATTAACACAATGCGAATCCTGGCCAGCCTGTTGCCTTTCTCATGCCGATTGCGTTAAATTGATTATTTGGTTGCACAGCAGCCAACCACACACACACACACACACACACATCCACAAACACACATACATTCCTATCAAATACAATACATTCAATTCCGAACGACTTGGTCATGGCCAACACCATTGCATTGTTGTCCTGCCTGGTGATGTCCTGGCCCGCTGTTCGCTACTCCCTGCCCACTGCCCACTGCCCACTGCCCTCTGAGTGCTTCACTGCTGATATGCATAAAAGCCGCATTCCGAAAGGAGGCGTGGCAGCCGCACACGCACTTATCGGCATTCACAGCACGTCGGCACTGACGTGGCCCAATGGAGTGCACAAAAATGCTTATAAAGGGATTAATTCGATTGCAATATTCACAGTTGTATTGGACCGCACTCCGGCCATGGCTTCAGCTTTCCGAACGTAGCATCGACTTCGCTTCTGCTGGCACTCGCTGCCCATTGTCGGTCAGCGGCATTGTTTTAATTGTCCGGCTCGTAATGATTTTTTATGGCTCTCACCACCAATAACAATTTGCATACAGCTTTTTAATCTAGTCTACAATCGGGCATCGTTCAATCCAACGAGTGTATGCATATACATACACGTACATATATATGTGATCTGTGAACTCTTGAAATATTATTATTGCCTTTGTGGCAATCTGTAAATTATATTTATTTGCCAGATGTTTCCTCATGTTTGACTAAATAATATTATAAAATACAAGCAATTTTAATTGCCCATTTTCTACATTCCTTTTACAGCTGCCTTTATAAATGTCGATTTCTGTGGATTTGTCATCTCTATTAAGTCTCATATGTCATAGAAACATTCCCAGCAATATTTACGGGCATTGTCTAAAGCATTTAAATATCTAATTGCACACACACACACACACACACAAGGCTCAAGTGTTAGCTGACCATTTCAAAAAGACGAAATTTGAATACAATATACACATACACCTATAAACACCCATACACCTATATACGCATACACCTATACATAAATACATACACATATACATACATATAGTTACATGCACAAGTTTGTGCTTCTCTTCTTAATTGGTCCAATTTGATTTTGAATTAAATTTCACACGCATCGAGTAAAAACGTCTCCAACTGTGCGTGTGCGTGTGTGTGTGTGAGTCAAGGTGTGGCATTTAACATTTGAGAAATTAAATTTGGACCGCTTCAGTGGCAATGCATGCGTGTGCATGAGAAGGTCAGGTGCAGATTCAATTTATGGGAATTAACATGCATTAAGATGTCTTGGGCAGATATTCAAATAATTCGTTTCTGGCGCATTAGGCTAAGACAAATTATGGTGACTGGAATGCCTGTTAATAATATTAACAATTCACATTTTCTCTTGCAGTCCATTGACAGCCTGAAGCAGCGGCTCATCCAGCTATTTGGCATCGATCTAGACATCTGGGCATTGAGCTTGTGCCTAGCCATGGGCACCGGACACTACTTCTGGGCGATCTTCTACTTTACCAGCCTGTGCAGCGCTTCCCTGTAAGTAGACGTCTTCCTTAGCGAACATGCATCATATACAGTAGATGCCAAAAGTATGCCACTCTATGTTTTCACTTTTGTTCCGTTTTTCTTTCACGCTTTAATTTTGTTGCTTTTGATTTTTGACTTCATGTTGCACTCGAGTGTTTGTGAGTGCCGCTCCAAGCGGGCAATTTGCATACAAATGCCGTTAATTTTCCAGATGGCCACGCCCATGGCCCAAAGAGGCTGTAGTGCCTGGCACACGCATCTAGAGTGTGTGTCGTATATGAGATACATGATATGTACATATATTTCAAGTAGTGCTTTAGTCAGTTGTAGTTCGCTTATTCGCTTCGCCTCGCCCCGCCCCGCCTCTGCCGCCTATTTACACCCATCCCAGCAACGCCCGCATTGCCATAACATGTTTTTATGCATTTCACACACTTTCACTCCTCTTTACAAACATCGTCATTAAAATGTAATTAATTTTCATGTAATTTTTGTCGGAGCATAAATTTTGGAATTATTTACGCTCAAGCCGAGGACAGAGCCGGCCAGCACACCTTTTGTGGCTGGGCTTTGTCGAGGCTTCTGATAAGTGCGACAGTGTATAATGCAGACGCCGATTCTGGGTCCACAATCGAACACACGACACTCAATTTGTATATAAAAGCCAAATCGAAAAGCCGAACAAATTTCAGCCAAGTTTCACTGCTGTAAATTATTATGCGAATATATATTTTTTTTATGCAATTCTATACTAAGGAAAATATTACAACAAATTTGTTCAGCATCTTTTTCAAAACTACTTCAATTAATTGCCCAACAACAAATTGTACACAAACCCAAAAACAAAAACAATAAAAAAAATTATAATAATAATATTGAATCAATTGAAAAGCAAAGCAAAATTAAAATTATACGTGCGTACCTATCCATATCCTGATTTCAGAGCAAATAATGCCAAAATAAATTTCCGAGAAAAGGAGAAAAAAGTCTTAGATCAAATTTTAGGTGCAGGCAAATACGATGCCAGAATTCGACCATCGGGAATAAATGGCACAGGTGAGCATATACTTTTACCAAGCACTGTATAACAAGACATACTGTACCTCTATGATAACTTCTACTAAAACTAAAGTCTTTATCATTTTACAAATTATCTTTTCATTTTTTAAATTTATACTACAATTAAAAATGCTAACAAGAATTGGTATTATTATATAACTATTGTATATTTCTAAGTCTCTGTTAAGTACTTTTAACAAAAAACAAACACAAAAAAAATTAAAAAAGCTAAATTAGTTTAGAGAGACCTCACGGTGACCTAATCATTAGCTTAGCCACATAATAATATATCATTTGAAACGCTATTAAGAAAAACTCACAATTTAAACCAACCAAACTCTATGCCAGATGGTCCCGCCATAGTCAGAATCAATCTATTCGTACGCAGTATAATGACGATTAGTGATATTAAAATGGTAAGTCACATACTAGAGTGAGCCAAAAACAAAAACAAAACAAAACAAAAAACTAAAAAAAATAAAAGTTGAAAAAAATACGAATTGATAACAAAAACCTTGGCCAATAAATTCGATAGACCCAATAGCAATCTCGCCCTATTTCGCTCGCTCTCTCTCTCTCTCTCTTTCTCTCTGTCTCACATCAACAAGCACACCATTCGATATGCAGTACACTATAGAAACTCCCCATCCATAACTAAGCATATTAAGCATATCCAAATGATTTTGGTAGTAATAACAGCGACTAGAACCACACAGCTGAATGCTCTATGCAACTCTGCTCACACACAGACACACACACACACACATACACATATATAACATATCTATATAGATAGACGCAACTCACTCACATCTACATATATACTAAGCTAAGCAATAGCTCAAATAAAATAAAAGAGATTTTACACTTTGTTTGTTTTTGCGTTGAAGTTGTGTTTCTAACTTTCTCTATCTATTCATAACAGTCTCTCTCTTTCTCTCTCTATCTATCTCTCTGTGTCCCATCCCCTCAATCTCTTTTAGACATTCCATATTGAAAATACCTAGCTGACCCTTCTCCCCCTCTAGACCAATCTCCCTCCGTTTTTAACCCTATATATAACTTTGTTTGCTGTTCTTTGGCTATTGGAATTTGCGTTCTTTACGTTTGTTTCATGTTCCACTTTCTTTTCATTTATGTTTTTTCTCTTTTCGTTCGTTCTGTTAGAGCAAAGCCACATTTATGGCACATGTATTTTGATACTCTTGTATGCATACATATCTAAAGTGCATATCTACATATACATCTACCTCCATGTATTTGTTCTATCTTTCAGTTTTGGTTTCACGCATATTTTAGAGAAAGCGTTTTTTGCATTTTCCAATTTCGTTTCGTTTGTTTTTTTCGTTTCTTGACTTTCATGTTTTTTGCCAAGGATACAATTACGCCAGCAAGCAACATTGTTCCTTCCATTGTATTCATATATATATATATATATAGAGAACTATTTGCTTATATACTACTTGCTTATATACTACTCAACTATCTACTACTACGACTACTACTACTACTACTACTACTACTATTTCAACTAGCTGCAGTCATAGCTGGCAGTTTTTGCTTTTTAAGTTCTCCTCTTTTGTGTTCAATTTGACATGCAAACGCATTAACTCTTAGACAACAAACACGCACACACACACACACACGCACGCACACAACTTTACACACGGGCCAAGTGCTGGAACAAGTCCTGATGCCTTGGCAAATCGATAAGTCATCAATTTCAAGTAAAATTTGGACATAAAACTGTTGCCTACTTCTGGGCTGAGCACAAAGAATTTTCTCTTCTGCTGGCTTTTAACACACACACACACACAGACACACGCACAGTCTCTCACTCAGGCAGATAAACACACACTTACACAGAATCACTTGTGAGTGCCCTGCAAACATGTAAACTCTAAAAGATAGTGTGGCAGAATGTAATGATGTTTCAGAGCCTCAAACTAGCATCTCTCTATGAGATGGAAAAATAAATAATTTTTTCAATTTGGCTAACCCCAATGCATATACTGAAAGCAAATCAGTTTTTCGAATATGGCCAAAGTTTTTCCATGGCGAACTGATTTGCTGTCCAGTATTTTTTGCAATGATAATTACCTTAGAATTCATATTCCTCATAGACGTTGATGATAGTATTTCATCATGTCTATACTTAAACAGTAAAAACCAGACAATAATTCTCATATAATATATAAAATGGCTAGAGCACTTATCTTACAATCGTCTATTCCACTGCACTTTTCAGTTTTGGTAGAAAATATAGGAAATATTTAAGTAATATCAAAACATAAAATTACTTGTGGAGCTGGCAGATTTCAAATATATATATATGATATGGATACTAGAAGAACTCGAGCAATCATCATAAAAATCATGCCTACATTTAAGTGGACTACGTGTAATCGTGTTTCTGTTAAATGTTTTTATAATGTAAATCAAGTTTTGCTCTCTCTCTTTCTCTCTCTCCCTCTCGCTATCTCTCTCTGTATTTATCTGTCTCTCACCCACCTTTTGGCCACATCAAAAAGTATTTAAATGTGTGTTTCGGGGGCTTATACAATAAAAATAAAATGAATCACCCTATAATTGTGTGCGTGTGTTTAAAAATTCACTATCCACTTAGCCGACATAGCTTTATTTCCAGTTTGATTGCATCGCAATTGGATTTTATTTCCAGTCGTGTGTGTGTTTCAGTGTGTGTAGCTGTCATGTTGACTCTTGCCGCAGCACTGACATCATTAAAATTACAAAAGTATCATCCATATGCATAAATATATGCTGCGGCCCACTCAGTAGTCACTTGTTAAAGTCAATAAAGCTAAAAAAAAAAAAAATAAATAACAACAACAACAACAAACAATAATTATTTGAACATCAATTAGCACATTTTTACAGCGTTTATCAGGTCTCATTCGCCATGCTCTACAGTCCTTTGTTTTGGTTTTCGTCACATTACAAATGTCACTCCCACGAAACTCATACACATACGAATACCTAAACTAACTTAGGATCAATTATGTATTATATATGCCAATCACAGCAATCTATGACTTTATATAAACTAGCTTATATTTCTAAGATATATCAAGAGAGCATAGTGATGCCATAACTAATTTTAAGCAGTGCATAGAAATGAAAATAAACTTTTATTACAGCAAAGAAATAAATTTAAAAAAAAAAAGAAACTCATAAAACCATATAGAAACCAGACTGGCCCAGAGCTCATTCGCCATTCTATATATATGATATGCTAAGTTTTTAGTACCACAAATTTAGCAGCAGCTGATGCAGCTGAAGAGGGAGCTGCATGGCCAGCCGGTCCGCTGCCAGTTGACCAGTTGTTAAATTTTGTTTATTACCCATTGTACAAAACGGTCTATCTATATGTATCATCCCTCCAGATGGTCCAGCCGTCGTGCGCGTCAACATATTCGTTAGAAGTATATCGAAAATCGATGATGTAACCATGGTAAGTGCGCGCAAAACTCAAAAATCCAAAAATAAATCAAAGTAGTTAAGAACCACAGACTCTCAGACCTTGCCCTTGCCCTTGGTCCCATGCCCAAACGTATACGTGTTTGTGTGAGTGCCACAAACTATGAATAAAGTCGTCTCTCAGAAGCGTTCGCTCTCACTCTTCTTTAGTGTCTCCCGCTCTCTTGCTCTCTACCTCTCTCACTCTCACTCTCTTTGTCTTTGTCTCTCTGTCTCACTGTCCATGTCAGGTTTGCTTCCCGTTACAGTGCGCGTATCTTATGTAACTGCCGTTAGTTGTTATGTCTTATCTATGACCAGGCGATTGACCAACAGAAAAACACAAATACCATTAAATATTATTAATAATAATAATTATTATGCTATATATATATATTATATCGGATATTGGTATTTAAAAACTATCGATGTTTTTTAATTTCAACTTATTTTGAATTCAATCAACAAATTATTTGCTTTTATTGATTCATAAAAACAAAATTAATATAAAAACAAATCAAAAATTTTGAAAAATTCTGTAAAGAAATTGTTGTTCCTCGTTTTGAACAATAAATTCGAATTGATTAGCGTTGTAATTAGATTGTGCATATTATATAAATTTTAGTTTTGTTTTTATTTTAAAGTTTGCATTGGTAATGTTAAGTTTTTTATTACATTTTCAATATATGTTTGCTCTACAAAAATGTAAAATAACAAACTTGTTTTGTAGTACGAAATGAAACAAAACATAAAGAAAATGTCTTTTTGGATCTCTATCTCTCCCTCTTTCTCTCTATCTATCTCTATCTATCTTGTTATCTATCTCTATCTACCTCTATATATAACTCTCGAATATTTATAGCTCACACAAATTGTATGTCTCTCTCACTTTCTTTATTTTGACCAAATTACATTTAAATCTAGTTTTCATTTTACGACTTTAATCATCTTGTAACTATCAACCTACCAAATTTTCCATCTCTCTCTCTGTGTCTTTCTCTCTCTCGCTCTCTAAATATATAAATATATACCTGTCTCTCTCTGAGTTTCTCACATATTCACTCTCCCTAACAATAAACATTTATAAATTCCACTTAATGTTAATTATGCCTACATAAATTAACTTATTATCTTTATCGAATTTCTACTAATTGTGATGATAATGATGACTGCCGAACAACAGCTATTCGATTATATATACATATATCTATGTATATATATATACATACATACATTTATATTGCTGGTCCCATATACTGGCTGTCGTGTGTATTTTCCGTTAAAAATAATACATTCATAAGCAAACCTCAATTGATTGACGATTTTTAATATAATTCTATTATTTAAACGACAATATCCAATTTTATCAATTTTATAATTGCTTTTGTTTTATTGCCTAATATTTGTATACTTAGCATCGAACAACCTAATTGCCTACAACAATGCAGCGAATTGTATGCAAAATATGTTACTCGATTTTTCCGTGTGCTTTGTACGTGTGTTGGTTGGTTAGCTATCTATAATCCCTCACCCACTTCACAAGTACCGCCCCGATTCACAATTAATTTTTCATTTTCCAATTGTTTGTTACTTGTTTAGTTTGATGCCTGGAAGCAATAGATATATTATTTATATTTATAGACCAAATAAACAACTACAAAAAATTTACATAAATAATAAAAACCGAAAACTAATTAGTGAAAGTGTTTAGCGAATTGAAAATGTGTGGCATGCATTCGATCATAAATACAATAAAAATAATAATAACGATTAAAATGATATACGAATTTATATTAAAACATGTTAAAAATAAAAACTATCCCACTACGGACTATCGAAGACGTAATATCCTTGCAAAAAATAAGAAGCGAAATAAGAGAATATTCATAATATAATATATTTTAATATATATACCTTGTTAACGGATCCGATTGCGCTGGTCAGATATTTATACATACATTATATACATTTATACATATATATGAATGGACTACTCGTATACCATTGCAAGGGTATATGGTTAAGATCGGTTAAAGTAATTGATGTAATACTTGATCAAATATTCGTATCGCTGTTTTAGAAAATCCACAGGAAACTAAATGATCCTAAACTTCACACTTTAATGAGATCCATGCAGACATTTTTGTGTATCAATTTGAAAAATTCTTAAAATATTCATTTTATGTTTTTTTCTATATCATTTGTTAATATTTCTATATCATTTAAAGTTTTCGTTTCAACATTCAAATCGTGCACACATAAACTTCATCAAAAACAAAGAAACTTAAAGCCAAACTCAATGTTAAGGTAGACATAAGACTATATGCTAAGACATAAATAAGTATATAAATACATATATGTATGTATATACGCATACATATACATATACGTATATATCAATAGGTATATACTTGCACCCGATCGTTCATGAAAACAATGATAACTCATAAAGCGAATGCTGCTCGATTTTGATATGATAATTTTTTAGCGAATTTGCCCACATTAGTCCAGGTCAACATGTTTCTGCGTTCCATATCGAAAATCGACGATTACAAAATGGTGAGTGCAGGCGCCTAGGCAGTAATCGATAATTGAACATATGCATAAGCGTAAATACATATATATACTAATACTAATGCAATTAATATCTGAATGAATGTACATGCATACAAGTACAAGTCCAAGCGCTTTAAAAATCTTGCTCAAACTATATGTTATATATATAACTTAACAAAAACAACAACAACAACTACTACTACAACAAAAATACTCTCATATCTTATTTAACTTCTGTGTATGTACGTGTGTGCGTGTGTGTGTGTGTGAGTGTATGTCTGTGTAAATTAAATTCAAGTCACAAAACCTTTGCTTTTTCAATATATATCTACATAAATACAATAGTACGAGATGTGTATCTATGTATAAATTATGAAATAAATGTTAATACTAAATATTAATTATACATATATACATAAATATATTAAATAAATGAACAATTCAATCCATTGGCTGTACAAAATTCTAAATATTTCATTTCTTCAACACCTTCCAACTGTCTTGCAAAAATTCAAAACACTTCACCAGAAATCTCTTGCACACAAAATTATATAAAAAAAAACGACAACTGTTTTCGGCTAACCGAAAGTTCTGTACTCTTGTAGAGCTGAGTTATATTCCCAACAAATTTATTTTAACTAGCAATAAAATATAATTGTCTACTCTAAGTCTGAGGTTAACTGTTGAACTCGAGACCTTCCCTACCCTTACTTCTTGAAATCATTTAATCGAAACTCAAGTATCAAGAAATTTATGTATTAGATAAGTAAACTAAGACCTTCTGAAATATTTTGACAAAACTCTTATCCCCAAGAGTATAAAGTTGTTCACTTTCATGTCAGCATTAAATTGTATTATAATTCCGACTCACCCACTTGTAAGAGATTTCTGTTTATTTATTTAGATACATATTCTTTTGTGTTTGCAAGCATACATGTCTCAATGTATGCATCTCTATCTATGTATATTTCTCAATGTACCTTAATAGAAACACGTTCAATTCTAATATGTTCTTTCACTTGAAACTATTTTATATGATTTCCTCTTCTTTTGTTTCACACGAGATCTCAGTAGGCGCGCGCTCTCTCTCTGTCTTTTAAGCCCACTTTCTCTATCTCTCTCTCTCTCTCTCTCTCTGCCTCTCTATCTTTCTCTTACTCTCCTTCGCTCTGTCGCTCTCTCTCTCTCTTTCACTCTTTTTTACACACTTTCATTCTCTCTCGTTCCCTCTCTCTCTATCTGTATCTCTAAACATATATGTATGTATATATATATAGATAAGTATATATATGTATGTACATATGTATATGCCACTTTTTCAACACTCGATGCAAATTTAAGAGAAGTTTATTGTAATTTAAGCTAGTTATTAAGTTTACATCTGTAAGTTTCTCATAGCCTAAAAACAATTCTCTACAAATTGAAACTATGTTAGTCTAAGCAAGCAAGCTAGGAAAGTAACTAACTTCAGACTCTCAATCACCTCGCCAGCATCTGCTCATTAAACAACAAATCTCACCGATTTTCAGTGCCATTCGTTTCTTTAGCCAATAAGCGTTCTTCATTTAACGTTTTAAGTGTCATATATATATATCTATTTTTGATACTCAATTGAGGACAGTAGGATAACAAGCAATGCTTACCACACATGCCACGAGTTCAACATATTTTGATTTTAGTTAAAACCCAGCTTTAACTGTAAGTATGAAAAACAATGAGTTTTCATAAAATTCAGGGACTCTGCATTTGTCATTCGCATATCCGCCACATGCAAAATAAAATCTCGTTACATTACAAATTACAGTTCCTGAACACCTAAAAAAAAAATATATCCTATTCATTCTGACAGTTGCGCCATAAAAAAACAAATAGCTGGCATCAATTTATTAAGTGGAGCCACAGTCGCATTCGAACAAATACGTATAAATGACATATAGTATAAAAACCCTTTATTTGTTATAATTATTCAAAGTTTTTTGTTGTCAGTTTTTTGCTTCATATGTTTACAAATGCCATTTGGCCTTGCATTTCTTTCATTGATATTGAGAAAAAAAAAAAGGTATACAAATAATGCAAAAAATAAAATAAATTGCCGACTTCATTATGAACAGCTAATAGGATTTTATTAATCAATTCAAGTTTCTGTTTCCCTTATAATTTATGCCTTCCGCTGAATGGAAACCCCTAGTTTATCATTTCATCTACCTATATATATATCAAATATATACAGCATGCTTTGCGAATATTTATGTTTAAGCATGCACTATTCGGGGCTAAAAAAATAAGTATGCATAGTAATAATAACTTTAACTTAACTTTGGGAGCCAGAAAACTTTGTTGTTTACCGGAAAGCTATTCAAGTCGCTGAAAATAACAATTTCTCTGGGATATTTTTAAAGTTTATTTACGAAGAGCCTTTGATACCAGCTTTTCTTTTAGAGCACAAATAAATGTATTTTTCATGAACATGTCTTTGCTCCAATTATTTTGAAAACATCCACAAATTACAAAATGAAGTGAAACAATCTCACGTGCTCAAGATTTCCAATAAACATTTTTATGAATCTTACAAAAGTTTGCATGCAGAGTTTTAAGTTAACTTTAAGAACATATTTCAATTATATAATATAACGATTTCTATATATATGTATATATTCAAATATGAATGTTTAGGTCTAGGCCAAGTTAAAATATAAGCCTGATCCTCTTACTATATCATATTGCCTGCTTTGTTGTTGCCTCAGCTGTTGGCTTTGCTTGCGCCATCGCCTTTGCTTGCTTGTGTCGCCTGCTCAATAGATATTGTATGATTGCTTATGAATTTTTGGCACGTTGCAAGCTGCTTTTGCCCTTTTTGCTTATTGCTTATTGCTTATTGCCTGCTTTGTATTTTGTATGCAACACGTTGCAATGCGCCGAACAATGCATTGGATAATGATGTTCATGCTGAATGTGGTTGATGTTGCCTGCTCAGCATCGCAGACGCATCTTGAATTGCATTTTGATTCCATTTACATACATACATACACATATACATATATATATGCATAGGATATATACAACCTTGTGTATGTGCCATGACATGAATACCACTTACATACAACCTATACCAATACCATGCCGAGAATATGCAACTAGCCGAAAAGCAAAACGCTTTTTACGACAATATATACAACAACAGTTTCAATTATATTCGCCATCATATATACTCTTCTTACTAACAAATATAAACTAACTACTCGAACAATATTTAACTAAACAAGTAAGAAAGCTCTAGTCGAGACTGCTCGACTACGAGATCCCCTGAACCCTACAAGCAACTGATATTTCAATAATAATTAGCACCCACACACGCACTCATGCAAACAAATACACGCACACACACACACTCACATATACAGGCGATTGCGCTTGGGTTGCGCTGCAGTGTTGGCAATATTAGGAGAACTTATTTGTTGAATAATTTAATTTCTAGACGTACGATCGTAATGAAACTTTCAGAACGTATTCATATTGTTTAAATGTATGTGTATACCGAAGCACAAGTCTCTAGTATTTAATATACGACTTTTACAAAGATGAGGCTGAGGGGGTGGATTTAGGGGTGGGGGGTAAATTTTAACAAAAACCGAAATTGTATGACATGCGTCTTAATATACATTTTAAATTTGGAGACTCTAGCTTGAAAGATGTAGGAGATATAATTATTTAAGTGATATTCGATAAGGTTTTTTATCGATAAAAAAGTATCGGAATGAGTTATCGTTTTTTAGTGATAAACTCGATATCCGCGTGATATATACGGACATTTTAAAAAAAAGTTGAAGTCTCTAGCTCTTGTATCTTCTGAAATCGACGCGTTCAAACATACGGACAGACGGACGGACGGACGGACGGACGGACGGACGGACGGACAGACAGACGGACAGGGCTAAATCGACTCAGCTCGTCGCCCTGATCAAGAATATATATACTTTGTGGGGTCTGCCACGCCTCCTTCTGCCTGTTACATACATTTTAACAAAACCATTATACCCTGATTTCCCATTTTCAATGGGTTCAGGGTATAAAAAAACAAAAAGAAAATTAACGTTCGCCACGCCTCGCCACGCCTTGCTCGCTCTCATATACAATCTACCACAAAACAAAATATAAATTTATTCAAAAAAGAAACAAAATCTATCTAAAAATAAAGCTAATGTCCCCTCGCAAAAGCAAGCCCACCAATTGATACGCCCCACACCCACCACAAAAATTAAAATAATAAAAAAAAGAAAACAACAAAAACAACTTGAGAAATTTCCAAAATTTGAGGCTATTCGAAATTTGCATTGTAGTTCGAATTGAATTGCATTGAAACTGAAATTAAAATTAAAAACTTTAGAAGATCCTACGATTCGCAGCACTAACAAAGCTCTCTTTTATCCCAACACAAACGAAAAACCTTTCGATCGCGCACCACAGGAGTACAGTGTACAGTTAACCTTTCGAGAGCAGTGGACGGATGAGCGTCTCAAATTCGATGATATACAAGGTGAGTAGCCAGGTGGAACTTCCCTTTGGTAGAGACCTATAAATGCATTCCAACTATCCCGAAAGGTCGCTTGAAATATCTCACACTGACGGAGGCGAATCGTGTGTGGATGCCGGATTTATTCTTCTCCAATGAGAAGGAGGGACACTTTCACAATATCATTATGCCCAATGTGTATATACGTATATTTCCCAATGGATCGGTGCTCTACAGTATACGCATCTCACTAACATTGGCCTGCCCAATGAATCTCAAGCTGTACCCATTGGATAGACAGATATGCTCACTTCGAATGGCTAGCTGTAAGTAATACATAATAAACTATCATAACTATAACTATCATATTATATTAGAATCGTACACATATATGCAAGAATGTCTATCGATTGTTCTACATATGTAACTACCATCTATATGTCTCAACTAAATGGTATTCCTCTTCTCTCTTAGACGGCTGGACTACCAACGATTTGGTATTCCTTTGGAAGGAGGGTGATCCCGTGCAAGTGGTAAAGAACTTACACCTACCTCGCTTCACATTGGAGAAGTTTTTGACTGATTACTGTAACAGTAAAACCAATACGGGTATGTTTGTTTGTGTGTGTTCATTTGACTGTTGTGTTGATGGTGTTGAGAACTAACTCTATATGATTCAACTTTTACTTGAACTTATCTATCTATCTATCTATATCTTAACTTTGTCAATATGTAGCTTTAGTTGACTTTCATATTTTCATTAAGAGTTTTCTTTTTGTGCATCTACTCACCTATGTATATAACTTGTGCATTCAATAACTACTTTATTAATATGTATCTATAGTTTTTATTTCAAATAATGTTGTTCGCTTGTATACTCTATCTATAATAAACGGCATCATAAGCACTTCATAGCAAACACTAATACACACACATCCACACACACTCACATATATAGCCACACGAACACATGTAATGATGCCGTTTACACATGAGCATCTCGTAGGACCGTTATCAATGCCCGAATCGCATAAAAACCAAGTTTTTACGATGTAATTCACACACACTCACAAGACACTCACACCCACCCACACACACACCGTCACACACATACTGTTCTTCTCTAGCTGCCACACTCACACGCCCATTTTAAGTGCAGTTTTGGCATCGCGTGTCGCCCTACCTTAGCCGAGTTTTTATGAGCAATTTGAAATCAGTTGGCGCTTTAAGCAAATGTTTACCTTGGCTACCAAGAACTACCTCGCATCTGAGTATCGCAGCTCCGATGGCAGCCAAATACGAAACGGAAAAAGAAAATGAAAGAAAATGGCAAAAGGCGGGCCACGGAAAGCAAATTAATCGAGGAAATTGTCTGCGACGCAGTTGCTTAAACTTGCACAAAGAGCAAATATCCCCCCACGACCCCCATCCCAACCAATAATGATGATCTATGTGTGTGTGTGTGTGTGTGGGCGAATGTGTCTATGTGACTGAGCTGTGGCATACAAACACGCAAAACTTTTTCACAAACTTGGCAAATAGTCTGTCAGCATCTTTAGGTGGATAATTTATAGCTAGAAAATGCAACTGATGTGGGCCTCCGCCATTTACTCGCCACGCCCACGCCCATTTCTCTGTAAATGCGTATGCTGCATTCCTGTCAGCGATAAATGCTACTAACTAACGATATCCACTTGCATTGTATTATGGAAAGCATGCATTTGAAAGTAATCGGAGGCAGATTCTCCATCTGATTTGCATATTACAGTTAGGGGCTTCGAATAGAAAGGTTTAAAACAATATAGCGGTATCGATAGATTATGAAACTTCAGTTGTATTGCTATTTAGGCTTTCTCAATGAGCCACCAGTTTTTCTAAAAAATCATAAAGAATACCAGAAAAGAAGTGACAATTTTGTAACCAGGGCTGCAACAACAGTTTCTTTGAAATTGGGAACCTAATCATATATTATTAAAATAATTTTGCACAGCAATTCAAAACGATTTTGTACAGAAACTAAATAGGTTTTAATGAGTATTTCTTAGATAAGTAAATGAAACAAGGGTTCAACAATAGGCGAGCCTAGCTTGCCTAGACAGTTGATTTCAACTATTATAGATTTAGATTGGTCGCCAAACATGGAGATATACTAAATTGAATCTGTATACAGCTCACAGTTAATACAAACTTTTATTTAGTCTCTCATCCAATGCCCATTTAAACTCGTTTCATGGTTAGCAGCATTTCTTAGCTCATTTTGAGGGCTTCGGATAATATCAATTCAAAACACTCATCTCAATCATTTGCCCGCATTAGAAGCGATGCATGAGCCTGCAACTCATCTGCCCGTTTACACTAGCCTCAAAAGAAGATATATGTGTTTGCATATATGTATGTTTTATATATATAAATATTTTTGGTTCAAAACATAACCCAACCCGTTCTTAGACGTTGCGTAGTTGTTTGCATTTAGTTCGGCTTGAACTTAGTTGCTCACATAAAGTTTATTAATTTTATATCTTCTATGAGCGTTTAAAATGGAGAGAAAACTGGCCATAGATATAGTGCAAAAACAAAAACAAAATGAGTAAAATCTGAATATTCCAATAATAAATGCCACAAGCAACTGCGAATAAATATATATATATGTGTGAAAATATATATATATATGATACCCCACAGAGAGCCAGAACCCTCGAAAAGACCGCAGATCGATTCAAGCGAGTGCAATGCAAATGAAAATGCAAATGAAAATGAAATGAATATGAAAATATAAAAATATGAGAATGTTAAATATTAAACAGCTTTGTCTTGAAGAGTATGGAACGCAATGTCAACAAATTAACGGAAATGAAGGGCGGCTACAACCAGGCAGCATGGGGGGCGTGTTCGCAGCGGAAGCTAACAACAGGAGCGACAGCAACAACAACAACACCAGTCACAGCAACACACGCACCCACTCTACAAGCCCCTGCGAACTTCATTTCCGTTAAGAATTTTTGTTGCAAGCAAGAAAATGAACAACAACAACAAATACAACAACAATTGTCAGAAAATTGAATTGATGTTCAAAATACAATTTTGCCTATGATGCCATTTTATAATTTTCCAACTCAACTCTGTCTCTTATTCCGTCTCTCAATGTCATTCGTTTTGTATTATTTCGTTTCTTTTCCCTCACTCTTCGTTTTGTATATACATTAATTTATACCACCCACTGTGCATCATATGTTTTTTATGTCTTCTTTTTATTTTTTGGAAGCCATCCTCTTTCCTGTACAGATAAAAAAAGAACACAAAGAACAACAACAAAAAATTCATGAACGTAAATGTTCTCCTAATTTCTGATTCATTTCTTCGTGGCAAAATTTCAAAAGCAAGCAAATTGATTTTGGTTTTCACTGATTTATTGGATGACAAATTTGTTTTGATACATACATATATATTAAAAATATTGGAAATGTACGTGTGTTTTGTCTGTGTGTTTCTACTTATGTTTTGTCAGTGTCTAAACTCATCTACTCTCTGTGTACATATACATATACATATACATATACATATACATATGTGTGCGTGCGTGTGAGATCAAAAATGAACTAACGCCATTTCGAATCCTTCCCGTACATTTTGAGTTTGACACAGTTGTATATTACCTTGTATACTCATAGGTGAATACAGTTGCCTCAAAGTCGATCTACTATTCAAGCGAGAATTCTCATATTACTTAATACAAATTTATATACCATGCTGTATGCTGGTCATTGTATCATGGGTATCATTCTGGCTGGATCAAGGCGCAGTGCCCGCGCGCGTATCGTTAGGTAAGTGCCCAACCAAAGATTGCGTATGAAAATCACGTTTCAGCTAAGCCAACTCTAGACTGCTGGTAACCCATACATACATACATATATGTGCATATGTATATCTGTTCTCTTCTAGTACAGCTATCTGAACTCTATTGTCTATATATACTTACATTTGTTCCAGGTGTAACCACTTTACTAACTATGGCCACACAAACATCGGGCATTAATGCCTCACTGCCGCCCGTTTCCTATACAAAGGCAATCGATGTTTGGACCGGCGTCTGTCTGACGTTTGTCTTTGGGGCGTTGCTCGAATTCGCCCTGGTGAACTATGCCTCCCGCTCAGGTTTGAATAAAGCTAGTAATTGAGATTTGATATGCTTCTTAACAAACTTACTTAATGTATTAATCGATGGTGTTTATTCTATTTTTACTCTTGTTTGTTTTTTTAAAACATTATTTTTGTCGAGTACCACTCATATACATACATAAATATATATATATATATATGTATTAAATTATATATATATATATGTTTATTTATATGCTCCGTGTAACGTATATTGTGTATATATACCTATATGTAACTACAATTTACTCGCATATCTAATAAACAAACTCGTAACGGACTGTCACACACACACACACACATACACGAACACAATCGAACACTCTCACACACACAGTTGAGCTTCATATCTACACTCGCCGGCGTTTCACACACAATTTTTGTCGGAATACAAATAAACTGATTTTTGATCTACAACAACAACAACAACAACATCGACAACTACAACTACAACAACCAGCAGCAACTAAATATTTTTAACAGCTATAATCCAACAATTTGTAGTCTAGCATTTATTTTTCATTCAATATATATATGTATCAATACATGTATTGTTTTTCATTCTCGATTCTTTTTGGTTATTTCATTCACATATATATTGTAACAACAAAATGATTTTTGCATATATACTTCTACTAATCCAATTGTTTTGATTTACTCTCTTATTTCATTTCACACTCATACACACACATGTATTCATCCAACTCACACACACACACACACACATACATATACTCACACACACTCAAACCCTAAACGCGTTTGATAAAAAATTGGAAACAAATTTGTAAACGATTTTTATTTTATTTTTTGCTTTTTCGACACCAAACGCAATTTTAAAAAATTCTTATATATTTTCTGTTGCGCATTTAATTGTACATATTTAAAATGAAACAACTAAACATACACACATATTTTCCAATTGACAAAACAACTTGCACTTGATGATAAACATTTCAAAAATTTTATTGAATTATTATTGATTTTAATTTTGCCAACCCTTTCAAATTGTTTAATGTTTCTGTATGTGTGATCTATCTATCTCTGTCTGTCTCTCTTTCTTTCTCTCACTCGCTGTCTCTGTCGCTATCTAACTATCTAACTGTATAAATGTGTGCTATGCATCCTAACTAAAATCTGAACAATTTACAAACAAACAAAAATACAAAAACTATTAAACTCAATTGTAAATTATAAAAAAAAAAAAAAAAAAATATCAAAATCAACAACAAAATCTGTCTATCGAACTATTCGAAATATCCAACATTTGTGGAACAAATAAATTCTTGTCCAACATCTTCCTATCACATGCAACAATATACGGATCGGGCCGCAGACATGCATAAGGAGAATATGAAAAAGAAACGCCGCGATTTGGAGCAGGCCAGTTTAGATGCTGCTTCAGATCTGCTCGATACAGATAGCAATGCAACATTCGCAATGGTACTTACCTTTCAATTTACTAACGATTTTATTTATACATTTGATAACTGAGGAGCCAAGGGATGCTCAAATAAGAAGACAGGATAAATGTGATATATTTATTTAGATTTTGGATGTAGGAGCTGCTCTAGAATTTATAGTCTTTGCTATTCTACAAAAGAGAAGAAAGAACTAGATGATATATGATATCGAAATAGGCCTTAATACTATACAGTTACAGTGAAGCTTTTTGTACTCAGATATATATAGAAACATTAGACAATATGATGCTAGAAAATGTATTTCTATGTGTGCATATATATATATAGACAAAATCTCGAAAGGCCACATAGTTTAGCTCTTCCTCGTGTGTAAGTAAAAAATAGTTGAATAATTGCAAATGTTAGGTAATAATCTCGTGGGATTTGTTAAGTTTTTAGAACCCATTGCCAAGTTTTATCCACATCAAACCATTTAACTAAAAACCAAATTCACTTTACGAGCTTTCTTAACAATCAAATGAAAAGCAAGACCAGAACTCAAATTGGCAATTTGCAAAATGTTTATGATAAAACTATTAAAACAACTATTTCCTTTTATATTTGCCTCTTTTTATTAAAAACCACACAAACACGCACACAAATACACACAAATACAAAAAATACGCAAAATTTAACAACTTTTTTCAAACGTGCTCATACGCAACAAACACAAACTCAATCTCCAACACTCAACTTGACCTCAAAAATGAAAAAAAAAAAATATACACACATACACAAACACACACATACACAAACACACACACACACAAACATCATCAAACATCGCTGCGTGGCATTCAATCGACTCAACCAACTGAACTGGAATTTGATGAAAAATTGCAACGAAATTAAATGAAATTACGCACATGCCACGCCCATTCTCCACTCGCCACTCACCACTCACCACTCACCATTCGCCATTTGCCATTTGCGACTGCATTTCGTAATCGCAACGCCATCCAATTACCCCACACCCCCAACGTACCCCTCATTGCATCAACTACAATCAAAATTCCATCTCAAACGGCATCGCAATATTCGCGCGGGGCTGGCCTGCAGAAGCCCCTGGTGCGTCATCCGGGCGATCCGCTGGCCCTAGAGAAGCTGCGCCAATGCGAGGTCCACATGCAGCCACCGAAGCGCCCCAGCTGCTGTAAGACTTGGCTATCCAAGTTTCCCACAAGGTAACTCAACTCAACTGTTTCATACGCAACCGTATTACTTAGTTGAATTTCGTTAAACATTTCGTAGTAGTTGATGGATTTCCTTTTTGATGTTGTGAATATGTATCTACAACTTGCTCACTCTGTCTCTCTTTCTCTCTCTCTCGTTCTATATGCTATAAATTTGTTATAAATCTACATATATATACATATATTGACTTTTTATGCCACTAATTAACAGTAATTGAATTGGGTCCCGAAACTGAATCTTGTACTTTACATTAAAGACAAACCCGATTCGAGTTCTGCTTTGCTGCTTGCCATCATCATTTGTTTTGCTCGCTGTCTTTTGTTTGAATGCTTGCTGCCAAATGATTTGCCATCTGGCCCTCGAAGAGTCCAGAGTCAAGTAAAATGTGACAATATAATTTGCTTAACGCTCTGCGTCAATTACACTGTGCAACAAAGTTTTAAGTGATGCGAACTTTACTGTAATTATCTTTTTATTTGTAACTGAAGCAACTACGAATCAACTTTAACTTAATGCGAAAAATTATACACTCTCTCAAAGTTTCAATTGTTATGCTAATAATAAATATAAATAAATTTTTCTTACTGTAGAACAAAGAGTATTTAACAAACTTTTTTGCTCAAGCTGGGTATCTTCTAGTCGAATACACTCTATTAGAGCACTCTTGCTTCTTGTCTTTCACTCAATCTAATTTCTATAAATTAAAACGCAAACTTTGTTGAACAGTGTAAATTGCTGCAGTTTTAACTTAAAAAGTTTTGTTGTGTGCTTTGCTTTCTATCGATTTGTTTGTTTTAAAAATAAAACAATTTTTTGCTTTGTAGAACGAAAATTTGGAACCCTTAGTACCAAGCCACATCCCATGAATCCATATGTCCTGCTAGTTGACCGAACGCTTTTGTTTATGTTTAGTAGATCTTATTTCCTTAATGAGCACTCTTTTGATTTTCACGCACGTAGCTGAAACTGATATTTTGAGTTTCCTACTTGAAATATTTAAAACAAACAAATTATTATGCCATCAAAATAAAACAGAAAACTTCTTAAAAGGCCACACAAAAACAAAAAAACTATTTAAATAAAACCAACTAAAGCCAAGCCAAAAGAAAGAACAATCACAAATCAAAAAGCCAATCTCTAGATGATCAATTAATGTGTTTTGTACTTGTTGAATATTTATCCAAGACAATGTTCTAGATCGAAGAGAATCGATGTTATCTCACGAATCACATTCCCGCTGGTCTTTGCGCTCTTCAATCTGGTCTACTGGAGCACATATCTCTTCAGGGAGGAGGAGGATGAGTAAATGCCGTTTAACTTATACATATATATATACTTAATATATATTTAGAGAGAAACACTGGCACCACAATACCAGAAATTGTACTAACCTATTATATCTCTCTTTTTTTAATTTCTACTTTCATTTACCAATTTACGTTCCAAATTCATTTGCGTATGGCTTTCGTTCGGCTTGGTTTTTTGCAAATAACCAAATATGTTTATATGATTTTGATTCGATTTTCCATACTGAAACTGAAACGATACGAAAACGAAAATGAAAACGAAAACAAAAAAGGACCTTCTAAAGCGCGTCCGCGTCTCTGAAAACCAAAGGCTATGTAGAATCCAACATGAAATTTACAATACGGCACACATATATATATGCATACGTATGCGTATATATTCGTATGTTTATATATATAGATATGTATATGCTTTGCTTGATCGAATGGGGCGAGACAAGGCTTCAAGGCATTTCCACTATAAGAAAATTTGATGAGCGACAAAGATATTTACTAACTATAAGTTAAATTGATCAAGTACGACTGCATAGTAGATAAAAGAAATTAAAGAAATTGAAGAGAAATCAAAGCTGTATTTTAAAGAGAAAAACAAAAACAGAAACGGACAAAGCGATTTGTGGGCGATTTGCAAAACGCTTTCAGCTCGATTTGTTTCAATTTGTTTTTAATGCTCGAAATTGTTAAACTTAAAAGAGAAATTAAAGAATACAGAATTTTAAATAAATTATTTATAGGCCTAAATCCATATACGTTTTGTTCATAATTCAATTAGTTTAGTTCCAAACAAATTATAATTAATTTGTACTTAAAATGCGCTAAGTTAGTTGTAAAAGAAACTTCAAAGAAGATGAAGAAGAAGCAGAAGGAGAATTAAAAAAAAAAAAAAAAAAATAAGTGAAGTCGCACGACGTTTGTAAATATTGTCATATTGTCAATAAGTTTTAAGCCAACTAGTTTATACAATTCGAATTCTAAAATGCAAATTTACTGCGGAAAAAACGAACAACAATTGCGTGTAGATAAATTTAAGTTTAGATATAAATAAGCAACAACTGCAACTGCAACAACAACAACAACAACAACAACTAAAACAAATTCTAGGCAAATTCAATTATTATGTTCACAATCGAATTAAAAAAAAAAAAAAAACAAAAAGAAAGAAAGAAAGAATCACAAATAAAACTCGATACAAAACATGATACAATGTTTTGTTTATTCACATACACAAACACACACGAACACACACACACGCACAACACACACAAAGCTAAGTGAGTTTTCTATTCAATGATAACCTGGCAGCACGTATTACAAATATTTTTGCCATGCCACATCATTTGTGTCCTATGTAAACTCAGTTTCCTTTGGGTCAATGCGACTGAAATTTGATAAGGGCTGCTTCGCAACGCTGCTAGAGCGACATATATCGGAACATAACATATAGCTGCCATAGTTCTATAGTTAGACCAAACAAAAATCAAATAACAATAATTACCCATACGCTCACATATGAATTATACAACTGCCAGGGTATTCAGACTTCGGCACGCTCCGAAGTTTAAGTTCTCTCTGATTTATCACAATTTTAAATTGGTGTAAAGTGCATTCATTGCATTGTTCAAATGGAACTGGTGGGTACCGCAAGTTTTTATTCCTATTGAAATGCATCAACTAATAGAACGATTCCAATTATATACAACTATATACTTATCGAGTTTTTCCTTTTGCTTGTTTACTACCTTCGATTCAATTCAATTGTTTACGTAGCTACAAATTACTATAGATACATTCCTAGAGATAATTTTGTTCTTTTCTTTATACATACATATATTTTTACTTAGCATAAACTAGAGTAAAATTTCAATTCGATTATTTATTTGGAAACAAGCGAAACTAATATTGAAATTATGTACGATTTTAAGCTTGTGTTTCCATTAGTTAGTTATTTATTTTTTAAGTAGATTAATAATTAATTAATTAAAGTTAAATTAAACCATAAAACCAGTTAACAGACAATACAAATAGCTTATTACGTAGCGCAAAAACGAATTTTTTATTACCAAACCAAAAACTAAAAACTAATAAAAAATCGAGAAACATTTACAAAACCAATTTACTAAATAGACACCTTGGATCACATTTTGATTGAAGGCCTGGCACTTGATTCCGAAAACAAAACTATTTTGTTTTTCTTTTCGTTTTTTCGTTTTTATTAAGTGCCTTTTGTATGAGGAGTGAGTCCTGCAGTTAACAAATAGCTGGCCGCCTTCCCAGTTGGAACCAATTAATAATATACGCAGCTCGAGTTCCCCCTAAAATTACTTAATAAAAACTATGCACAAACACCAGATAATTACGATCCTAAGATAATAACTGAATTCTACATAGCAACGACATGTACAACAAAACAAAATACCAAAAAAAAAAAAAGAAAAATACTCCTGACTAAAAATCAACTAATATTTTGTAGTTCTATCATATTTTATTCAGCTTGTTTCATTTTCTTATTCAACTTCTTTCTAATATTTTGTAATGCTATGCTTTTATCATATTTTCGCCTTTTGTTACTATATACTTTATAAAAAACTATTTATAATAAAGGTAAGCCCAAAATAAATGAAACAAACAAAACAGAAAAAGAAAAAAAAAAATCAAAAATCAATGATAAGTACGCACATATATGTATATATATATATTATACATATATATGTATGTATATATTATACGATTATACTTGTCACTAAACAAACCTCAAGAGGAAATGAAATAAATGTTGTAAAATTCGTGCCAAGCAAGAAACAAATGAAAATTTCACCAAGAAAATTAACTAAACTAGCTAATAAATATACACAACAATACAAATACAAATAAAATTGAATAACAGTGAAAATGTGGGCAGTTAAAGTAAAATCTAGTTGTATATGAAGCTATAGCTATTGAACATACAGGGTTTTAAATGTGAGCAAATAAGTAGTCGATGGTTCGGGCAAACAGTTAAAGGCCAAAAAAAAAAAAAAACAAAAACATAAGAAAAGAAGAATAAAAAAAGAAATGTGTTTTGATTGATGTTGATGATACACTGATAAGCAAAAAGATAACTGAAAAGAGATAGAAAACTAAATGAAAGCGTCGTAGTTCTTAGCACATCGATCTATCGATCGGAATAATTGGCTAAGCTGTTCCAGTTCGTCTCTATAGTATATTAGAGCTATGTTAGATCAAAATGTCACGGCCAATCCGAGACTTGGCGTAGGTTGTGTGCTGCCTTCAGTTGCCGTTCATCAATTTGGTCAATTATCATTTAGCAGAGGGAGAGAAGCGAAGGGAATTTCTTTACCGTGCGGCAGTCCAGTATATCGGTGTAAATAATTTATATGTACGTGCATATACATACATAATATATATGTAAATGTCATATGGTTAGGTTTAACAATTGCACAACTTCTAGATGCGATCCAAAAGTAAAAAGACTTACAAGTTTCGAAGTGACATCAAAAATAAATGACATTTAGCAACCAAAACGTAGCGCATAAGTTATGTGTAGTTAAGTTAAGTTCCAAGCAAACGCAGTGTTGCATAACGCATGCACATAGAATAGTCATGAAGGAAAATACAAACAAAAAAGAACATTACTAATATTAACTAATTAATACTAACTAACACACGGCCAAAGCCCATTTGCAATCTACACCAACACAGACAGACAAACGATTGATTCTCTTCACATCACTTTCCAACACTATTTCACTCTTTACTCTAAAGAAATTTAACTCGCACAAATCGAAAATAAATGAAAATTATAAGAAAAATTTAAAATCATAACACATATCTTCAAGCATTAAAAAAGCGGCGGCCCTTTAGCCAAGCCCAATTCTAACAATCAAAAAAAAGAAAAAACGAAAAAAAAAGAAAGTAAACAAAGAAAAACTGCAATTATCATTTCTAAGAGGAACAAACACATATATTGAAAAATGTAAATACGAATCAGTTACAAATTGAGAACCTGCAACATCCTTACTTTATAGAGCTAAGTGTACACACATACGCCCACACATACAGATATACATACAAACACACACACACACACACACACACATAATTAACAACTAGCTAACAGAAATACATCAGCAAGAAAATTCTAAATAGTTAAGATCATGCGTTCAAAGTAAAATTAAATAAAAAGGGGAAAAACATTTGCTGTAGTGCAACCCGCGAAAGTTAATTGAAACAGAACAAGAGAATATACCGAAATCAAAGAACAACACCAAAAACCGAAAATAAAACATAAACAAGGCAAATAAAAGAAGATTATGAAATTTAAATGCATAAGTAAAATATTAGTGAAATAATTATACAAAATAGTTGAAATAATTGTTGTATTGCCATCAACCCGAATTGAAAACAAAAACAAAACAAAACAAATCCAAAAACAAATGTGTAAAACCCCCAAAATAATGAAAATGTTTGTGAAATGTTTATAAATGATAAAAAAAAAAAAGAAAAAAAAAAAGAAATTAAAAAAAAATACACAACATGGCATGTTTAAATAAAAACCCAAATTTAAAATGTATTAAAAATTGTTTTCATTTTGCGAATTTAACAGCATTTCATGCTTGGTGTCGACTGCTTTAATAGTGTTATGTACGCCATTCCTAATTCTCAATTTTAAAATTTATTTTTAATATTTTTATTTATTTATTTTTTTTTAGAGGCCCCTTGGGATTTGTTTAAGCCAAGTGAAGCTGCAGGAATGTTGAATGAAATTGAATATTGAAGCAGCTTGTGACAAACTACAGATCACCATTTTCTTATGCAAAATAAAAAATATGTGTTTAACTTTTAATATAATTTTTATTTCTGAGAAATTAATAGTTTTCTTTTAAGTTTTATTTAGATTATAGTTTCTGTTCATTTTCTTTTAAATATAAACTGCTTCCAGCTAATGAAGAAAAGGAACAGCAGCAGCAGCGTAGCATAACAAGTACTGCTTTCCTTAGAAAAATCAAAGCAGTGTTAGACGAACAAGCATGCCGCATGCAGTTTGATAACAGAAAATGGCCACTGCTTGTAAAAAGCAGTATTTTCATTATAGCAATCAGCAATTGAGAGTCATCTATTCAAAAATTTGCATTAATCAATTGGTCAGGAATAGGTAGATAAAAAAATCATATTTTAATTGAAGTTAATAATCATATGAATGCAACAAACTGTTTCGTCGAATACCGGCATACTTCGTGCCATATGACCTCAAATAGTTCACATATGCAATAAACACTTTAAGCGCTAAATTGACGTCCAATTTTCAGCACGATCTTGCCGATAATCATAAAAGTGATCGCGTGTCATGCGAATCTATTGCATGCATAGCTCTTTACAGTTATCAAATAAAGCAGGCAACTTTTGACCTTTAAATAGGGCCAACCCGTGAGACAGCTGCATCAGTTGCATCAGAATGTTGGACCTCAACGCTAACCCAACCACCAGTTACAATGCCGAGCTCAAGATATGGTCGGGCGCGCGGGAGCAGAGCTACTACAATGACGATCTGACCATAGGTCAAATCATATTCCGCCAGCTGCAAAGCGATCCGCATCGCATATTTCAGATCTCGCACAGTGAGAGAACACGGCTCACCCGCTCCCAAATGCTGCACAATGCGGCTAAAGTAAGTTTGTATCTGAAAGCTCAAGGCTTCGTCGCGGAAACGGACATTGTGGGCCTGCTGGCTAGGAACAGCACGCACTTGGCAGCTGTGGCCTATGGCTGCCTCTTCAATGGCACGCCCTTTCATGCCATCAATCCCAGCCTGGAGGAACAAACCATACGCCAGCTCTTTGACATAACCAAGCCGCGGCTCATCTGCTGCGACGCGCTGGACTATGAAAAGCTGCGAAATATTGCCTCAGCACTGAATGTTCCCATTATAATCATACATGGCCGCATAGCGGGCGTCACGAGCATTCAGGAGTTGCTGCAAGCATCTATTCCCGAGGATTATGAGCCCAGCCAGTTTGAGCGTGGCATCGATCGCATCATGGCCATACTCTGCTCCTCGGGCACGACGGGTACACCCAAAGCCGTAACCATATCGAATAGCCGTCAAATATTCGAGAGTCATAGGTAGGACAAAGGCTACGTATACCGTATATCCCATATCCCTGGGAAATTTTTACTGTTTTATCCAGAGTAGAATACGGGGCATTATGAGTATCTCTTACCTTCCTCCAGATATCTGAACAGCAACGACATACAGTACGCGCCCAGCACCCTGGACTGGCTCACAGGCCTGGTCACCCTAATTACGGCCGGGGTCTACGGCACAGTGCGTCTCATATCGCAGCAGGCCTTCAGTGCCGAGCATTTCCTATCCATGTGCGAGCAGGAGGGCGTCAGCTGGGCTGTGGTGGCCGCCTCGCATATCGCCATGCTGGCCAATTGTCCGGCTACTGACGTGCGCCAGCTGCGCAGCCTGAGGCACTTGCTCTTCGCTGGGGGCCATACGCTGGTTGCCACGCTGAACAAGATGCAAGGCTACCTGCGGGGCGAGGGTATCTTGCGCAACGCCTATGGCATGACAGAGCTGGGCGCGTGCGTCTCCTGTAACTACACAACCCACTCGAAGCCCAAGTCCGTGGGCCGCCTCCTGGGCAACATACGCATGCGCGTGGTCGGCGAGTCAGCCGTGTCTCTGGGTCCAAACGAGCAGGGGGAGCTCTACTGCCACAACGGGCAGCACTGGAGCGGGTACTATGGCAACGCCGCGGCCACAGCAGAGATGCAGGACAAGGGCGGCTGGTTTCACACTGGCGACGTGGGCTACTTCGACGAGGATAACTACTTGCACATCGTAGAACGCAAAAAGGATATGCTCAAGTATCTGGGCATGATGTACTACCCCCATGAGATCGAGGAGGTCATCGCTCAAATGCCGCAGGTCGCCGAAGTCTGCGTCTTTGGCATTTGGAACGAGACCGAAGGCGACGCAGCCGCTGCATCGGTGGTGCCCAAACCAAATGCCCAACTAAGCGCCGCTCAGGTGATCGCCTTTGTGGCCCAACACATTGCTGTCAACTACAAGCAGCTGAACGGTGGTGCTCAGATTGTGCCACAGCTGGCGAAGAGCGCCAATGGCAAGGTTAATCGCCAGGCAGTAAAAGCTGCCTATCTGAAGTCAGCTCAGAAAACTGAGCCAACAGATTAACTAATTCGCATAAAAGGCAACTAAAGTCTCTGGCAAAATCTAATGCAAAAGCAATTGTGTAAGAGCTAAGACAATTTTAAAATTAGAAAATCTGTGTTAAATGGGATTTATTAAATTGAAGCTAACCTCAATAACTTCTTCTGGGTCAGCAGTGTAATTAGTTAAAGAGATAAGATCATAATACTTGTTTGCATAATTACAATGTATTTTAGGGTAGTCCAAAACTGACTTACAACTGGAAATCTACCTGTCTCAGATAAGAATGTTTTCAAGACCAACCGTGTTTATTATCATCTAATTACGTCAAATACTTTGGGAGCTTCTTGATATGGTTACCCCCAAGTCAAAACAAATGAGAGCGTTGCAGTCGGTTGTAACTGACTGTCAAATACACGTTATTGAATGAAAACCAGTAAACCAATACCTAGTGGACTATATAATGCTATTTGTGTTATTTCAGCATAACAAGTCGCTAATAATAAATATAAAATATGTTTTATATGTCTGAAGAGTATAATTGGAAGAGAAAATAATGAAAATTACAAGTCCTAGTGACTAAATGCCAGATTTGTATATATTAAAATACAATTTATAGATAGATATATAAAAGACAATATAGAGTTGTAGAACCGACTCAATGTTTGCTTACCATTGTCCAGACCCAATAGGCCCCATTTAATTTGTGAAAGAGTTAACAAATTTGACGCTGCAAAAATTGGGTCCATAGTGCTGAACCAAAAATTCCATGATAAACAGGTTAATCTCTAAGAATAATGCTTGACAAAACACAATGATAATAGCTAAAACACAATGTAAAAATGTTGACTCATTTTTCAAAGAGATGACAATCATGAATTATGAAATCTGTATCAAGAAATATTGTCTAAGGTAAGGCTAATGCATGCTTCTACAGCATTTATGCGATTCATGACAATTTTGTTACTATACATATATTTTATACATATATACGAAGATAGAGCATATGCATTTCTTATCACCGTTGAATGAGTGGAAATACAACTTGTTTTGCTCTCGTATTTATTACAATTGGCTCGTTGCCTTTACGATGACTTGCAGGTTGAGAGTGAAGCTCTGAGCAGATAAGATAATCGTGCCTACTTTATAAACTTATATATATGTCTTAATTGATTTTACTGATGCTCTATCAGTGACTCATACAGACTCTGACTCTTAAGCTTAAGAGAATATATAATTGGCCATTAATACCTAACAAGTATTGATAATCATCCATGCACACAGTAGCCAAACACACACATAGTCTAAATTATTCTCAAGTCATGATTATCTCAACAATTCACAATTGCACTTGAATCTATCTGTGCTCTACTCACACACACACACACGCGCACACTCACACTCACGCGGCCGTCAACTTGTAGCAAGTGTAGTCTACGATTATTAAAAACGGGCTACTGCTATCTACAATATGTAATCACGCTATTCGCTACAATAGTATAAAAGCGCAACTACGTCCAGCATCATGTCATCAGTCGCGTTAGTCAACTAGCTGCATTCGGAATGCCTTACACGCCGGAAAACAGCTACGATGCGGACCGCAGAATATGGAGTGGACAAGAAGAACGCGACTATTTTGCTCCCGATTTATCAATAGGGGAGATCATCTTCCATGAGATGCGACGTCATCCGAAGCTCATAGCTCAAGTAGGTTCTTAAAGGGGCTAACTAGGATAATCGCTAACTAAAAATAAAAAATAATGATGCTCATTAGATTTCCGTCACTGAAAACACCGTGTTAACTCGGGAGGAACTCCACCACAACTCTATGTGTGTGGCCAGCTATTTGCGTTCCCTGGGATTATTGCAGTCGGATATTGTCGGAATCATCGCTAGGAATACCACACATATTTTTGCCGTGACCTACGGATGCTTCTTCAATGGAATTCCCTTTCACTCCCTCAACATATCATATGAGCAGGCGACTATCGAAAAGTTGTTCAACATAACAAAGCCAAGTATTATATTTTGCGATGGCGAGGACTACGAAAAAGTGAAAGCAGCTACGGCAAATTTGAAAGTGAAGATCGTTACAATGCGTAACCATCAGATGGGCTCAATTAGTATTGATGAGGTATTGGCCACCCCTGTGGAAGAGAACTTCAAACCAGCTCACCTTGAACAGGGAAATCTCCAGACTCTCGCCATCCTCTGCTCCTCGGGGACTACGGGTACTCCCAAAGCAGTGACCATCACAAACAGCCGCAAGATTCTTAACCCTAGCCCGTAAGTAAAGCCACTCCAGTATTACATTGATTTGCTTAAAATAATATTCCAAATTGTTCTAGCGAACTAACCACTGCCGACGTTCAGTACACGCATAGCACCTTAGACTGGGTCACTGGTCTGCTTACAACGGTTACCTCTGGGGTTTACAGTACAAAGCGAATCATAGCTGACAATCCATTCGATCCGGCGCGTTTGTTGCAAATCATAGCGGAGCACAAGGTGACGTGGCTGATACAGGCGCCAGCGCACCTGGCTATGACAGCAAACTGCCCGGAGTTAGAGAAGGCCGATTTGCTTAGCATACGAACTTGGTTCTATGGTGGTGGTCGATGCTCCTTGGATGCGCAGCATAAAATAAGGAGTCGATTGAGCCACGATTGTATGCGTTTGGCATACGGGTTCACGGAAGTCGGGAGTGCAGTATCCAAAAATAATCACTTTGATGCAAAACCCAATTCGGTTGGTCGTCTGATGGAGGGCTTCAAGGTAAAGATAATTGATGAACAGGGAAAGCCGTTGGGACCGAACGAGGTGGGCGAAGTGTGCGTCTACTCTGGTCAGTATTGGCCTGGTTACTATGGCAACCCGAAGGAGTCGCACTCAGTGCGAGACTCCGCCCTATGGTTCCACAGTGGGGATCTGGGCTACATGGATGATGATGGCTTCCTCTACATAGTGGAGCGCAAGAAGGAGATGCTCAAGTACCAGAACATCATGTATTACCCACACGAAATAGAAGACGTGATTGCTCAGATGCCCCAAGTGGCAGAGGTCTGTGTCTTTGGCATCTGGAATGAATTCGTTGGTGACGAGGCCGCCGCTGCTGTCGTTAAGAAGATCGGATCCACCCTACACGCACAGGATGTGGTGGACTTTGTGAAAAAACATACCAGCGCCAAGTACAAGCAATTGAATGGAGGTGCACTCATCGTGGATGAGATTAAACGAACTGCCAATGGCAAGACCAACCGCCAGGCCACAAAAGCATACTTTCTCGAGGTTAAAGATAGAAATTAAAGGGTTTCTTTTTAAGGAGATTAGATTAAGCTAATGTGAGTTATCAAATGAAAAATTCAGTAAATGTATTAAATACAAATAATAATAATAGTAGTAACAACTATCTCCAGCCAGATGACTTTGTAAGTTAATAAAAAAAACCTCATTTTACATTCGTGAATGAGTATAACTACACATACATTTGTGTATTTATCAGCTAAATCTAATGTCAAACATCGATCAGTGATTATTCACAAGAAAGGTCATACCATAATTAGAAGGGAATCCCGTTAACCGTAAAATTTTCTAAATTATGGCAAGTCATCATTTAGTTAAGAATTTCAAATGAGAAACTGTGGGTCAATGAATGGAAATGTATGTATGTGAGGCGAGAGATCACAGGCTTATCACTCAGATCTTCCAGCTCTGAAAAACAAATAATGCGAAACCTTCTTAAGTATGATTATAAAGAACGAAAACACCATAAAAAGCACTCCCAAAAAGTCGTCACAATTCAAAGATGTGATATTAATTGCTGACGGAATGCCCGCGATTATAAGCAAAAAAAAAAAAAAAAAAAAAACAGCGATAGGATAGATAACTCTGATGTTTTTTATCGTATTCGCTTACAAGCAGAGGTAGTTACAATTAGCAACCATCCGTTTAGATCTGGCAACCCGTACAGATAACAGGGAAGTTATACGGGGTCTGAGTAAATATGAGCCCTAGCAGTATTAACAATATTAGTTCAGACTTTTGTGCTGCTAAGCTCATATATTAATTTTATGTCAAATAAGATTAAGCTGCGTTATCTATCCCCGCCCTATAAATAGCAGCCCGAACATTTTCGTATCCCTAGTCATTAATTAATACGCAATTGTTAAAGTCGGCATGCAATTCAAACCAGAGATCACTTACGATGCGGAGCATAAAGTATGGAGTGCAAAAGATGAACGTGATTATTTTTCACCCGATTTATCAATTGGAGAGATTATCTTTCATGAGATGCGACGACATCCACAGCTCATAGCTCAAGTAAGTCAGTAGTGAAATAAATGCTGGACAAATATTATAGTGTTCGTGCAGGTCTCGGACTCGGAAAACACCGTGTTAACACGGAAGGAACTCCATTTGAACTCGATGCGTGTGGCCTGTTATCTGAGATCCCTAGGATTATTGCAGTCGGATGTTGTCGGGATCATCGCAAGGAATACCACACATATTTTTGCCGTGACCTACGGATGCTTCTTCAATGGAATTCCCTTTCATGCGGTGAATATGGTCTTCGATGAGGCGGCCATCAAACAGCTCTTCAATATAACAAAGCCACGACTTATATTTTGCGATGGAGATGAATACGAAAAAGTGAAAGCAGCAACAGAAAACTTGAAAGTGAAGATCGTTACAATGCGTAACCATACCATTGGATCGATTAAAATTGATGAAGTATTGGCCACTCCAATAGAGGAAAACTTTAAGCCTTCCCGACTAGAGCAGGGTAATAATCAAACCCTTGCCATTCTGTGCTCATCCGGAACTACGCGTATTCCCAAGGCTGTGACTATCTCGAACAGTCGAAAGATCCTTTCCGCAGCTTTGTAAGTAAAATCTTAACTCAAAATAATCTATTTAATTATGCATTTTAATCCATCTTAGAGATCTGACCACTGCGGACGTTCAGTATGCGCACAGTACTTTGGACTGGTTCTCTGGTTTTTTGACAACGGTTACTTCTGGAGTCTTCAGTACCAAACGCATTATAAGTGACATTCCATTCGACCCTGCTTGTTTCCTGCGAATAGTTGAACAGCACAAGGTGACGTGGTGTATGCATTCACCTCTTCACTTAGCATTGACAGGAAACAGCCCCGAATTAGAGAAAACCGACATGTCAAGCATACAAACATTTCTTTATGGAGGTGCTCGGTGTTCCTTGGAGGCTCAACTGAAGATAAGGAATCGATTGCATCACGATGGCATGAGCCTTGCATATGGTCTAACAGAATTAGGTTGTGTGACAATTAATTTCCATTTTGATCAGAAGCCTAACTCATGCGGCCGTCCTGTGGATGGTAAAAAGATGAAGATAATTGCTGAGAACGGAGATCATTTGGGACCGAACGAGATTGGAGAGGTATGCGTGAGTAACGGTCAGTATTGGGCTGGATATTATGAAAATCCGGAGGAAACTCAGAATGTCCTTGATTCGGAACAATGGTTTTACACTGGTGACTTAGGCTATATGGATGATGATGGCTTTCTCTACATAGTAGATCGGAAAAAGGAAATGCTGAAGTACCAGAGCTACAAATATTTTCCGAATGAAATCGAAGACGTTATCTCCCAAATGCCAGATGTGACTGATGTGTGTGTCTTTGGCATTTGGGATCCCATGGGTAGCGACAAGGCTGCCGCAGCTGTGGTGAAGAAAGTCGGCTCACAATTACAAGCTCAGGATGTCGTAAACTACGTGCGGAAGAACATACCAATAATAAACAAACACTTGCATGGGGGTGCTTTGATAGTGGATGATTTAAAGCGAAGTCCCAATGGCAAAACCAATCGCAAAGCCACTAAGGAATATTTTCTTAAGCTAATAAAATCCAATTAAATTTTTAACTTACAAATTTTGAACTTTGTAAATAAAATTGCTTTTCATAAAGAAATTCAAACACATTAGTTAAACCACAGGTGGCGCTGCAGCAATTACAGTAGAATTTCAATTAATATATGCCTATTCGCACTGCTTGTGAAACTGCTTATTTAACGAATGAAATATGTAACGTACTGTTGCTGTGTCCTGCTTGCATGAACTGCTTCGATAGAGTCCACAAATGTGGAACATAGTCATAAGAATGGTAGATTAAATGATATACATATGATAAATGCCAAACAATACGAGCTGATATTTTGTAGATAGCTCTTAGATGGTGTGTGTGTGTGTGTGTGTGTAATATTAAAAGCTCGAGCGGAGATATTTTGTATTCAGTAAAGGCGAACATATCATGAAATAAACGTCCCTTACTATCAGCTGGACAGCTTTCTGGGCTTATCGCCAACATTGGTTGTATCTGAAGCTTTTTGTTGTTTTCGGGCGGGTAGTCTGATAGGTGACGTTTGTTAACCGTTTGATAGGATAGCGGTTAGCTGATAACCAACTGACAAGCTGGTCTAGTCAAAGACCACTCCAGGTGCTTGTCGGCAGTAGCTGAACGACTTGCGCGACGCTTGGACACTCTGCTCGACGCATCCACATTAAATCCACGTCCCCCTTATCAGTTAGCTAGAGGAAAACATGGAAGGCGGCCCCAGCACACAGTTCGATAAATATACAAAAGTTTGGAGTGGACCAAGGCCGGCGCATTTCTTCGACGCCGATTGCTCCATTGGCAAAATACTGTTTGCCTTCATGCGCAACCATCCGGCAAACCTGTGCCAGGTGAACTTTAAAACAGATCAGTTTCAATTTATGGAGGGAATGCTAATATACCAAAATATTCTATACAGATCTGCGACACGGAGGGCACTGCGCTTACAAATGGCGAGGCCATCAGCTTTGCCATACGCATCGCCCAGCAGCTGAAGGCGATGAATCTGCGTCAGGACGATGTTGTCGGCATTGCCGCCACCAACACCACGTATCTGATGCCCGTCGTGCTTGGCTGCCTGCTCAATGGCACGCCCTTTCATGCCGTCAGCCCCTGGCACGACGAGCCCACCTTCAAGCACTTGTTCTGCATCACCCGGCCACGGATCATCTTCTGCGACGGCACTGTCTACGACAGACTGAGCGCCATAGCCAAAATGCTCAAGGCGCCTGTTTACACGCTCAAGGATCATCGCCTCCAACTGCCGCGCATTGAGGACCTGCTGGAGCCGACCAAACAGGAGCTCCACTATATGTGAGTAAACAATACAAATGTTTTCAGTATTTATACAGCAAAAAGAGTTTAAATTGATTAATGCTGGATCTAAAATCAGCTGAGCTCAATTATAAATAAATACATCTACATTTGCTTATAATTTTGTTAGGCTGATTTTAATTAAGCTTTATTAAACTGTTCCTAGTTTGGTTAAATAATATATAAAATTAGTTTTAATATTGTTAAAGTTAATTTTTTTTAAATACTAAATAATTTAATATAGCTATTTATAAATATATACATTTTTTTTTTTTTTTTTTTTTAGCTACAAGAATAATTTTCTTGTCTAAGTAAACTATTCTTCTTTTAGTTTTTTACATTTTTTTTTTTTTTAATATATTAAATTAAATGTAATCTTTTTAAAGTTCACATTGATAAGTTTTCTTATTTAGGTAAACCTCTTTTATTTTTAGTGTTTATATTTTTTCTAACTTCTGCATTTCTTAAACTCACTTCTGTTTCTCTTAGCCCGGAGCCCCTGATGCTGGGCGGCGATCAGACAGTGGCCATACTTTGCACCTCTGGCACGACGGGCTTGCCGAAAGCGGTTTGCATATCGAACTCCGCTTGCCTGTTTGACTTTGGGTAGGATAGGCAGAGTAGATCTCGAGTGAGGCACATCACATTAATCATTTTACTCCCCCACAGCTTCGTCACCGGCCAAGACGTGCTGCTGTCCTTTAGCACCATCGACTGGGCACCGGGCTTGTTCAACATGCTCTACAGCTGCTGCCACGGCTCGACGCGCGTCATCACCGACCATGCCTATACGCCGGAGTACATGCTGCAGCTGATCGAGAAGTACAAGGTGACGCTGCTGACTCTGGCGCCACAGCAGGTCGCCTCGCTGCTCAAGACTCCCACGCTCAGCCAGCAGAGGTTGGCCAGCGTGCGCTTCGTCAGCATTGGCGGCGGCAGTTGCTATGTGGCCAATCTGCTGAAGCTCCAGGAATATCTGCTGAATGGCCAGATCTCGTATGGCTACGCGCTAACCGAGTGCGGAGGTGTTGCGGCAAATATGGGTGTGGCCAAGCCCTCGTCGGTGGGCAGAATCGTGCCCGGAGTCAAGGTGAAGATTCTGGACGATGCCGGCCGCAGTTTGGGCCACGGCGAAACGGGCGAGATCCTGGTGCACAATGGCAAGGTCTGGAATGGCTACTATGGCAATCCGAACGAGTCGAAGCGCATACAGGACTACCAGGGCTGGTTCCACACCGGCGACATGGGCTACTTTGACAACGAGAACTTCTTGTACATCGTCGAGCGGAAGCGCGACATGCTGCGCTTCCATGGCGCCCAATACTGCCCCTACGAGCTGGAGCAGGTGATCGCCGAGCTGCCGGATGTGATCGAGGCGTGCGTCTTTGGCCTCTGGAACGAGGTCGACGGCGACCCAGCCGCAGCGGCGGTGGTCAAGGTACCCGGCAGTCGGCTCACCGAAATGGATATTGTGGAATATGTGGCCAAGCGCCTGGTGGTCGATCACAAGCAGCTTCACTGCGGCGTCTTCTTTCTCAGCGAGCTGCCCAAGACGGGCAGCGGCAAGGTGCTCCGACAGCAGGCCCGAGATCAGGCACTGGGCAAGCATTGGACCGACTATCGCAATGGACATTAACTGTTCATGTATATGTATATGGGTATATGTGGTTTATTGTGGCTTTAGGCCTTAGCGTTTAGGCATTCTATTTATTAAATGACTCATACATTCCAGTATTCAATCATAATAGTTGTTGTTGGCTGGCTGAACTGTCAGCTAGAGGCTGTCAGGCTAAGCGAAGGCAAGCCGAAGACAAGATACCCTTAACAAAGTTTCTTTTAAGTTGAGTGTTCAGTGGAGAAAAATGAATGTAAAGTCGATCAAATTTATAGCAATGCTTATAGACTCTAACATAAGTAAAAAGTTGATCAAATTTCATATCATATCTACTCTAACAAGGCATATTTCTACACTGTAACACCACATACTCTGCAGAGTTAAATCAAGAGCTGAATCGCGGCGGAAGCACTAACTGGCCGAAAGTTGTTTTAGATAGTCGTTAGTATTCGTCTTCGATTTGTTTCTTTTTTTTCGGGACTATGTATTTATTTTTGCCATTATCACGTGCTTATCTCGAATTGATTAGCCAACAAAGCGATATGCTGGCACCTGAATATCAGAGAGGAACTAGCGTTAATATACAACGGGCCGAATTTGCAATAGGCTGCCAGTTGCTTAGATATCGGTCGAAACAGTTGAGAGCACTCCATTTATTGCTGTGAGAATTTTAATGGTTTTGTATGTGGAGTTGCCTACTTGGAGCCCCATAAATAATATATAAATGACTTGTAATTCAATGAGAAAAGCTTGAGCTTTATGTAGTATAATAATAGTGGCAAACTATCATAAATTAGCTATGTATATATGCTCTTATCAACTCAGCGGGAGTATTCTTCTAGGACCCCAAGTAGTGCTTTAGCTACTACTTTTGGGTATTTGTAATAATTATCGGATTAAATTTCTATATGAACTCTCTAAAGTAAGCCTTATCAGTTTGTCCTCTTTACATAGTGAATCACTTTACAAATATGTAACCCATATATCTTTATCGATCACTCAAATCTCAGCCAATAGCCAACACTCCTGCTCACCTAGCTGTTAGTTAATTCTCTCGTCGCCTTCGCTCAAATGAAGTTGATCCACCGATCAGAAGTCTGTCAACCCTCTGTGTGACATCTAAATTCATAGTTGCATAGATTAGCCCCATTTTCAGTTCAACAACCCTTTAACCTTTCCATTTCAGTTGAGGGTTAGTCCCCCAAACGCAAACTGATCGCATGTAGCACTTGATTGACAGCTAAGCCAAGTTGCACTTTGTACGTGATCTTGTCAGCATTGCAATTGGATACATTGCCCCCTCCTCGTCGCCGCATGAATCACGAGCACCGCTTGGGTGCAAACCCTAAAAATAAACTCAATGTTTGGATACGCCCAGCAAGCGAAGCCGCAGCAGCAGAAGCAGAAGCAGCAGCAGCAGCAGAAAAAAACAATTAAACGGGCACTTGGGCACTGAGAAATTAATTTCATTTGGGATCGCAGAGGATCATTGATAATGATCGGGAGCTCTTAGGTTGATTGACAGCTGCGAGTTATTGTTTTCAATGTCAAGTTCAAGTTCATGAAACACAATCTTTTCGGGGGGGCATTTAGATGCATTTGTCATTGATCATGCCAGCGATCATGTCGCTTTCCTGTTGCTGTTCTTGCCGTTGATGATCGTGGTATTTGCCTCGGCTGCTGTCTGTTCAGGCGTATCAAATATGCAGGAAGTGCAAGGCGTAGCCAATTGCATTAGTCTCGGCACCGGGCACCGGGCACTAGGTTGGGGGCAACATATCAAAGCTGCCTGGCGCCTTGGCCAGCTTTGGCTAACTTGGCAAAACCTGACTGATCTTGTTCACAGGGAAATAGAGAGAGAGAAAGAGAGAGAGAGACAGGGAGAGGGAGCTGTAGCACCTCTAATTGTCATGCAAATACCAATTATCATTTGTCAGTAATGCCACTTAGAATAATGTGTCTATGTATAATTAAATGCCAGCGACTGATTCTTTGATCGATCATTACCAACCAGCTACAATCAACAATCCACAATCTACGATCTACGATCTACGATTTACGATCAGTGATCGTCGCGATATAGATCAGAACTCATGAACTAAGCTCTCGCTGATTAATTCATTAGCAACTGTCGACCAGTTTGTCAGCTACACGCATTTGACAAGAGACTTTACCATATGAACCTTCCGTTGATCGTGCATTATATAAAGAATTGTCAAGGCAGAAAATCTTTGTTTTTCATGCCTGTCGTCTGTGCTACATGAAGTATTGCTTAATTAGCTCTACGATTTGCATATGTCAAAGCAAAGAACTCACCCAATGGTCAGCATATTGCCTCTCTAACAGCTCTACATGGCATGGCAAAGTCATAATTAATGTAGATTCTAATTACTTTAGCATCCCTAGATTCGATTGGAACATACCCTAGAAATATATGCATGTATTCACATACATAAAATTATTACAAAAATTCCCAAAGACTTGAATGTCAATCACAAATTTTAACCCTAAACAAAATTATACAGATAATAATGGCATATTTTTATAAAAAACTTGTTACTCATTTAAGAACTTGTCTGGGATCCACAGCATTCCAAGCGCCGCTTCTTATTGGATTCTATGTGTATAACTATATAGATTGGCCAAAACGCGCTCGTGCATTCGAAAATCGTTTATACGGTAAGCGTAAGAGTTAACTTCATGACGAAATCAATAATTTCAACCGATTTCGCTAGGCAAACCTTCCGAAGAAATCAACAACGAATTTCAAGGAAGATAAGGTCCGAAGGAGTTATAGATACCCCAATTTGATTCTTGCTGGGCGCAATAATTATCGTGTTGATGAGAGCCCGGACCTTTATGAATGTGCAAAGCCAAATTCACGCAGTCAAATGCAAGTCTACGAGTCTAACCTCTCTTTTTAATTGACTTTGATTTGTCTAATCAACTTCTGGGGAATATTTTAAGCAAATTTCAACGACACGTACAACAATTATTAATAAAGACAATTGCATCCTGAAAAAAAGAAGTTCCTGACGAGAGCTTCAAGTGAAAAAGGAAGCAAATGGCTGCATATTAGCCGTTCCCTAACTACATCTTGTTTTACTTGCTTAGGATAATATATCGCTTAGATCTATTTGCAGGTTCTGACTTTATGGAAGATAAAATCTTACTACTTGTCATGGCTTCAATAAACCTGCAACTGCTATTTTTTCATATAATCTAGTTTTTAGATTTAACAGTGAATTAACATTGTGTTTACATGCAAAATGTATAGTAGCTCTCGGCTCCTAATAGTCATCGTATCTAATAGATTTTGCTCTTTAAGCAAGACAGAACATAACAAAGATATAAACCCAATTTGATTACCGAATTTACATAGAAATTTTCAAATTACTTTACGAATTGCATCGCATATAGCATGCAGTATACCCCTCTATTTTATACCCTGTTTTCGAGTTTGACACTTTGCCAGGGAGAATGTTGAGAGCCCACAATTTATGGCGCTTAAATTGCAGTCATGCGCATGAGCTAACAAGCTCAACGTCTCAGCCGTTTGAGGAACCAACCCAAACCGAGGCGTATTAAATACCCAATCCCCTTTCCATAAATAACTCCCCTCTCGCTGCAGAAGCTAATGCGATTGCGGCTTTGGGGCGGATGTTTGGTGTCAAAACACGCAGCGCATTTTCCGTGGAATTTCAGAGCTGATCCTTGCACCTCATCATCGGCTCCAGCCTCCATCTTGGACGCTGTGTCCCCACACCGTCCGCTTCATCGAGCTGTTTAATTTATGTTAGCGACGTGTTCGCTCAGTGAAAACAAACGGATCGATCGCAAAATGGGAACGATGCATCGATCGCCGCTTGGGCTATAAAAATAGTGGCCCAATGTTTGTTGTTGTTGTTGTTGTTTTCGTCGTTGTTGCTTTTATCAATTTGTGTTCATTTCTAAGCACGAATCGAGCAGCATAGATCATAAAATGCTTTGCCCCCGGCCCATGGTCAATGTAAGGAAGCAACAACAACAACAACCAGAAAATTTACATAATTACCGCTGGCGGTGCTTTTCATGAGAGCCGCCCGAACGTGTCAAAATGAAAAGTGTTGCATGATTAGCGCGTAAATAACACGGCGAGGGCATAAATCTCAACGTCGAGTGGTCGGACTCCCCAGCCAAGGAGCTGGCTTCGGGTAAGATAATCAAATAAATGTACCGATTAATAAAGATGAAGATGCTAGCCGAGCTCCACAGCGACAGCTAAAAGAGAGAAGGCCAAAGAGAGAGAGAGAGAGAACAAACAACCGTGAGCTAGGCTGTAGAATGAATGACTACGGGTTACCCTTTGCACTTTAGCTATACTTATTTACTACTCATTCGTCTCTTCTTTTATGTCATATTTCTAATTAGTTTTTCGTCTTTTATATGTAAATTATTAGCGTATAGGTAACACTATATAGTCTTAAATACATACATATATCAATTTTGGAGGACGATCAGCCTTAATCGAATACAATCAAATAGAATCATATCTGGAGATTATATATCTAAGCAGTATGTCAAATATACCCCATTCAACAAATTTTAATGGGAATATGCAAAACAGAGAGAGAAAGAGAGAACCTAACAGCAAGATCAATGTGTCTGCTGATGTGGCCAACTGGCTGATTAGCCAACCAGCCAACCAGGCAGCCAGCTGTTTTGGTTCGCCTGGCGCCTGCAGCAACAGGAGTCCGCCTGGGCGCAGCCCCGCCTCCGCCGTGGCCTGCCCCCCCATTGTGGGAGGTGTGAAATGTGTGACGAGGCGTAGGGAAGGGGGCGGCCAACACATTGGCAAGTTGTAGTCGCCAACGGGCTAACATGACACATGGCTGTAGCTGCAGCTGTATCTGCTGCATAACTTGGTCAGTAATAAGCCAGAGCCAACAAGTGATACGGCCTGTGCCCGTTGGCCCAAGATGGAAACCGGCCAAGTTGTTCGCTCATATCGCAGATGCTGCGATAGACAGCAATTCCTTAACACGTCCCGAGCACCGCAGGCCGGCAAGAAATATGAAATGAAAGACAACAACAAAAAACTGTTAGCCTTAAGATGATCAGACGCCAAATACCCTTGCATATAAATGTTTCTTTTGACAGAGAGTATGATGATAAAATGTAAAAATAATAAAATCTCAAAATTATTCGATTGGCAAAATAAAAGCGAGGAATATTTAAGCTGATGAACTTTCAAATTTTAGTTACATCATATAGTAGTCAAAGATATTTCTGTAAACTTAAAGCGTCGTAAGTTTTGTGTATATATACTAAGTTTTGTGTTTTAAAAATATGAATAATTCGTTATTTTAACAAAACAAAATCACGTTGGCAATTCTTTGAAAAAATATGTAAATATTTTGAGCTTTTAATTATTGCATTAAATCAAATAAATCAAAAATTGGTTTCACTACGTGCCTTCTTTTATAAATAAGATGGTAAGTAAAGCCCATAAAAATGAAATATATTAGATGTGATTTATATATATAAAATAAATAATAAAGAATATTAACAATCTTTAGCAGGCTTAAAATTAGAATGTGTTACATACATCGTCAGTGGTGTCTTATGCCTTTTGTAAGGGTATTCAAAAACTTGTTAAGAGCAAAATGTTGTTAGCGTAGTTGCAATCACTTTTGGCCTGTTATAAAGTACCATTTTTTAGCGGGTTTCATATTACCGTTGCGTTGCGGTCAAGGTCTTTGCATGTGTCGCTTTCATTGAGAGACACAACCGATTCTTCATATATGCCTATGCATATATATGTATATGTATTAGTATATATGTATATATAGAGGACACATTGTATTGCTTACCAGCTCAGTTGTTATTTCCGTCCCTTTCCACAGATAAATTAGTTTTCCATGTTCAGTTGTCACTTGTATCGCCTGGCTTGCGGCTAATCAGTTGGCCAACTGCAATTTGCAAGCATTTTTGGCCCTAACTAATTGCCAATTTCTTACGTTTTACCATGCCCTTGCGGCCACACAGTGAGAGAGCGCGCCTCTGATAGGGCATTTCCTTCTTTGGCCACGTAAGTGGCTTATTGCCCTTGAATTTGAGCGTTTGTCCGCACGACGGCTGACGACAAATGCGCTTACCATTGCAGAGAACAATCAAGTTGCTGACAAAGTTTTAGTCTAAATGTAAGAGAGTAAGAGTTCACAACCAACACATCAATTCAAGCCAAAATCTGAAATACACCTGTTGCGCACGCACTATAAAAATCACGCACATTCACACATACAAATTCATAGACCCTGAAATAAATTTATCATTATATGTATGTATATGAAAGACCTAAATCTAATAGACTTTGCTGCCTGCCTGTCTCGTTTGGCCTGGTCTGGACCAGGCAAACACTTTTACTCCGGTGCTTATCGCAACGCCCATAAATAAAGCTCACGTCTATTAGCGTTGTCATTAATTTTCCTATTTGGAAAATATGCAAATTAAATGCTGATTAATTGCTGGCAGGAAAAGTGAATCGGTTTCCATGTTGTAAAAGACGCGTCGGGGCGGCTAGTTACGAACAGAGTTTCATGCCGCCCGATCTTCAAGGGTTTCCGTAGTGTAGCGGTTATCACGTGTGCTTCACACGCACAAGGTCCCCGGTTCGAACCCGGGCGGGAACAAGTCTTTTGTTTCTTTTCTTTTTTCCACAATTATTATTTGCACGCAATTTTATTGCTATATTTAGTTGCTTACATGTGTAACTTCTCCCTTTTTTTTTTGTTTTTATCAAGTTCATGCGTGTAGAAGCCAGCTTACACGCAAGCAACACATGTAGTAAATGTATGTAAATACTCACACGCCTGCACCTTAAGGTAGTTTTATTTAGTTTTAATGAGTCTCGTTTTACGATCATTTAGGTTTGTGTGTGTGAGTTTATGTTGTGTTATATTTATAAACATACAACCCTCGGCACACACGCACCGATTTCTACTGTTGCTGTTTAACGAGCCGCCAATGTCAGCCGCTGCATGACTTCCAATCCTGACACTTTTATGGTTTTCATTTATTGACCTCAGCGCCTTTTATTGGGCAGCGTACTCAACGCATGCCACCCATAGCGGATGCGGAATGTTCTATTGAATTACTATGGACTTTTGAAGCAAGTACTCTCTCCAGCTTAATGGGCTTTATTGACAGATTCTCCGTTCTAATTAACATTTTCAAGTTCTATAGTTATAGCTATATATAAAAGTGTGCAGTGTTTTTCCGAATCATTTAACAGACTTTGTTGTTTTAATGGCATTGTTTATTTTGCTAGCCTGCTATAATTCCGTTTTATTTTCAAAAGTTTGCTTTTGCTGTTCGCTTTTAATTTAATGAAGTCTCCTTTGCCGTTGCCTTTCTTTCATTCGATGCACAAATTGTACCGTGTTTGGCCAAGGTAACATAGCAAGTTTCCGTAGTGTAGTGGTTATCACGTGTGCTTCACACGCACAAGGTCCCCGGTTCGAACCCGGGCGGGAACATTCTTTGGTATTTTTGTTTTTAATATATGCAAAGTAGTTTTTATTATTTTACAGCATTGCTACGTGTGTTGCAATAATAAGTTTAAAGAATTAGATTATATATAACAGCAAAGCTTAGAGCTTAAAGCTTCCCCATGGAAGCTTTTCTCAAGGGCTTACCTACTGCTTCTATTTCTAACCCGTTTCGTATAGTGCGGAAACCTTTAAGTAAAAACGAAACTGCAACTACAGCCACATGGGGATGTAGCTCAGATGGTAGAGCGCTCGCTTAGCATGTGAGAGGTACGGGGATCGATGCCCCGCATCTCCAGTTGGTTTTTTTTTTTTATCTTAATTTTTTATAAATACATATTTTTCTTCCTTTTAATATTTGACAACCTCTGATTGACAAGCTATTTAAATGAATTGTTTTGTGAAGATATGCTGGTTGCATATTAACGCTTACTAAATGATTCTAAATGTCGATTTTCACACGCATCCGACATGTTATGCAATCGGGTTACAGCATTAGACTTTACTTGTTTCCCGGCTGTGCATCCATTGCGTCTGCTGCCAGAACGGGAAAAGCAAGCCAAGCCGGGACAGAGCTCGGCGACGCTAATCCAATTAAGCATATTCATCATATTCACACAAACGCAGGCCATGAACTAGAAAGGCAACCCGCAAGTGGGCTAAGAGGTAGGGAGACAGATGAGTTATATGAATATCATGAATAATGCTGACATTTCCGTCATGTTGGCTTAATTAAAATCTATTTAATTGAATTTAACTCCATTCTCAACACTTTTCACAACATTTTACCACACTTCTCACAGTAACTGTCAAAATATTAACACAAGTGGAATATGGATTTGCAATGCCTACGATTTTCCCGTTTCCTCCTTCTTTAGTAACAACACCTGTATAGACGGAGAAATATTCCATTTTGGCTAATTTAATAGAATTATGTAGTTACATATTCAAAGCTCCGATATTATTGTTTATTGAATTTATTAAATTCACGCAGATATTTTGAGCCCGCCATTAACCTGTTGGCTATATTGGCTATCTAATCTCTTCATTAGATTCGCCAGCTAATATTGGCATTGGCATTGATATTGGCATTCAATAATTGCAGTTGAGGTGGGTAGGTGGGAAGCCAGCTGTTCCGTTCCATTGCCGGTGCTGCTGCTGGGGCGAGTCTTACCTGGTATGGTGTATTCTCTATACGTCACGTAGACAGCGCAATACCCATACAAAAACTAGAAATCAGAAACTGTATACTCGAATGGCCATACATTTGTGAAAATGTGCGAAAGCAAATACACAGTCGATTGCAGAAATTTGCAGCTGAGATAAATCGACGCAGAGCTGAAAGTACAAAATCCTAATTTAATATAAAGACTTTTAAGATAAGATTCAAACTTAAGTTGGTATAGTTTGGTCAGGATGACAGTCAACATTTTACATTAAAATACTGGCATACGCTTATACATATATTGTCAAATGTTGTTTATTGTTTTGATTACATTTTCTTCTAAAATCCCTCATTCATTCTAATAGCAATTTATTGGTTTCTCAATTTTTCAGAAGTAAAATTAAGGCCGGATAGTCCCAATCTTAGGAAATGACCTTCACTTACATCGGTTGTTTGCCCAAAGCATTTTAATTCAGGTACGATATACATAAAGATACACGCTTACATTATCTAATCAGAACACACGGCATTTCTGACATACTTACATGCACACATACATACACACAAGCTACACGCGACCCATCACAACGCGGATTAAAAGCCGTTACAAAATAGCCGACCAAAAGCGTTACAAAACGTAAAAGCATGTCTTATATGTACAGCAAATGGCAAATAAAAGTAAACGAAAAAAAAGATTGTTTAGTGATAGTCCAATTAGAAACGGGTAGGCCGGTGCGATCAGCTGACGCGATTGCTGCAAAAGTGAAAGGTAAACAAAAACAACAATCCCAGCTGATAGATTCTTATTTGAACTTCCACAGACATCTAATCAGCCCAAAGCTTTTTAACAACGCATTGCGCATTGAATGAGAGCAAAGAAACAACATAAAGTAAGAGAGAGAGAGAGAGAGAGAGAGAGAGAGGAGTCGCGGAAGAGGAGGCAAAGCAAGCGCCGCTCGCACCTTCGCCGTGTCATTATGATCTTCTGAATTCCCTGATAAGCAGATAATAAAAAAAATTCCTATTTATTTTGCTTTCTTTCTCTATTTCTTTTTTTTGACAAATTTTGCGCGTGCCGAGTGACGTTTGACTGCGACGTTGACTGCTACGTCATCAACTTTAATGTTTTGTGGTTTATGCTTTATGCTGACTTTTGTGCTTTTTTTCCGCTGCAAAGCTGGAGATGGGGCAATTCACAAACCGATGAATAGTTGTAATCACGAAAATTAATTTAATAATATTAACATTATATATAATAAATCTATATAAAATTATAAAATAATGGTAAAAGCATTTATTAATAATTTAGTAATGTCAATATCTCTTAATAGCATCGATCCACTCTCATCTCTAGCAAACACTTTTCCTTTGTGTTTGTTGCCAAGTGCCCGAGAGCTTTTGTGCTTTGGCTGCTGCGTTTGCCCATATTCTGCCTCAGGTTTCGTCTATTCATGCGAAATTTTGAGCAGAGTTAAATGAATGAATGAGCGATCGACGACAGCAGAAGCAGCAGCAGCAGCAGCAGCAACAACCGCAAAAACAGCAACAACAGCAACAGCGGGCAACAACAATTCAAGGCCTACGTGACTGGTCTCACATATGTATATAGCTGGGGTTTGTGGGTGCAGAGTCTCCTCGCTTCGCATGTATGTATTTTCGCAACGGGGCAGTCTGTATAAAATTGATACTATAAATGTTTGTCGCAATTCGAGCGCAAATTGTAATTATTCTCACTGTTATTCAATTAGAGCAGAGCGTACACCGTACACCACATGATCGCGGCTATTGTCACACGTGCTAGCTTGCCTGTCTGTTACGACAAAACATAAAGGTCTTTGACTGTCGGCGAATGAGATAGCTAAATACACAACGATAATAAGAGACCCTCTCTCTCACTCTCTGTAATATTTTGCTGGCAGCTCCACCTCTCTGATCTGCTTTAATTTACCATTTTCTCCGACACATTTTTCGCAAATGAATTGGTTCGAGCCCCAACGTAGCATGGAAAATAAACACCCATTAATATTTATAGAATGTTTTCAGCATAGTATAATTTATTTCATGAAATTTGAATATCTTTGTGTATCGATAGTCTTCAGTCTTAAAATATATATAAAAAATGTACTTAAGCTAAACATAAATCGTGCTCTTTCTAATCACTATAATTAAGATCTATGTATGCGTATATACAGTTTGAAAACGTAACTTATGGCTACATTAGATCAGGAACTCTAGCACGTGCATATCGGTGGGTGCGTCTAGGTAGTCGGTAGGTAGTTCTATTGGTATTTTAATATCCGGAGACTCAGAGGGCGGCACTGCGCTCCACACAGAGCATTACTAGCAACTGCAGCAGCAACAATTGGAGGCTGGAAAGTGCATAGAATATGGAATTTAATAATGTTTCCAGTTATATTGAAGTTTAAACGCTAACAGGGAGAGAGCAACGTGGGGGGCATAAAAATGAATCGCATGCCAAATATCAAATAATTTTATGAAATTTTGTAGTTTGCATTTCATTTTACAATATATATTTTTTTGTTTTGTGTTTTGTTTCGTGCAAAATGCCAAATGATTAATTTTTTTTCTTTTTAATTTTTTTTTAAAATACCATGCAAGAAAAAAATAAAACAAAAAATGAGACAGCCCATCGAGAAATTAAGAATTCAAATTTTTCTAACTACTTTCTTTTAGCTACATCACGCTTACCATTAAAATATTATTTTCATTTTTTTTTTTTTTTAATTTATTTTCATTCCACTCAAGTGCAAAACACATGTTTTTTTTTTAATTTTTTATAATCTTAATTTTATATTTTTTATGTGTTTTTCGTCGTACGTTTAATTATTACTACATTAATTTGTTAGTCTACAATTTTTTTGGGCTTAGATTAAAATTTATAAATAAATGTTTAATATGTTTATAATGTAAAATTTAATAAATTAATAACCTAAAAATATATATTAAAATTATATGAAATTTATATCAAATAATTTCACGCAAATAAATAAAAATAATTACAGGTTAGTTCTAGTATTTAATTCAAATACAATTTTTGATTTGTGAGTTTTTGCTTTAAGATTAACCATTTTAATATTTTGTTATGATTTTTTTTTTTTTTTTTTTTTTTTTTTTGTCGTTGGCTTTACTGTTTCGTTTATGGCTTTTAGGATCTTAATAATTTTCGTTTTGCCGCACTTAAGATTGGTTCACATAGCTTAGACTACGTACTGAGAGGCAGCGAGGTTCGACAATACCACAATTAAATTGAATATATAAATACATATATGTATTTATATATAAGTGGGGATATTTATAATAATCGTCTGACTGACTGATCGCAATCGTAAATCTATTTACAAAACAATTTTCGCATGCGTACTATTCGAATTGTCACATTTTGCACATATGTACTTATAGACTCTTGCTGTTGTTTCTATATTTATAATATTGATGTATAAGGAAAACAGGTTTCATAACTTTTGCAAGCTTTGCATTGTTTCAGTTTTTGTTTTTGTTTTCTTCAGTTTTTAGTGGTCGTATTTTTGAGTATTATTTATGTTATCTGTTTAAAAGTTTAAGAGCAGAGACTCAAGTATTTCGAATAGCCTGTAAATAGCTAGAATAAATTGTATATTTGGCTAGTTGAGTTATTTGTTCGATAAATAAAATAGTTGTTAATAAAGTATAATATGAGCGTGCAATTTGATACATATGTATATATAAATATTTTTGCTTTATATGGATCGGTGCCAATAGACAAACACTTAAGCAAAAAATACTCGAGACTCCGTTTAGTTGTAATACATCATTTAATTTGATATTCTTATTCGTGATCGATTGCAGACGCGCATACAAGCTATTGTTGTTATCGATAATTATCGATATCTGGGCGCTGCATCAAAAATACTTTTATGGACCACAGTATACACATATAAGTTGTATGTATGTATATATTCGATGCGGTGTTTTGCTTTGTGGTTCTGTGGGGTGTTGTGCGGTGTAATGCATTTCTCGGTGTGTATGTACGTACGTGTATATGTGTGTGTTGTGTTGTGTGGTGTGTGTGGGTGTATGAAAACTTGCAAATTACAATATCGCATACTCAAGCCAAACTTTGTACAAGATCTTGCTCGATTTCTTAGTCAATATAGTGGGATTACTTAATATTTTCATTTTGCAATTCCATTTTAATGCCTTTAAAAAAAATAATTAAAAAACAAATAAAACAAATATTCAGTTAGACAAATTGACACATTTTGTACGTTTTCAGAATACCAAAAAAATATACCAATTATTGAAATTCATTTAAAAACGATGTATTAATTTAGAAAAATAAAAATGAAATAAAAAACAACAACCAAAAATAAAAATATCGCAACAGTACAAAATGTGAGAATGTGTAAATAGATAAAAGTTAATGCCAATTAGATAGAAGTATGCCAGAAACAAATTCGATAAGTTATGTTTGATATTGAAAAATAATTTGGAAAATTGTAAAATTTGGAAAAATTATTTGTATTAGTTTTGTTTTTATGTATTCTTTTTTAAGGCAAACTCACAAATCAAGCTGATCGTAGTAGACCGAATCGTCCACAGCGGAGCCGCGCGCCTGGCCCTCCAGCGTGGCATTCTCGTAGCTGCTCTCCGGCTCCTCCTGCGAGTCCAGCTCCGGCAGGTCGTCGTCCTCCTCCTCCGCATCGTCTTCGCTCTGTGGCTCCTCAGCGCTGGCGTGGGACATGCGCACATTGCGCTCGACCCGATCGCTCGTCTCGCTGAGCGCCAGAGCAGGCAGCGATGAGCTGCTCTCCCAGCTATTGCCGTTGCCGTTGCTGTTGCTGTTGGTGTAGCCCGGCGTTGCCAGGCTGCTGGCGACTGTGGTGCTCGTCGTCGTTGTCGTTCTCATCGTCGTGCTGCTCAGATCGAGCAGGCGCTGCTGCTTTCTCGTGCCATTCCGTTTGCTGGCATTGCCTGCCCGCTGCCTTTTGGGTGCGTTGGGGCGCTGCTTGGCGCCCTCCTTGGGCGCTTTTCGCTTGCCAGCCGCGCCGCCTGGCCTTGGCCTTTGCATGACGCCCTTGGCGACGCCGCCAGACGCTGTCGCTGCCGCTGCGGCGGCTTTGCGTTTGGCTGTCGGGCTGCCGGACTTCTTGCCACATTTGGGCGGCGGCGCACCCGTTCTGGCTGCCTCGTCGCGCAGGTCCTTGCAGAGCTGGGCCTTGGGACCGCGCTGGAGTGCGCCACGCCTCTGACAGTTGTGCGTTTGCTCCTGCTCGTGCGGCCGGCACTTGCGCAGCTTCTTCTTCCTCTTGTGCTGGGTTATGTTACTGCTAAGGTTACTGCTATTGTTACTGCTACTGCTACTGCTACTGCTACTACTGTTAATGTAATTGTTATTGTTATTGTTACTTCTACTGTTAATGCTACTGCTAATATGGCCGCTGTCGCTTTGACTACCGTTACTAATACTAATCAGGCTGCTGGCGCTGTACGCAGGCACAGGAACGTTACTGCTACTACTACTACTGCTATTGCTACTGCTGCTACTGCTGCTGCTTCTACTGCTGCTGCTGCTTCTGCTGCTGCTGCTGCTGCTGCTGCTGCTGCACTTGGGTCGCGGCTTAAAGTGCACCGCATCGATGAGCTCAATCAGCGGCTTGCCGGTATCACAGAGTTGGCGCACGCCATGCTTGACGCGATTGGCACCAAAGTTCTTGGCTATCAGCTGCTCGACCCGCTGCTGCGGCACCGTCTCGGTGATCGCATTCGTGTAGGTGGACAGCTTGCCCAATGTCCTGGTGGCCGGAATTTGTGTGCGACGCGGCGCACCTTGGCCAGTCAGCGCCAAATAGAACACTCGTCTCGCATTCGAGTTGTATGTGGAGGAGTATGTGTTGTAGTTGTGCAGCTCCATGTTCTCATTGAACACACAGTTGTCGTCGAATTCTTTCTGTAACAGTTGAGAACTAGAATTAAATTATTTGGCTAGAAAACAGGCGTCATATAAATATGTTAAAAGTTAGCTTGATAACTTAAAATGTTTATTAGAAATAAAGTACAAAATAACTAAGAAACTCTTCAATAAAGAAACAGGTTAAAGAAGATTTTACCATGTAAGTTAACAGCATTTTACTTATACATGCTGCATGTTAAGTTAACAGAATCAGCATGTATAGGGAAACAAATTGAGTTAAATAGATGTACATGTTATGTTATTTAACAGCGCAAGCAACAAGCACTGCTGTAACTTAACATATGTAACGCTATCAGCTGCTGGCAAGCCAAAAGCAAACAGTTGGAAGCCTTTTTATATACTTTACAGATTATTCTTCGAGCTCCACTTAGGCATTTTGATGGACAATTAATGTGAATGGCATCCATGCTGTTATGCATAATACATACAATTGCCATCGTATGGAGGCTAATAACAAATCGAATGGTTGCGTTGATGCCTGCTCATATGCATAACAAACAACTGGGCTAAGCTCGAGCGGGAAAACCCAAGCATAGTTGGGTAAAGAACTGAATGCCTAGGGCTGGCCGGCGGCCTTGTTGAAGGCTCTTGTCGGTGGCTGCTTTTGTATCTGGCTCGAATGGGTATCAGTTAGATAAATGTGCTCATTATCACAGGATGTGCTCGCTATCGGCGTTGGCGATCGATAGACGCCGGCACCCTGACGATGGCACTGACCCTGACCCCGAACCTGACCCAGACCATAAAGTTGCCTACTTTATGAATGCCACATGACAGCCGCACAAAAGGACAACAAAACAAGTCGCAGACTTCAATTATATTCGTTTAGGTAGAAATGTAAAGCAGCTACAAAGGATTGAGAGAGAGCTGACAACTGCGAACTGAGAACTGAGAAATGGGAACTGAGAACTGGGCTGTGTCTGCATCTGTGGCCTTTAGATGCGCCGCCTGGGCGCTTTAGATCAAATTCAATTAACAACATTGAATTAATTCGCTTGTCAGGCAATTAAAATTGTTTCGAGAGACTCAACTTCCATGTGGAAATGTCGACGATTAAATTTAGAAATTAATCAGCCCAAATGTCGCGCCGACTGCCGGCTACACCAATTTGATATGAAATGAGCCATCCACCGACTAGAGGGACTGACTAGCCGTATTGCAATCCTCAAGCACCCTCCTCAATGGAGCTCGTCTGCAAAATATGGCTGAAATGTTGACGCCATTTGAAAGGTCTTCCAAGGAAAAGGCCGCAGCCTAGACTAATTTTCCGACACACATATGACAACAGAATGTGGCAATCGGCGCGTGTGTCTCGCTCGAGGCGTCTTTAATGTATTTTCTCTTTTTATTTATTTTCATCGTCTAATTTTAGCCTTGAATTAAGTGAAAATTGCAGTCGGAGCGAAAGGAAATGAAGTCGTACGCCACAGAGATAGCTGTAAATGCGAGCCTATCAGAGCCATTAGCTGAGCACTTGCCGCCTTATCAAAGCTGGCGCCAGGTGGAAAGGGTCAAGGGTCAGCGGTTAGACGCACGCCTACAACAAGATTAGAGCAACAACAAAACAAGTGATGGACTAGCAGATGCTCTATCAATGGGCCAGTAAGCCTCGAATTATTTTAGAAGACGAATTATAACATCTTGAAGATGAAAAAACGAATCAAGTTAAAACTTATGTATATCTGTTTTAGCTTGATTCGTTCTGTTTTAGATAATCATAATACTCCCTTTCTCGGCTGTTGTCAATGTCTACAGGGTATATGATACGGTACCACACAAGCCCAACAGCATTTTTTTTTTTGGGTCCCAGCATTATCGGCTGGAACAGGACCATAACAATGATAATGCGGCAACATATTCATTGGCCTCTGATTCGGACTCGCATGACAGAGCACTAATTGATCGCCGTGTAGCAGGCGGGCGCTGCGGGCGGTCCGTTTACGTGGAGATTCCAGTCGCAGCTCGAATTATGCAAATTAATAATCACATTTGTATACTTATGGCTAAAACATTTTAATTGGCCAACAGCGCTGACTCACACGCCTCCCTTTGCTCAGCCCGTCTCTTCCGCACTCTCCCTCTCGCTCTAGCTCTGGCTCATTCTCTTTCATTTGAATTTATGAATTGGCAAACGTTTTGGGCTTTCAATTAGCCGCCCCATTAGGCGGCTAATCAAATCAGCTGCCAGACGGTCACAAGATCAGAATGCGGCTGGCATTTGAAATACGGGCGATACGGAAAGCCAGCGTAGGCCATTCGCAAGTGCATGAAAATCTATTTTAAAACTGCCGAGAAAGTGTCTCGAATGGAAATCTATAATTATATATAAATATATTTAAATGAGCTATTATGGCCAGATGCAGGGGATTTTGTTTGCTTATCGCCTGCTCTTAGAGCACTGTAAAAATAGCTGCAATAAAGCGTAAACAAATTGCTTAATATACAACAAAAAATGGTCTAGCAGCTGAATCTTATTGAAAAATATTTAAAAATTAAGTCTCTTATTATATATTTTGGATGACGCTTGTAGACAATTAAAGAAAATGAAAATATTTATGAAAATAAATACTGTAGAGATTTTAAGCTAATCAACTAAATTATTTTTGAGACAAATTGCACGATAATAAAAAAAGATACAAAAAATAATAATATATTGAGCATGACTTTTTATATAATAATCCATTTTTAATAAAGTCAATACTTATACAAGAATGATAAAAAACTAAATTACAATTTATTTTCTTTCGTTGAATGATTAATGTTCAAATTTACTATAGGATATATGCTCTCTACTTAGGTACTACATTGCCTTAGTTTCGCCGGAAACCTGGATGTCAGACAATACAAATTGATGCCACTTCCGCTGACCAACAAAAACTAAGAAACTCAATTCAAACTCAGCGGAAATCATGAAATTTATATTTGACCGCTTCAAATTTAACTTTAGAGAAAGCTAGAGAGTGAATGAGAGAGAGGGATAGAGCGAGCAAATCCCTGCTGGTTGGTTCGTTTTTAATTCAGTCGTAGAGTCGCCAAAAAAAACAGAATAAGAAAAATATACAAAGGCCGCCCAGTCAGAACGCCCACTTGACCAACTTAGTGAAAATGCTTGAAATGCGGCGCCATCAAAAGGACCGCAAAATACGCACATGAGACAGACAAAGATGCTGCGTCCGCTGAGGCGCATCAATCAACACCCAAGTATCTGCAGCCATGGCTGCGTGTGTATCTGTCAGATACAAAGCGCGCCGTTGCGCGCCTGACAGAATTGGCACAAACGCGTCTATTTTGGCTGCGCATGCGAAAAGGTCAAAGTGCGGCGACAAAACTCAAATGTTCAGCTACAACAACAACAACAACAACACCATATGTAGCCGCTTGGCGCCAGGCGGCGAGAAATGCGACGCGCACTGCAGCGGGGAGTCCAGGCGATCAGAGAAAAAAAAAACTGTCACATTAATTATCGACAGGACATGCCAGGACCCGACTCACTTGCCACTCGACAAAGCACCCCAGAGTGAGCTAAAAAAAAAAAAAACGAGACAACGAAAAAACCGAAACTAAAACCAAATCGAATCGAATCTAGGAATAATAAGAACAAGGGTTGGCCCAAAGGACATGTTGACGGATGCTGTGTGTGTTTGTTTGCTCTGCCAGTTGCCTTTTGTTGCTGTGCACTTCAGTTAATTTTGTTATTTATAGCACTTAATGCTTGTTCCCTTCTCTGTGGGCCTTTTGTTTGTTTGTTTGCCTTTGTTATTGGCTATCATCGAAATTTGCCGCTTCACTTGCTTGATAAGGCCACATAATTTGTTATTGAAATAACAATTTTCAGCAACGATATTCATTAATATTTATTATGATTATTCCACTACTGTGCGACACATGGCGCAAAAAAACAAAATAATTAGGTCGCAACTCGCATTGATGGGCGTTGATGAAGAAGGGATAAAATCGAATAGAAAGTGAAAAATTAGAATTATAAATACCCGAAAGGAATTTTTGTTTAAATTTAAAAATCATTTACTTTGCTCTAGCTTATCGACTATTTATAATCTATGTAGATCTATTGAATTGTTTACTTACCGAGGCATAGGCCGCGCCACACGCATCCATGCACAGATACAAGCAGGTTGCCACACTTTGTATCTTAATGCGACCCACATCCACCGTGGAGCGCTGCAGAATGGCTGCAAGAGACGAAAAGAAAGCAGGTCATTAATTAATTATCAATCAATTTCCAGCGGCGAGCAGCTGACCAAAAAGTAATATATACAGCATATCTGAATGCATATACATATGCTTAAGAGCTCTGAGCACAAAAGCCGCTTGATTAGCCCAACCAGAACCAGTGTGTCAGGATGTCAGCCCAAAGGCCAGACCCAAGCTGACCAACTGCCAAAGCTGTTAATTAAATGTCCGACACTTTTAAATGCTGTCAAAAGAAATTGCAGCAGGCCAAACTGAAAGTCACCCAGCTCTGTGTACTGTGTATCAAAATGCTATTACGAATCCATAAATAATTTAAAGAAAAACAATAAAAACCGCACTTAATCAAACAAAGTGAAATACGCCCTCCGGACTCGAACCCGCGCACTCAATCTGAGCATAGAGCGCGATAGACGAAGCGTTTAGCGCGCAGCGCCACTGCTGTGCGAAATTTGTCAACTGTACAATGGGGCGTTGCGGGCTAAAGTGAGGTTATAAATCGCGTATTTCGAGGTTAATTGAAATTGCTGCCATGAATTTCAAGTTCAGGCGCTGTCTAAAGGTCAAACCACTTGTGTGGCCGCTGGGACCGCCCGCTCGACTCGGGCTGCCTGTCAATTTCCCAATCGCCTGGCCAAAGTGTGTCAGCACTTTGTGCCCCACACACAGAGACACACACCAACACACTCACACACACACACACCCATTCGTTCAATGAACCTTATGCACTTTATGCCATAATAAACAAGATTTTTTATAAATACTTGAACTGCAGCTTGTTATGAACCAATTGGAAAAGTCTTGGCAGCTGCCGCGGATATCATCAAAGCAGCCCAAAAGTAAAAAAAATTAAAAGAAAGAGGAGATAAAAGATTATTGAGGGAGTTAATGCCGGAACACAGTCCGTGGTTTCGGACTGCCAAAACGAAAGGGAAGAAAAACTATTGAGTGGCCTCTTGAGTGATGGAAAAATTGATTTTTGACGCCGAAAAAATTGAAGGAGAAAAGCGCAGTGTGTGTTTTCTTTAAAGAGTTGTTTACGTTACGGTAATGATCAACTATGGAGTACGGGCTGATTGGCCAGCAGATGGCGCTAGACCCAAACAACAAGCAGAGCATTTCTTTTACGGCAGCACTTTATGAGCTATGCCCAAAGGAAATGGAAAAGTCTCGGCATATACATATGTATGTATGTATGTACCCCCAACAAACAGTAATATGTATTTCTGGAAAAGTCAATGGAAAAGTCGGCAAGCCGCTGCTAAATCTTTACGATGCAAACTTTTGGCAATTTATGTGAGCTGTGACAAATGGAAATTGAAAGTACATGAAAATGTTCAAAGAAAATGTGATGGAAAGTAGGCGTAAACTTTTGCCGGCTATGGTAAATGCGTGCACAGAACTTTGTTATTTAATTTGCTAGAAACTGTGTCAAAGATAAGCAGACGCCAGGGCGGCGCAAAAAATAAGTTTTATTGGGAGAAAAAAAGAATTGCTTTCTGCGATTTACGAGTCTGCATATCCGTATCTGTAGCAGCTGGCCAAACTAAACAATGGGGAATGCATTTGCCTTTTCGGTTTATTTACAGCATTACGGAAATTATAAAGTTGCAGCCGGATAAAAGTAAAATTGTGGCTTTTGCTTGATTTATAATTTCCCACCCAAAAACTCAAACCAAAAAAAAAAAAGAAAAAAAAATATATGTATATCTTCTAAATTTTTTTTTTTTTAAATCGAAGCCATGAAATATTGCCAACGTTGTTCCTTGAAATAAATAAAAATGAAAATGAGATGAAAAACTAAAATAAATGATATGCTAAGCGCTACACTTAATTTGTTACAGATCTGTAGAGCTGGGAGGGGGTAGGGGTCGTTGTTGCTCGTAGCAAGTGACAGCCTTTCACTTTGTGTGTGTCCAAATGGCGCTTTTGGTGTTGCATTTCACTTGTGGTGCCCCATTTAAAAACCGATTTGTTTAGCTCGAGTTAACATAAGTAATTTTTCTTGTTTTTATCTGTTTTTTATATTTTTGTGGATATATGTTTTTAACATATGAACACTTTTAGTTTGAATTGTGTGTGTGTGTGGGACGTACAACGAATCGCTCAAAATTATGAAAATTCCACGCATTTTGTTGCTTCTGCGAGTTTGTTCTTGTTTTGTCTTCTCGCTCTTGCGCTCTCGCTCTTTCTGTTGTTGAGCTGCCTGTGCTATATATAACCCCTAAAGCAATAACAACAACAACGATAGCTGCGTGAGAACAAGCATGTCCATACAATGTACGCAAGAACAAAGTTCTATGGGCTGCTTGTATTGATTGTTCGTTAGCACTGCTTGCGTGTGGCGCCGTGGCTTAGTTGGTTAAAGCGCCTGTCTAGTAAACAGGAGATCGTGAGTTCGAATCTCGCCGGGGCCTAGCATACTGATGTGTGCGTTAATTTTTTTTTTAAATTTATTATTAATACATATAAATTCTATTATCTATTTTAATTGTAAGTTAAGAAAGCATAAAATTATAAAGAATATATTTTGTATATCAAGATTTAAATTTTAAATTACTTTTTTAATAGAAATGTATAAAAATCAATTATTTTATAAACTAGAAAAATTTTTATGAACTTTACTAAGACTATTATTTTTTTTTTTTTAATAAAACACCCAATAATCTTAATGTTTATGGATCAAGTTTGATCCACCGATGTTAAGAAAAAAACCAATATAAACTGATAATTCTTTACACTTCACAGAGGTGTGAAATCAATGCATAATAACAAATACCCGAATGATCATTTATTGAACAATAAATGAGCTGGCAGCCCACAAATTGCTCGACAGTTCATTGAACCAACTGTGAAATGTATTGTGGGGCCGAGCAGGAACAATATGCAGAATCAAACAAATTTGAATCCGAATTGAATGAATATCCGAAATTCAAGGCACGCATCTGAGCTGCTTTAAATTGCCCACATATTAAGCACGTAGAAAAGTCAGTCGGAGGCACGCACTTCCAATAATTAAAATGTCAAAATATGACTGTCAAAAGTCGAAGTTCTCGAAGGTGTACGCGATTGAGTTATGCGACAAACTTCACCAAAAAATTTTCCCCTTCGTGTTTAATCACCGTTGCAGGCGCACAATTTATGCTAATGAGGCCTTAATTTCGAGACTTTGTCGCCGACTCGACAGTCGATAATGATTAAATTTATGATCGGCTCTTCAATAAAGGTTAACAATGAAAAACAAAAAAAATTCAAAGACTTTTTATTTTGCTGATGAACAAAACATTAAATTTAAAAATGCATGAATATATTTGAGAATGTAATTTCCATTATATGTTTAATTATGCTCACAACGAATATAATGTGTGACGTATAATACAATTTATGCCGCGCTTTTTGTGGATATTTAACATAATTTGACAGCAGCCCTATAGAGGCCCATATAATGGGCTTTTACTACTGTGCGCCGTTTTTATGATCGACTTATGTTTTCTGCCTCTTTATATATTTAAATGGTTATGTATATACGTATATTATTTATGTATTGTGCCAGCGTATTTTGACAATTTAATAGCATTCACAGCGACAGCGCATATCCATCAAAATACAGTTGTATCTCACAGATAACTGCAGCTATTAAACACTAATTAATTGCGGTTTATAGAGTTGTCTCTTTAAAAACAATAAATCTTCCGACTTCCAACGAGCAGAGAAAGAATCCGCAACTGCGGGCGCTTAGATAAGAGTCTTATATTTGGGTGTCGTAAAAGATTTAATGGGAAGAGAAGAGACACTTCTATAAAAGTGAAAACGGATGGTAAATCCCACAGCAGGCTCACCCCTATAAGAAGCTCAAGATATATTGAAATACATATCATATCAATTTATTTATATATTCAATTCGCACACAGTTTATACAGTTGACTACCTTTTTTCCTACTTTGTTTAACCCCCTGATGCCTATGGAGCTATTGTTCGGCTCGGCTTTGCCAATAACCGAATTGCATTAACATGTCTTTTGGGGGTTGTCAACGGATATCCGATGCCAATATCCGATAGGACAAATGCGCATAAGTATAAATTATTAAAACCCATTGACAGCTGATGCTTAGGGGTTGCTACAAATTGGCAAAGTTCTTGGCAATAGAGCCACGCCCACAAATGACAGTAAGATAATCGCATATGAAATTGCATATTGAAGAAATTTTTGATTAGTCCCCGATCTATTGTCATGATAAAAGCGCAGACATTGATGGGATTTGTCAGGGCCCCAGCTGTGCGGAGCTAGAACTAAGCATCTAAACATAACTATCCATAAGTCTTAGTGGCTTTCACTGGCAGCGGCCATGCCACATAGGAAGCTACCGTTTAAGAGCATGACCAAATCTTGAATGATATCTCCCGAGTCCCAATTCATTAATGAAAAATGAACGTAGTTATTGAGCGTGCCTTGATTTGATTAAATCAGACTAATAATGTGTAAAGTATGGGGCCCACCAGGCGAGTCCCCTAAGCTGCTTTGCCGTAAAAGTCTAACCAAGTTTTACCAGTGAAAGTTCGGCTGATTTGAATAGAAAATATGCCAGCAAATGTATAGCATGTTGTTCTTACAAATTAAAGCAAGCTGAACAGCAAAAAAATATATATGAAAATTTGAAAAACCAAAAACTTCAAACAATTTGTAAAAAAAAAGTTGTATAAGGAAAAAACATGTTAAAACCATGTCAAAAATTTTTAAAGAAGTTGTTAAAAGCTTGAGAGAGGGAAAAATTTGTTTTTGAATGCATTTCGTAAAGGTGCCACGCCTCCGTTTGACGCTGCCGCCCCGCCGGACTCAATGACAGGCCAATTTGAAGGCGCCCGCTGCGCGCGACTCTGCCAGCGTCGCAGTCGGCATCACAGTCAGAGTCGATGTCGTTGTCAACTTTGCGGTCAGCGTCTAGTTTTTGTCTTTCTTTCTTATATATATATTTTTTTTGGTTTTGGTTTTCCGCATTTCCTTGTATCTGCCCAACCAGTTGGAGTGGAAATGAAATATGTAGATGAGTCTTTAATTAATTTGAGACACGACACGACAAGTGGCGTCGTCTGTGGCTGCGTCTGTGGCAGCAAATGCAACGGCAACGGCATCGCCAACAGCATCTGCATCTGCAACTGCAACGGCGACTGCCTCCTGCCGCTTTTTGGGCCCGGCCAGCTTTTTAGGCCAAGAATCAGGCGACAGGTTTAGGTCCCAGCTCTACGCACAACTATTCAGTGACGCGAGGGCAGGTGTTGACTCACCTGGCTGACTGGCCATTAGAGGCTGTGATCGGTTTTAAATGCATCCATTGATCATATCGTTATATCTGCAATTGTCAGCCGCTCAGTGTGTCAGCTATTAAATTCATGTTCAATTCAATTAAACTATCGTCCAATCAATTTACATAAGTTGTTAGCGATCCAGCGGCGAGCAAAAGCTGCATACAAAGTGGTTCAGCCTGAAGTTTCATTTTAGATAATATATTCCATAAATATACGTGAAAGATGCTAAGATAAGTTAAAGATAATCTTTTATATGCTGCAGTCATACAAGAAATATATATTGATGTCACAAGAAATATTATATAGTGATTTGGACATTTCGTTTTTAGAGTAGATTTTACAAATTCCTCAGCAGCTGATTTAATTTCTTTCTTCTTCTTTATTGGTCATCAAGAATCTTTTGTTTCTCAACAAAGCCACAATAACTTTGATTTATGATGAGGAATAGAATTATAGTTATCAAAGAAAGTTTTCTTCATATCATATTACTCCATTCAATGAATGATCTCTTTACTTTAATTACTGATCTTATTTCATCTAGGAATTCGCTGTAACTAATACAAAATAATATTTAATTTTATCTGTATCCTCTAAGAGCTCGTTAATCAACACCAACCCATTGATCTTCTTGCAGCATCCCATCTTATTATTGAGCATAGTCTATGATCGATAAGAGATAAATTATTTCTAATCTCTTGCAGACTTACTCCAGCGCATGCTAATCTTTGCGGTCCATAATTCTTTGTCAAGAACCACTGTGATCTGATCTATGCCGTCAGTCAACTCGGCGGAACCACAAACACATTGCACCAGCCACAACGGGCCATTGATCATTCGCTTAACCCATATATCTATTATAGACAAAACATCGATCCGCTGACACCAGAAGTGTGCGACCGAAGACTTCCGCCCGATGACAGTCGGTGCGGACAGTCAGCTGCCCGCATACAAGACTTCTATCTGTGTGCCAGACAATTTTAAAAGCTGAGCGTCTGCAAATGCTAAAAATGTTTTATGGATTCTATGTAGCAACTATTTTTGTGTGTATTTCTTTTTTTTCCGACTTTTTTTGCTTTTCTTTTCTTTTTGTTGTGTGGCATAAAAAAATGCAGTCTAACCAGACATTGAAGTAAGACGCTGACAGGCGGGCGATCGGACGGCTGCACTGGGTCGGGGTAGGCTTTTGGCGAACGGGTCTACCAAATGGCAATTGACAGTTTGGGCTTTGACAGCGATGCGTGCAAAACATGCGGCTTATAACAGTTCATTTTGGCCGCATGTATGCATGTCTGCATGTCTGCATGTCGGGCATGTAATTAAAAGATTTATATATATGTATATATGTATGTAAATTGTATGCGAAAAATATAGATACATTTATCTATTTGCCGCATAAATCAAACATGTGACAAATTGTCTAATTGATTTCTGACAATTTGCAGTTGGTAATTAAATCCACACTTTATTGGCCGAGTCTCGAGCCAAGCTTGTTGCATTTAATGCAACAGCAAATAACAACTCTTATCTCACGCTTTGTTGACTGCTTTGCTGCCAACTTTGTTGTTAATTTAATGAGAGCCTTAATGTGTCACATAATGATAAGGAGGATAGGGCGCAGTGTAGTGCCCTCTAGCACTTAAGATAGATCAGCTTAATGCTATATGCAAATATTTGCCACATACACAGGCACACATCACGATTGTAGTGCAGCGGGTGCTGCTGCTACTTTTGGTTCTATAACAGTGCCCAGCGCTGTGCGTGGCAACTGAAACTCTGAACAGAGCTGACCCTGAAAAGTTCGCTAAATTGAAGCTTATCGCGTGGGCCGTAGCATAAATTCTATCAAAATTATCTGCTTTATTTGATTTTCATATTAAGTGACTTGTTATTGTCGGCATGCTCCAAGTGGAAGCTTCAATTGAATTAGGGTTTTCTAGAAATAGATAGCTGTGGTGCGTCAACAAAGTAGAATATTCCATAAAACAATTTTCTAAATACATTGTATACACCTAAGTAGAATTGCAATTTTGATGAAATGGTTGGCAAATATTCGCAATGAATTCTAAGTAATTCTTGAATCTTCTATATTACTTTATATTCGTTTGTAATATCACATTCGAGGCAAAAGTTTCTCCCACAGCTAAGAGCTTGTTGCTCGACTTTCCACATAATCGACGAGCCGTACAGAGCACCCATTAATGTAATGGCTCCCCAAACAGTAGTCTGATTGGACATGTGGGGAAAGTGGGGAAATGGGCGCTCTGCAAACATATTGTAAATTCGAGCTGCAGTCAAAGTTCAAAGCGTTTCCATTTGTATTACGGACGACGTCATTTACGTCAGTTTGACATGATTTAGCCATGTCAAGGGATACGATTTGGTTCGCTACGGATTGGTAATACGAAATCGAATTGGCATTGGAGCTGCCTGCTGACACACATATTACACGCCCCAGGGCACAGAGATACATATAGCCAAATATATATACTTGTGAATGGTAGACATCTAAATACTTGGAATCTGGAGCGCAACGAATTGTTGTTGTTGCTGTGGCTGTGTTATTGTGCGTGCAGCTAAATTGTCGCCTTGTCAACGTCAAGGGGCAAATATATTTTTAGCTGTCAGCCCGCTAGACATTTGACATGTACTGCAACACCCTCGCACCCTCGCCTCGTCGCGCTCTCTTTCAAAGAAGCAAATATTTCAATTAGTTAGAGTTGAATTGTTGTGGCTAAAGTTGTTAATGACAGCTAATGCTTCCTTAAATGTTGTAGCAGAGATAGATGTAAGCCTAGATGTAGCTACGTAGATGTAGATAATGGTAGAGGCATAACTATATCAGATACAGATACAGATACAGATACAGATACAGATACAGATACAGATACAGATACAGATACAGATACAGATACAGATACAGATACAGATACAGATACAGATACAGATACAGATACAGATACAGATACAGATACAGATACAGATACAGATACAGATACAGATACGGATGCATCCACCAATTCATGCGCTCTATTTGCCAGCACGCATAATGTGCCCGGGTGCATCGGGTGTTAGTTAAGCCAACAATGTGCCTCACAGATACATTTCATAGCCGCAGCTGTGTTTGTGCGCGCGTAAATAGCGCAGAGCGCGCTTAGTGGCATTTGCAATTAATTCACAGCAAACAGCAAATGTTGCAAATAAATTAGCAGGCCAAATGCAACAACAACAGCAACAACAACAACAGCAGCAGCAGAAATTCGTGTGTAATTGTAACGTACCACAAAATAAAACACAGGCTGTAAAAAGTATCTGTAAAACGAGCTGTGCGCTGCAGTGGAAGCCGGGCAGCAAAATAAAAATGAAAAGTGCGACGGTGTCGCTTATCGAGTGGCCGGCAACGACAACAACAACAAACAGTGCAACGTCAGCAATTTCGGTTGTTGTTGTTGTTGGTGTTGGTGTTGCTATTGCGCGCACACGTCATAATTATCGGCGCAAATGAACGACGAGCCGAACACATACACACACTAATACAGACAGGCAAGCTACCTATTGCAGATACATTTACAGATACAACTACAGCCACAGCTACAGCTACAGCTACAGATACAGATACATTTGTACACGGCCAGCACAATGCAAAATATATTGGCTTAGGTCAGTGGCTCATTGAACGCAAATGCAAATTGTTGTTGTTGTTGGTATTTCGCACTTCACACCATCGCAAGGCACGAGGCGAGCAACGAACAAATGTTTATATATACATACATATGTGTGTGTGTGTGTGTATCTGCAAGATACAAACTGCAAGTAGCGGACTTAATGTGATAAACAAACTAAACGCCCGCCTTGGCGGCCAGTTAAAATTTTAAAACAAATATGAAAAGAGCAAATACTTTTTAAAGTGTTACCTCATCTGGCAAAGCAACAGATACAGATACATCGATAGTTGGGAGCTGCAGATACATTTGGTGTGCGATATGAAGTCAACTGTGCAAATAAATCAATTGCTGACTTTACAGATCCAACTGTTTACATATGGATACATTTGCAGACTCAATTATAAAATTGTAAATACGAGCACCGATAGATATAGATACAGTTTCAAATGCAAATAAAACCATAGAGAAAGACAAAGATACTTTTCAGCTTCAGATGGTGTATGTATATTATATATTCACTCATCATAAATGACTTGTGAGCTGCGCTCTCCTCTCGCCTGGACTTGGCGAAGCAGGTTCTCTTAGCACTCCATATAGGGTTACCAGATCCCCTATAAGAAAACTATCGAATTTCCAGTGCCCCAGCCCCGAAACCAGACCTGAGTGAGTTGGGTGCGTAGATAAAAGAGCGAATTCTATTATTATGATTCTTGTTTATTAGCTGACCGCTGTCAGTCTTTATAAAAGTCAGAGCTCATAAATATTAACAGAAATTCCATGAAATCTATAACATACTCCTGGTAATTGGCCATTAATTAAAATTAAAATATCCAAAATGCCATTTAAAGTTATTTATAAACAATATTAACGAAACTGTTGCCCAATTGCCAGGCCTTATAAAAGATGCCATAAAAAATAAAAAGTCCATAATGGAGACATACGAAATCTGTCATTAAAAGCACGCAACAGCCAATAAACAGAGATACTATAAATAAAACATAGATATAGATACAAATATAAATATACAAATACCAAATGCATGTATATGCTATCGGGGCGATATCGATAAGGCAGGGAATCGAGAGTGAAAGTCTCTGCTCCACTTCCCCAAATGCACATAAAAATTAACAAAAAATCAACAAATACGTAAAATTGAGATAAGCGCATGCCTAACAGCTAGTATCTCTACTGCAACTATCTGTGTATCCATGTATCTATGTATCTTTGGCGGCTTTATTGTCACCGACACGCATCATAAATGGGGAAAATTGTTGCTTTCATCGCGGCCATCTGTAAAGTTTTTAAATTCGAAAATTTCCACGTTACATGACCGCATACTACCAAAAAAAACGAAAATATATTATTGGGCTGAGAAAATCTTTATGATGTGTTAAGCCATTATGGAAATGTTGATTCTATATCGCTTTCCCATTATTCTATTTGTTTCCATTTTGGTTTACGCCTCGCTCTTAATTATTATTTAAATGTTTGCCTTAATTGACCTCATAATGCGGCATGAAATTGTATTGCTATACACTTGAGTCCATACACTGAATGTTTTGCACGCTTGATTGAATAAGCGCTTGACTAAGCGAATGCGCCAACAACAGCTGAGGGTGTTCCAGCTGAAAAATTGTGGGAACAGCGCGTCTGGCCTGGGGCTGAATCAAAGATGCAGTAGCAGCCTGGAAGCTGCCAGCTCAGAGACATCTGAGAGAACCAAAATATAATTAATAATAATAGACAATTTGAGAAAAAGGAGAATTTATGAACTGTGAGATTCCAAAGGTGTGTTCAGGTAGGGCTAATAAAAAAACAAATAAGATTTCCTAAAGTTGACAGAAAGTGAAATTACCCATTTAAAATTTGATAAAAGTGAATCTAATTTAATTTTCAACTAACTTTCTGCTTTATATACTTAGTTGTATCCCCATAGTTGTATCTTTAACTCAGCAGCAACTTGATGGCCTTAATCAAATCATTCATTCAACAAAATATTCATAAATCATAATTAATACATCATTTGCAAACACTCCTTTAACGATGCATTGTTGATCCGGCAGCCTCATTGCTTGTTAAGCGCTTGTCAAATGCATTTGTCGGCTAATGTCGCGACCACCTTGTAGCATTTGTAGACATTCGCAGCACAGACACGCGACGACAACAACAACAATTCGCCTACTGTGCAATCAGCCGCAATAAAAAGTCGAGCATTTGGAAAACGTTTAACAATAGACGCGATCTGGCGCATTGCCAAAGCCAAAGCCAAAGCCAAAGCCCCAAAGGCCCCACAGAGTCCAGTGGAACATGGAGCGTTTGTCATGCATCGTGGGCAACACTTGCCACCAGGCTGTAGTTGTTGTTGTTGTTGCTGCTGCCATTGCAGTTGGCAGTTGGCAGTTGTTGTTGTTATGGCTATAACAGCGCATATATTTTGCTTGTTGGCCACGTTATGTTCACACTTGGCGCGCGTGTTGAGATCGTTTATCGATTGACAGGCAATTGTGATTTATGCAAATTACAGCTCGACACCTTAGCAAAAATGCAACAAAGAAGAAGAAGAGGAAAAACAAAAACTACAGCATGAATGAAAATTTGTGCGCTTTCTTCTAAATTTTTGTTTTGTTTTATTCGATTTGCCATGTTTGGTTTTGGGCTTTGTTTATTGACTTGTTGCAAGAAAATAAAGTCAAGACAGTTGGGCAGTGTGGCATGCCACACACGCACACGCACACACACACACGCACACACACACGCATACCAACAATTTGATTGTTTTCATTTCTATTAATATTTTCTTTGGAAAAATTATTCTTGCACCCCATAAAAATGTTCGCTGTTGTGTAGCATCAACAACTGAGTAGCACGGACAGGCATTAATCACATGCCAAAAACCGCATTGCTCAGCTAGCCATCTGAAGTAGTTCTGCTCGCATCTATTTCGTTTCGATTTCTAAGCAACTTTTCCTTTTTGCGCCTCTATTGTTATTTATAGCGGCCAGCGGGCAGACGCCCGAGCGCAAAACAGAAATCAAACACACTGAAACATGCGTCAATAACCCCATTCTCCATAGACGACTAAGCGCAAATCGCTTTGCAATCATTTATGATATTCACTTCGCATTGAATGTGGTGTGAGTGCTACGCTCAGAGCGGTTTGTACATTGATTTGATAGTGAGTGGAGTGTAACTCAAGACGACTTGCAGCTTATCTACCCGACTATCGAGACACTTTTCGACTTGCTTTAACTTTGCTCTAATCTCTGTCATTGATATGTGCCTCAATGCTTATGCGTGCGAAGATCGTATGATAGCCACGCCCCATTGAGTCATACCTAAGTGCAAACCTTCTGGACGCAGGTATTCCTATTCTGCAAACTATGAAGGTGTTTCAATGCACAAATAGGTATAATAGGGTATGCGAATTACGCTCAACTAAGATGTGAAGTGAATGTGGGCTTGATTGACTATTTTATATAATTTTTTTTTAGTCATTCTATTATAAAAGTTTTAATAATAATAATAATAATAATAATCGAATAAAGAATTCTTTACATAAATAAAAATTAAATAATAATAATAATGTAATAATAGTAATAATGGCCATTAGGATAATATATAAAAATATAATATTCATGAAATATTAAATGCATATAAAAGTATATATAATATAGTAATATTATACATAAGGCTGAAGAGCTATATACTATATACTGACATTTATAATAATAATATAAACAATGAAAATAATAACGCAAATTATAATAATTCTCTAGAACATACATATATACATATATAACATATATAACCTAGTGTTGGCTATAAGCTCATTAGACGCATACAGAAATGGCAAGGCAAATGAAAGAAAACTAATGCTTAGAGGTGTAAATAAAATGAAGTCAGATTCCCACAGCTCTTGTGACAACAATCATTAGATAGTCTCGACGCAATCGTGTGCGCAGCAACTGCACGACTGCGCCGCACCCAAATGAAGGAAAAGCGCTGAAGAAGTTCGGGGCGGGCCACTTGGGACAGCATAATTGATTTGTCTAATGCGGCAGGCAGACCGCGCAGCTCCGCATGGGCTTTGGCAATTGCGGCTAGGCGGCCGGAGTGCTGTTTGTTTTGTACGTACGTTGATGCAGTTGCACGATAAAAAGATACAAAGATACATTTCTGCTCGTTTAATTGCGGGCTACACGCTGCGCTGCTACACAGCTCGCTCCGTTCCCCACCCGCTCCGTTCCCGCCAGCCCATCAAGCAAGCTGATTAGCTGTTGAGTTATTAGCAAACACAGACATGACTGTGCATATATCTGCATATGCAGATACATCTGTATCTCAGTGTGCGAGAGAGAGATCCGTGTGAGTTCTGGCGAGATCTGAGCTGATAGATACTGATAACTTGCTGGCAATCAGTCATTTGTTCAGTTATTCATTCACATTGGCCAATGTTTGGCAATCAGCAGCTGGCAGCGTTGCGCAAACAAAGGTGCCACACGGAGCGTGGAAAGCCGCCCCAGGATTGACAGCCAGACAGACGAGGCGACAGTTAGCCAGCCAGCCAGCCAGCCAACCCACTTGACAAAGCTAAACAAAGCTCAAAGGTTTCATTGCTTAATGTCAGGGGCTCCACAAGCGACTTAAACTGATTTATAATTGCGATACGATACATTCTTTTAGCTCCATCCCTCTCTCTCTTTCTCTTTCTCTCTGTGCAAATAAATAAGCGCCTTAGTTCAGGCGTTGACAACGCCTGGCCCGGCCAGGCCATGGCCAATCCTCAGCCGGGCAAATATGTGGGCAAGCGGCGCTCGAGGAGCAGGCGACAAGTGTGTAAATTGAAACCCATTTGACTTGCGGTCTCGTCTCGGTCTGCTCTCCGGTCCGGTCCATCGTGCCTGGGTGTTAAAAACAAGCCAAGCACTAGCATCATCGCTGCTGAAGACCACCGACTGTGTCGCTTGCCATTTAACAGCTACTAAAAACCCAACGATGGCCGATCTCTTTTATAAGAAATTGAACTTTAAGCACTTTTCTCAGGCGGCTCATCATTAACACACCGAAGTGGATTTGCTCTTGAGCTGATTTAGTTGCGTATTGCTGATTGACATTCATGTAGACATATAGTAAGCGAATTCCGGATATTTCCCCAGACAAACTTATACGAGCCAGCGTATATGGTTATATTATATTCCATGTACATATAACGACGATTCTTAGACCGTCGGTATAACGAGGTTCCATTGTATTTTGTATGAATCAAAATTCTATACTTGTAATCAAATTTGTTCAGTTCATATATTAAAGGATAAATTTTTTCGTTTGTCCACATCTCTTTTCTATTTTATTTTAATTACATTACCTTTTCAACAATATTTTCATAATATTTAAACTTCATTAAGGTTAATTTCTCAGATTTGTTTGCCTTGCATTCGCCCAAGTCTAACGAGCTCTCTAGCTTTTATTGCCATTCAATTGCGAAATAGTTGGCTTGGCCAACTGTTTGACAAGTTTATAGTATCCTCTGGCGGTGGTGAGGGTATGCAAAAACGAATTGAATAAAACTAAAGAGCGCCATCAAAACAGGCAACAAAATATGCGTAATTATCGGCTAGCCATTGGCAGCCGTGCAGTTCCGCTTCGTTTCGCTGCGCTGCTCTGATCTGAGCCACAAGCACAAGACAAGGCAACGGCTACCATTTGCAGTCGCGGAGTCTGGGCCTTTGTGTCTGAGCCGTCTGTCAGTGTCTGTCTGTTTGGCTGTCTGTCTGTCTGTCCGTTTGGCATCCTGGCGCTAAAACGAACGAAACCTGCGAGCGGCAACAATGCGATAAATAACCCGGCAGCTAATTTAAATGGCGTGGCCAATGCGCGGCCCATAAAAACCCAATCGAAACTAGATCTGATTAACTTTGATTTATCGTAGGCGGCGGCGGCGGCGGCGGTGGTGGCAGGCAGCGGCAGTCGCTAAATTTAGCCCAGCTGCAGTGGTATCTGTGAGCTAGGGCCGCAGCATCTGCAGCAGCCACAGTCAGAGCCACAGTCAGAGTCGCAGTCGCAACTTCAGCTTCATTAGGCTGCGGTTAAAAGGGCAGCGCAGCATCCTTTTTGCGAATTGAATTGTAGTTCTGCGTCTGGGCGTGAGTTTGAGTAATGTGTGGGCGTTGGCTGGCTGGCGTTGGGTCACATATTTGCACTTTGACTGCCAGGCCCGGCTGCCACCCTCGCAACGTCATCGCCAAGTTGAATGGCCTTAACGGCCTTGTTAGCGCTAACTTCCTTATGCAAAGCAGGCCAAAATAGACTAGAGTAAGGCAAACTTTTGCTGCAATTTGCATGCAAATCGTTGACATTATTTGGAGCCACTCTTCAGGCTCTTTCACTGTTATGAGCCACTCACGACACCGTCACGTCCTACGCTGCCAAAAAAACGAGAGAGAGAGAAAAAGATGGATACAAAGAAAGGGCCTTTTCTCATTTGCAAAGCATTTCATTAGCATAGCAAAAAGGCGGAGCTGCATAAAGGCCATGTAGATTAGGCTGTAGTTGAGATATCGCAAATGTGGCTCAGCTTCAGCTCAATTTGAGCCCGCAAAGTTCAATGCCATCTGTCTCAAGGCGCAACGAGCGACAGCCATCAAAATTCGCATGTCGCGCACAAATCGCATGCAAACCGCGCATAATTCGCTCGTTCAACAAGTGGGGTGTGTTGTGCTGCTGCTCCCGCCCTCCTCTCAACGCTCTCAATCAATTTGTCAGTGAATTATTTTAAAGAACGCAATTAAGCCAGAAAACAAGTCATTTATTAATATGGCATAAATTAATTTTGCAGTTTTGTGCAAAAGTTTTTGCATTCGCTAAAAGTATCTGTCAGATACGCCCGAGCAGCACGAACTCTCTGGCAAATCGCGGCGCCAGCGACATTGATCTTGGCACATGTTCGCTTTAATTAGGCTGACAACTGGGCCCAACTGGTAGCATTCATTGTCCATTAAAAATGACTTAACAAAACTGCAATGCAAATAAAATGAGATAAAAATAAAATAAGAAATGAAATAAATAAACAGAAAACCGTTCGATGAGCTGTTGGCATTCCTGGGATATTCGCTTTATTTGTCGCCGTTTTCCGTTTCATTTGCGTGCATTTACAACTTGTTTCCCAACACTTTTTAATCAGTCTGACAACACACTGTTAAGGTCACCGCGGCTCACATTAATTACTGAAATCCGCAACACGTACGGGCCATTAAAGAGCGCCTTATGGGCGAGGCTCCCGTTTCGCAATGCTAATGAAAGCCACAAAATGCGACGACACCAAAACGCACAGCCAATTAGCTGATTGTGTGATACGTGTTTTGGCAAGGATTTGCATGGACAGAGCAGCCGGAGGAGCAGCTCGGGGAGGAGCAGTTGTAGGAGTACCCAACTCAACTCTATGGCCAGTTGCATTACTTCAAATTGTGTGATCGAAGTCGGTCAGTGGAGCAAGTGCGTACTTGGCAAATAAAGTACTTAAGTGTAGACTAAATCTATAGACATTAGTATTCAAATGATAAGCCTGAAGTGCAGGGAGCTCGAGTCTCTAAACGTTTCCAACGAATATTTTATACACTTGCTAAGAAACTGAACTCAGTAGCTGTTGGATTAATTTATAGTTTGACTTTGTTTATTACCTTGCAGTTGGCATGGATTGCAGCTTAGCTTTCTCTGCAGTTAGTTGGTGAGGAAAAGCAAATTTTCTCTCTTGTTAGAAATACTTTACATTTAATTTCAATCCTTGGCTCCGTTTACCTATCTCGAAGCTGGAACTCTTTCAGCACTCTAGTTGATCATCATTAGTAGTTCAATATTTCAGTTCACATTCAACAACCGAGCTTAAATAGATCGGCCATTTTAGCTCTGCAAATCGAGCCGCTTGGCAACTCTTTGAAGCCCACCCATAGCTCAGTTAATTTCTAATGCAATAAAAAATCGTTTTTCACACGCTTTCTTTGAAAAAAAAGAAGAACTTATACTGTTAAACCCTTGCCTCATAAATCGCGGCAACTGCCGCAACGAAAAATGTGCAACAAAATATCGAAAACAAATATCAATCATTTTCTATGTGTCTAGCTAACAAGCTGCACGCACATTAAGTGCTGTGCGTGTGTGTGTGTGTGTGTGTGTGTGGGATCGAGACTGAGATTTGGTATTGAGATGATCGCTTATCAATGCAGCACACACAAAGGCCGACAAATTAAAAGCCATAAACTTAATGAGCGATCATAAAAATGCACTTGAGTGAGACAGCAGCAGGAGGAGGAGGAGCAGCAGGAGCAGCTACATCCACAACTGCGTTGACAACGACAACGACATCGACTAGGGACTACTGCAGTCAGTTCGGATCATAAAGTACATTCATATTAAGTACAACTTATAGATACTTTTGTATCTGCGCTGATAATTAAGTGGATTACCATAGCCAACTGCATAGGTTGCGAGTGCCGCATTTATTATGCCGTCTTCCGGTTCGCTCTTTTGTTTATACCGAAACTGAGTCAATGTGCGTGTGTGTGTGCGCATTCTTGAATATTTTTTATATATATTTATAGGTCTATGTGTTTTATAGGAAATGGAGCTGAAATTATTCGCCAGACCAACAAAGTGTGTTGCTTCAGCGGAAGCAAGAGATTTTTGAATATTAGAGTAGTAGGAATTACAAAATCATAATAAAGAAAATAATAATAAAATCTAAATATAATAAAATCTAATTATGAAAAGGTAAATTGCTTGCCCAAGAAGAAAACTTCATAAGGTAAACAAACGTCAATTTATAATCAGCTTTGAAACGCATTTTGTAATTCAGAATACATTTTTTTAATAAATTTAAAAATATATTTAAATATATGCCAATCTACTCTATCAAAATAAGCTATTTTCAGAAAATATATAAAAAAATAAAAAAGAATTTTATACAATTTCATTTTTAACCTCTCGAGTGTAGAACAAACATTTATGTGCACACAATATAATTTATTGAATATGATACATATATATATGTTAAAATACTGTACAATACAAGCTCTCGTAGGAATTGTTTGCTTGGCAGACTACATCACAATTCAATAAACTTAATCCCAATCCGATTATATTTTTAACTACTTGTCAAGCCAGTTTATAATTTTAATAGTTTAATCTGCAGCTGGTTGTTCTGCTTAATGTAAATACATATAATTATTTAGCTTTTTTAATAGTTATACATTATATTATTATATAGTTAATACTCTTAATGGACAATACAAAATTTAATTTTTTCCATGACTTCATTGTCAACACGCGAGATAGTCTAATCTAAAGTGCAGAACCTTTAAACCGGAAATGGTTAGCTGCTTAGCTAGTTCTAGCTGCTTCTGATCATTTGCAGAGCCTTACAGAAAAATCTTAGACTGCCCATTGAAGCTGAAGAGCTGCCTAAAGGCAAATAATTACATAATATCGCCGGAAGCTGAAGTCAGCTGACGATTTCCAATTTGCAATTGGGCACATCAGGAGCTTCTGGCAAAGCTCGCGATTAAAACGAATTCTTATCAAAAATTCGCGGGCCAATAACCGATAAGAGTTGACACATTTAACTGGGCGACATATATATATATATATATATATACATATATTTAATATAGTTTTTTATGGCCATTGTATGAGCGAGTGCTGCGCAGTTCTCGATTCCAAAAGCAGCTAATGGGGGCCGGGCTGGCGAAAAAAATACTATTAATCAATATAATTGATGACAATTGGCGGGCTAGTTTTGGACTGGTAACAAAACGCTTATCGCCGTGCGCGAATCTAACACTATTAGTCAATGGATCTTTCCGTTCCTTGAAGTCTGCCAGCTGCGCCTGCCCCCATCGTATCATCAATTTATCCGCAAGTGCGATCTATCTTAAGAGCGGTGCTGCATTCCAGCTCAATTGAATGTGCTAACAGAGAGAGACGGAGAGAGAGTGGGAGAGTGTGTGTGTGTGTCTTTTGCCTAGTTGGAGGGCAGCTGATTTATGAATTTGACCGGAGAAGTCAACGCGCCTTGCTTGTCAGTTAATGACCCTGTGTACGGGCCATAGCACAGACATTTTTGTGCATAATGATCGAACTGGCAGAGCAATTGTCCATCACTTGGCGCTGATTTGTCGCTTGATTGCAAATCAAACACTAAGTTAGTAAGGCAGAAGGGCAACAACTCACAACTCCAACTGCAGGCCACTGCAGCCCGCTGATTGAGGGAACACTCCTAACACACAAATGCACATGGCTGCTGCACTCTCTGCTGATTGCTTCGCCGATTGGCAAACTGACCCACAGTCGGTGACAAGCGACAAGATCAATAAATGTTGCTCTTCAATTACCACAGATGAATTGAGCAGCCGCAGGAGTAGACGAGGTCACTTTATATGCAACAGAAGTGTCTCGATGAAATGTAAGTAAGATTTATAGACATTCCAGAAAACTAAGGAAAACTTATCGAAAAAAATGTATAAGATTCTTATAAAACTGATTAATGAATGATTATACAAATAAATACGTCATGTAGCAGTCAATTTAATATAATAATTGATACAAATTAATATTTTTTTGCAAGCAAAAAAATCAATTTTAATAAAAAAATTGGTTTATTAGTGAAAAGTTTTCAATTGATTAAAAACTTTACAAAATAGACTTCAAAATCAGGGTATAAACATAAATAATTACTTTAATAATGTTAAATTATCACATTCTTTAATAATGTTAATAACAGAAATGGATTTACGTTTCAAAGAAAACGCGCGCGATTTTAAACGCGTCAAATATGTGCGTGTTTTACGTTTGCTCGATATATAAGTTTGAGAATTGTTTTACTACTTGTGCCAATTTGTGTAGAGCATAACTACACGCACACTCACGCACACACACACATACACATGCAAAAGTGACTAACTTTAGATGCAAGAGATTTCTAGGCGCTGCTTTCTCGCGCGTTTCGGCGTGTTTATTCAATTAGCATAGCTTTCGTTGTTGTTGGTATATGTTTTGTATTTTTTTGTATTTTTTTTTTTAATTTTTTAGTTTATGTTTGCCGGCAGTGCTGCCTTTGAACCAAACAACAACAACAAGAACAACGACAACAATTACGAAAAGAGCAAGAGCAATAGCAAAAGCAAAGAGAAGCAGAACATCGATGGCTGCAGATATAGACGCAGCCGACATAATTGTGGGCCATTTATCATGGGGCAGTTGGCAAGGCGGAGACAAGCCAACTGACAACTCAATGAGCAAAGCGGCGGCTCCGATGCGCTACGCAATCAGCTCGAATTAACACACCTACGGCACGTAGTTGCCCAGAACGAGTAGTCCAGACACCTGCCGCTGGGCCAAGTTCAGCTTATTGCCCTGTTTTATAGAGTTTTTCTTGTCCTTAACTTCTTTTATTTTTGATTTTTGTTGTTGTTGTGCCATTTAAATGCAGACAAAGTAATTTTTTGCTCAGCGCGCGCGCTGATTAAAATGGATTTTATAAATTATGCAGTCGAGCCTGGCGGCGTCGGTCGCGTCGGCAGTAACAGCGCGATTAAAATCGCCAAGCTGCAGTCGCGTTGGCGGCGGCGCTAACAAAGCTGCAGTAACTGCAGAATCTAGCTGCTGCTGCTGCTGTTGCTGCAGTTGTTGTCCGAACTCTACGTGCTCACTTTGGCTAATAGAAAGATTTATCACTTGGCCTGGCTCGCGTTTCAATTTTCATTTCATTTGCACGCCGCGTCAATTTGGCTCGAAGCTCGCATTATTTATGCCCCAAATCGCAATTCCCGATTTCATCCCATTTAATTTATCGCATTTAAATTGCAATTTCTTGTTCGGCAGCTGCAAGCGGCCTTAGCCCTCGTCGTCTTCTTCTTCTTCTTCTTGTTAAGTTTGTGGCCTTCCCCTTTTAGCATCCGCTTCCCCATCTCTTCCCATCTTTTCAATTTTTTTTTTCGTATTTTTTTATTCACACCTCAAATGTAGCGCGATTTCCGAAGTGCTTTTCTATTAGCATGTGGCAGCCCACATAGCTCTTCGGTCAGTTTTCTTCTTGATTTGTGTTCAGCGTGATCCAGAGATCACATGAGCTGCCACAGCAGATAACGGTCAGTTCTCATGCCGATTCCCTGCTGCTTTTTGGGCAAAAATAATCATATATTACGCTGATATATGAGCAAAGCTGAGATTCATGGCATTACGCATCCTCAAACAAGTCGGAAACTGTAGCGCATCTTGCAAGCATTTATTATATGCAATTATTTTTATTTTATATACAAAAATAAATAAATAAAATTAAATTAAAATAAAAATAAAAATTCATATTCGAGCTGGAGGACTCTTCCACCATAGGAAAAATATCGACTTTTATAGATTAAAACCTGTTTATCTATCTCAAGAAAAGACAACTCTAGCTCTAATGTAGTAGCCTCTAAAAAGGTTTCTTTTACCGCTGAATCTAAATAAAATATATTTACAAAACTTTAACCAAAAGCGTAACTAAAAAGTGAAAGATGCCTCAGGCATTCGAGGTAAAATGCTAATTTTAATAATTACAATATTTTTGAAGCTGAGAAATGGGTCTACATTCACATTTATAGTAAGGTTCCATTTGGACTTGTTTAAGTAGATCATTATGATAAATGAAAGCCCAATAATTAAGCAATTAACTGATTATGAGACCGTTTAGAGGCCATTTGGAATTTGTATAGAAATACTTTAAATATTTTAATATTTAATTCCATTTTTAATAATAATCTAGATGAAAAATGCATAACAATGACTGGGGCTGACTGTTTTAATTGGACCAAATAGATTTGATGCCCTGAAAAATGTAACTGTTTCCCATTTTATATAAGCTGTCCCTCAATGACGCAAAAGCCTCAAGCAAATGATATAAAATTACGCATACGCCGCGTGCGTCAACAAATTGAAATGCAAAAGAAATGTACAAACTTCTTGCGGCTGTCAAATGTGGCAACCAAAATAAACAGCCAAAAACCGTAAACAAGCCGGGCCAAAAGAAAGCGCTGCTGCCTGCATTGATTTAGCCAACGAAGAAAATGTTCAATTAATGGAATTAATTTCGTGGCTACATATCAATTAAGCTGCAAACAGCCCAGAGACCGCCCAGACTGTGCATGCAGACATTTGTCTTCATTAGCCTGGTCAAGATACAAATCAATCTGCCAAATCAAAATCGAGTTCGAGCGACACGGCTACAGAGCGAAAGAGGGAAAGAGAGAGAGAGAGAGAGAGAGAGAGAGCGAAAGGGTAAGCGAGATAAATGTAAATATCGATTGGCTCTGCCTGATGTAATGCCGCAGATAGGCATTGATTTCTTTGCCAACTGTGTGGCAATGCCATGGAAAGCCAGCCCAAAAACAACAACAACAATAACAGCAGCAACAACAACAACAAGTGCTGATAGGCAAATCAACAGGTTCAACAGGCGCCGCTGGAAAAACTGGTAGCCTGGCGCTAGCTCAGAGACGTTATCAAAACAAAATCAAACTGAAAGCGGGCCTATAAAGCGCAGCTAGGGTGGCAGTGGAGGCTGGCAGGTAGGGAGCGACATCAGCTCATTGAATCGCATTGAATTGAATGTAATCAAAGCACCGTTAGGCAGCGTTTGAGCCACATTTCATAGTAGATCAGTATCGGCAGTCTGGTCAGCTTGTCAGCTTGTCGCGAGAGCATTTCAAAGCAATTAAAAGATCGTATACGTAGAGCCCAGACCGACCCCGGCTGATTGATGTTCTGTTTTCAGCGACTATTTAAGCGCAAATCCTCAACATATCTGGGAATGCTACAAATATGTCTGCTCACTCGATCGATTATGGCCAGTCAGCTAGATGGGAGAGGGGGGAGCTCAAGTGTCGTGTAGCCAGCTGCTGCTCCTCCCCAGCCACTCCTCCCTGCATGCTGCAGTCGAGTGCCGTTAATACTTTAATGGCACATAATTGAGGCGCGACTCTAAGTACATCACTTTAGATGTTAAACCGAACAGAATACCACACGAGAGAAGAACATCCAGCAGCTGGCACTTCCGAAGAACACCCACGCTCCCCATTTAAAAATAAAATACAACTTGTGCCCTGGAAATGGCTCGAGTTAGGTTCTTACTCTTACTCTTTCGGGTTACGTGATAAGCCCTTAACAATGCCTAGCTGCTGCCATGCGGGTGCATGCATACTGCTGCGTGCCACTGTCAAGCGACGTTGATGGCTGCGATTAGTGAGTTGCTTAGCGAGCGTGTTGCAGCTTAGTTGCAGAAGTCGAGTTGAACTGAGGCCGAAGTGGAAGGGAATGAGAATGTGAGAAGAATCAATCAATCTGCCCATAAATCATATGAGTTGCATTAGTTTTGGTAAAGACAGTTTTAGAGACTGAATTGGTGTTGATTGAGCTGAATTCGGAGTGAAGTAAGTGTGAGGAAATAATTCTTAAGAATGAAATCTTATATAATAATGAATATATATGATACAGAGAAGAACTTTTAGATGTATATGTATATGTATATGTATATTTATATGTTTTACATTCACAATTATAGCTTAAAATTTTATTGTTAGTTTTTTATGTCATGTGAATCCTATAGAGTGATTAAAAAAAAAATATATATATATATATAAAATATTTACAGTAGAATAAAAGAAATACATTTATGCTTAACTTTAATATATAAGTGTTTTTTTCATTCAAAGTTGGATATTTTTTCAAATCAAATGAATGCAAAAACAGATTCCGATTCTGAATCAGATTCAAACTAAATATGAAAATATTAGTAAAAAAAAAAAATATATAGGAAAACAATTATATTATGACTGAGAAAGAAACATTAAGAGTAAAATATAATAATTAATTATGCATGTAAAATGCAATAAAATGAAAGCAGATTTAAATATGAAATGATTAATAGAAAAGTAAAATATTTATAGCAAAATTTTAAACATTGTAGTCTCAATTTATATACAGACTAATATATAATAGGAGAGCCGCATTATCAAATGCTTGCATTGCGCTCTCATGCAGATAAGCGACACACGCCTGCATGTGAAGACTATAAAATGTTTGCATAATGAGATTAGGCATTCTCGTGGTGAATAAGAGCACGGGGTTTAAAAATAAATAATTTATGGTTATATTTTGAATTTCGATAGTGTGACGTGTAAGCGTGCTGAGTCTTTCGCAGCAGCCATAGATCACTGGCTGCGTGTGCAGTAGTCGAAGCGACTGTCAGGAGAGCTGTCAGAGATCTGTTGCAATGGCAATTAGCATGGCACGCCAAGATCTTTTTTTTAGTTTGGGTACGGACAATGCGAACTCCCCTGACATTTGTCAACAATCTGTCCGAACGGAGGCCGCTCTTATGGCCCGGCCATAAATATTATGGCTAGCACAATGCATGGCCAGCAGCTACTAGCTTATTTAAATGCTCGCCTTCACAATGCCAGCGACTGATATGCGATATCAGTGGGCACTCTGTGGTCAATTAGCTGGGCACGACTTCAGCGTGCCTCTATTTGTATGCGCACATACACACACACACACATATATGCATGCATAAATATATACTTGTATAATATTTGTAAAAACTATATTATTTCTTTTGTACCATAACAAATTGTGGCCTTTACGCGACCCAAAGTGGGTCACACGCTTCAGCGAGAACTGTGTGGCACGAACGGCCAAATGAAGTAATCGAAACAAGTTGCAAAATTGCGGGCAGCACAAGAAAAAATAACTAAAATAAAAAAAAGAGTAAATAAAGAGAGAAGAAAGCCAAACAGCGAGTACAAGTTAACAAGTTGTATGGCTCCGGGGCCCACTTTCAATTGTCGCACAGCGGGACAGCAAAGGACAGAAGCTGACTCAGAGCCCAGAGCCGTCTGTCCCGGACTGCAAGTAGTCGGCAATTTGATGCGACCAAATTGGACGTTTTTCTTTTTTATTTTTTTGGTACTTTGGTTTTTAAATTGATTGTCCTCAGTCCACGTGGGTGGGCCACTTGATTTCCCGCTTGCCAGCAGCTGGGCAGCATTTTGAAAGTTTGTTGACTTGACTTACTTGTAAAGTAATTAGGGTATATGGATGTAGAGGCAAGCATTTTCAACGATTGACTTTATTGACTTGTTATATCTGTTTATACATATATATGTCAACTAAAATGCAAAGCCTACAATCTCTGATCTAGCTTGGCTGAACTATTCTTACTCTCTATATACTCTGCTCTGCTCTACTCTTACTAGCTTTCATTGCTGTTCCTTCGATCTTTAGCAAGAGTATTTAGCATTCGCCAGAACTGTTACCGCCTCCAGCTTAGTGGGTCAGTGGTTTCTGTTCGGGGCTCATAAAGTGCCTCATTATGCAATTGCTGCAACAAGCTGGTCATAAAAATCGAATCGCAGAGCATTTTATGCGCTCTTCAATTAAACCATCTTTAAACCGGCCATTGGCTGCTGTTCGCTGCTAGCTGCTGGCTGATTGCTGACTTCTGGCTAGACGACCGAGCCGAGAAGCAGCTCGCTCGCCTACACACAACACACAGCACACACGGAGCGCACTTGACGGGCAGTCGATGTGTGTTTGGGCCGTGTAAATAATAATAAAGAGGAGAACCGCATTTGGTGTTTGGCAAATTAGCGAGCTCGTTAAAAACCATAGCATGGCCATAGCCACAGCCACAGCCATAGCCATAGTCATAGCCATAGCCATAGCCATAGCCATAGCCATAGCCAGTGGACGGATCCGTCTGTCCAACTGCTGGACTATTAGGCCCAGCGGCTGACCATACTAAAAAGATGATATTGAAAACAAACAAGTTGAGCTCGTTGCGCGTTGCGCGTTGCACGTTGCACGTTGCACACTGTAATCAAGTGCAGCCCGTGCTGGGGTAAGTCATCTTGTTAGCTCATAAAATGCATAGCTGCCACGGAAGCATTTGGCGCTGTCTGGCGAAAGTGTTTGATCTTAATGGACGGCTTCATGTGGCTCTGGAGTGCCTTGCGGCCCATAAAGCCTTTGAGTTAGATTTGTGCTGAAATTAGTCGGCAGGCATTTAAAGAAAAAGTCTCACTTTTAGCCAGCTCATAAAACGTGCTAATTAATGGACGATTTATAAATGGAGTACGTATAAGCGCTAATTAAATGCGGTATTTTGGCAATGCGGAAGCCTCATGGGCAAATTACAATGAAACATTGACAAGAAAAGAAGAGAAAAGAAAATAATTATAATCGTAAAACTTATAAAGCTTCAAGAGTTGGGAAAAAAATAATTTAATTTTTTATGAATAAGAGGTATATAATTTAAGCTAATTTTAATGAAGCTACTTATCTGGAAACATTTGTTTTTAGCACTGGCATATAGAAGATTCATTGGCCATTAAACTATCCAGTCCAGAATATTACCAATGGAAAGCATGAAACAATTGACAAATAGTCATAGTCCATAGTCCACTTAGCTTTATTTGCCAAACTTAAGATTCACGCTATAGATGGACTCATAAAACTAGAGAGTGTACATACATATATACTTTATGGGAATTGCCGAGCCTCTCGCAGCGTGTGACATGCATATTAACAAAACTAATTTAGCCCAAATTCGCATTTTCAATGAGTTCAGGCTATACAAAATATATTCTATTACCTCGGAGATAAGACGTAGTCTTGAATTCGGAATTGAAGTCGGAATTTACTTGAGATTTAATCACACTATATCTTTACTTACAGTTATATACTAAAAATTTAAGATTTGTTTGTTTCTATAATAGAGAATGTTTATGTTCTTTAAACAGTTTATTTAAGGTTAATTGATTGCTGAATTTGATAGATTGATAAATAGCTGAAAACTGCAGAAATACATGGAAAACTTTCTTTGATTTTTGATTTGTTGTGAATTTTGAGGAAATTCCTTTGGCTATGAATAGCTCTCAAGTTCATGCAAATAGTGTGCTGTATTTAACCAGAAGCACACTTACACATACACACACACACACACACGCATCACGAAAATATGCCGTTGCAAGTTCAAGCACCCACAACACGGCTTCGCCTCGGCACCTCCTCAGCCCAGCTGTTGCTGCTGCTGCTGTTGTTGTTGTTGTTGTTGCTGTTGTTGCTGTTGTTTCTGTGGGTAACCCGTTCAGCTCAATCAGCAAACCATTCAGACTTCCTCATTGCATGGCATATCACAAATGGCCATTGCAAGAACTCAACGTGCCAACTAATTGAAACTCATTGTTCATTTTGACGCGCATCAATTGCTGAGTAGAGAGTTGCACCCTTCCTGCTGCTCCTCCGAGCAATTGACACTTTTCCAATTGCACCTCTGGGCTGGCGAACCCGCACACCTTGCATATGGTTTGCGTTAAGCGGCGGGCGTCAATTAGTTTAAATAAAAGCGAGCAAGCGAGCGAACGAGCGAACGGGCGAGAGTCAATGGCCCAGCCGACGGTAGACGAGATAGTATGGCGATAGTATAGCTACACATACTATATAGTCGATGCCGGTGCTGTTGCTGTTGATGTTGCTGTTGCTGGTGACGGTGCCAGACGTACGTCGCGTCGCGTCGCGTCTCGTGGCACGCATGCCATTAGAATATTGTTGTTGTATATATATATATATACACACACACACACAGGGGCAAGCGACACACAGTGTGTGTCATCACCTCAATTGGGTACACTTCCTACTTGTAAGATACATACAAAAATGTATCTGCAAGATACAGCCAACAGCGCCAAGAGCCCAAAGGCAAGCCATTAGGCGAACGCTTGAGCATTTTGTCGATTGCGCGACTTTTCACTTTTCCAGCGGAAGTCATTTAGCCGCCTCAGTTAATTTTAAGCCAAGACCCCCGCTCTGTAAACGCTGTTGCTTTTCTTCAGTTTATCAGCGCAAATTGCACGCACTTAACCCGCTTCCAGCAGTAGCTGGAGCGTATGTGGAGCGGGTTTGACACAGCCGCAGCCGCAGCCGCAGCCAACGAGCCTCAAGCGTTGTTTATTGCCCGCGGCATGTGGTGCGACGCATATTAAGAGCCGCCCGTGTCCTACGCCTCATGCATGACAAATACGCAATGCCTCAAACATCACTGAAAACTAGTCGGAATGCTGGAGTGGGGAGTGATCGACTAACATATATCCGGAGTTTTAGTTAATGATGAATCGATATAGAAAATTCCTCTGAGATTTCTTTCTCTTGATATAGTTGTTATCAAACTGGCCAAATTAAGGATAAATCTTGTTCAATAGTTCTCTTCAGGCGTCTGTTATATACCTATACCTCAAATCGATATACCCGCTTCGTCGGCCTTCTTTGAGCAACTGAAATGTATCTTTTTTTTCGCGCAGCATAGATAAACGCGCCAATTTGTCGATTGCCGTAAACTTGAGCTATTAAGTGCGAACATATCTATGCGTAAGCTGCACTGGGCAAGAGGCGTTTTTTCAGATGCCCAGGTGGGTATACGAGAGAGCTGCTGTGCTTGCCTGGGTGGCTAGGCGATGCCAATGGCAACGGCAACGGCTACGGCAACGGCTTTCATTTTAAAACCGGATTCAAAGTACACGCTGTAATTGAAATTTGTTATTTTGTGCGCGTGTGCGGCATGCAACAAGTGTTGTTGTTGTCGTGAAACAGTCATTAATATATCATTTACAAGCCGGCGAATTGTCGCTAATAAATTGTTTCGATCAGCGAGAAATACGAGAGATACGTATGCAACTATTTCCAATAGGCGACCGCCACGCCAAAGTCCTTGTCCCCAGACTCTCTGTGTGGGTTACACATGAAGAAATGTTTAGGAAGTGTCGAGAGTCTAGACATCTTCAACTGCCAGAGGAATGCCTATTGCGATCGATTGTTATGAAACTAAAGTCGTTATAATACAACTGATTTTTTACTAATAGTAACTTCTCTAATTGACTAACCTCTCACATAGAAAACAACATTAACTTAAAGGTCAACTCATTCCCGGAAGCTGAATGCAAGTTGAGTCTCCTCTGGAGTGCTCACGACCCACCCAAACATAAACCGCAGAGTCGTATAACCCAGCTCCCTACACCTTTCTAACCTCTTTCCAACACGTGAAGCAAACACTTTCTATGCACACACACACACACACAAGTATGTACTTACATACACCATTTACTTTATTTTTCTCTCAGTTTTCGTTTCGTTTCATTTTGGTTGGCATACCAAGGCGATAATTTTTGTTGTTACCATGCGATTGGGTTTGTTGGGCACAATTTTGAATATACGTACACCCCATACCAGCACGTTCATGGTCATACGAGTCGTAAATCTTCGCTGGCCGAGACACGCGTCCAAAATAAGAGAAAAACCCGAAACTCGGGGGAAAAATTTGGGTTAGCCAGAGTGCGGGCGAATGAGAGCGGTCTCTGTGTGTGTGCGTGTGTGTGTGGCTGGGGCTAGCTGTCTGGAAATTCGAGCACGAGCATCGGCCAACATCAGAGAGCAACAAGTGGTTAAACAGTCCAGAAAACATGGCCACCTACAAGCCTCTCGAAAACTGGATCAATTTATTAATCCAGTGCGCAAATGCTGTAGACGCTTTATTGCCGCTGTCCGGCGATCGGATAGCTCGAGTACAACGTGTTTTGAAATCGTGCAAATTATGTGATTAATTTGCATTGCGATTGCCGCCGAGTGGCCGTCGCTAAGATGCCAAAATGAATCAATAAGCGCATGCAAGTGTTTCCCCTAATATGGCTTATCGATACTTATCGGACACGTTATCGCTATCGCTATCGACGCGCACCAGCACATATTGGTCAGCCGCTGAGCCTTGCGACTTATGACTGATTATTTATGACTCATTGCCCAATACATTAAGCCAAAGCCCCCCAGAAATATCATTTCATGCGCTGGCGCCTAGTATTTCCCCACACATGATATATGTATGTATGTATGTATGTATACAAATGCCCATGCACCTGCGCTATCATAAATGCCATATCAGCCAGGGGCTGGGCTGGCCGGGGCGTGGCCAGCCCAGTGCAATCGCATTATCGTTCATGTTGCCCCACTCACAACATTGTAGAGCGAAACTGTGTCAAACGATCCAGTAAATGGGGCGCGCGAGTAGTGTATGTCCGGGGATTATAAATTAATTGCACTCTAATTGGCAATCGCTGAGCTATCATAAATTTTAAAAGCAAAAAAAAAAGAGAGTAGTTCAAAGTAGTTTACTCTCTCTTTCTCAGTAGATCTCCCTCTCTCTCTCTCTCTCTCACTGCTGGGAACAACGAACTATGTATGCATTGTAGATAAGCTTCGCCTATTTGACTACTAGATCATTTTATATGCTATTTTCACTAAAAAATAATTATAGTTGAATATTACAATATAATATATATAAGCCTAATATATATTTATCAATCAAATTTAATTTTTGTTTATATTTTGTGTCAGCTTATTTACTTATTTAATGATATGTACGTATGTATGTATATCCCATTGCTTCACATATTCTTGTTTTAATTTTTAAAAATAAAACGAATAACTAATCTTACTAACTGAAGTGCCCTCAGCCGTTATCTGCAGACATAATGATCTCTTGAGACTGTGGCAAGTGCACTGCCAGATTAAAGATTACGCATACGCCGCATGGGCCAATCGGCCTTCGACTGCAGCGCAAAGCTTTTATTTAGCATGTTGTTAAACACTTTGAATGTTTAAACGATAAATTTGTAATATATGTTTTTGTGTTCGCTTTTCTTGTAGTTTTCTGTTTCTGTGTCAATGTTTTTGCCACCGGTCAGCGGTCAATATGTGACTGGCTGCTGGTGTTTCTTTTTTAATTTCGAGTGAAAATGAATTGCTCGTAAAAATGCTTGTAAAACAACGGCAACTACAAGAGCAACGGCAACAGCAACAACAGCAGCAACGGCAACGGCCACTCAGAAAGCAGCCAGCAGCCAGCAGCTTGGCAACAAACTGCGTGCAAAATATCATTAATCATGATAATTTATATAGGCTGGCCAGCTTCATAAATATTACGTAGCAACCTGGTAGGCTTACCAATTTTTAACGAACTTTACGCATAATTTAACATTCTTGTCGATGTCGCTTCTCATTTGATTTTTGTTTTTGGAATTGGAATTGGAATTGAAAAAAGAGTCAATTATTCGGCCATAAAATCAGACCAGCAGCAGCAGCTACCAAAATTGCGGGTGATGGCATGATGCGGCCATTACCCATAGGCTCAATGGCCTAGACCTTTTATATAATCGCCGAGCGTTGGGCACTTGAGCAACTACAGTTCATTGCCATTTGTACTAAAAATAGCAGCACCTGGCAGCCGGAAAACTTTTGCTGAGCAACAGAGACGCCAACGCCAACGCCAACTATATAAATCCATGTGACATATTGCGTTGTTCGCTTCAGTTTCAGCCAAATAGACGGTATATACGCTACATAATCTTATCTAAAACAAAACACTTTCTCAGCATTTTCATGCTGGTACGTACGCCACATAAATCACTGCTAAACACATACAGAGACAGAGAGAGAGAGAGTGGAGGGACAGAGAGTGCAAGAGAGGAGTGACAACGATCTGATGAGCCAACTCGCTGACAATGGCACATCAAGTGCTGCAGCATCAGCAACGATCCATCGAGCCACCCACGTAACCAGACAGTAGCAGTCAGCTCATTAGACTATCGAAAATGTTGTGGAAAAAAAAAACTCGGAAACTATCCAAATATTTAACATATCTACAGAGATACATATATGTATACCATCTCTTGTGACGTAGCTGCCTCAAGTCTGTTGCAAAGAAACAAATTATATAACAACAAAAGTGTCTAGCACAAGTTTCAGTTTTATTTATGTGAACTTAAGCAAATTGTGATAGTAAGTGTCGTTTAAGATATATGCGTCTTCAGATACAAATGTATCTCAAAGATATATAACTATCGTTTGCATAAAGTCCTAAACAAATTTAGTGCGCAATAAAAATATTTGATAGTTTACTGATTTCATCTTGACCCATATCTCTTAATTTAGCTTGTAGATACAAATGTATCTAGATATATATCAGATGGAAAAAACGTGCCTAAAAATGTGTTTATTACACACACATGACGCAAAGTAATATAAATTCTCAAAGTTTTTTAAGGTGTACAGACTGTAGATACAAATGTATCTAGATACGCATAGCTGAAGATGTGGAAATTCCAATGTTCAACAGTTTTAAGTATGATATAATAGCTCGCTGAAGTATCCACGAGAAATAGCTCATTCCGGGCCGTTGCCTAATTTATAAAGATATATCTAGATACATACATCTAGATTTTTATCTCAACAGATTTGTTGTATGCTCAGCAGCTCGTGAGTCTTTTGTAAAAATTAATTTATTGTATTATGTGCTGAAAATGATATAATAGCTTTGGCCCTTTGGACACGCTACGCTGCCTTCTTCAGCCTGGTGTCTGTGTGTGTGTGTGTGTTGAAATTCTCTCTAAATAGCCCTTAAGCGAATGATTACAGTATTAATCATGCCAATGTCTTGGGCCGGCGGACTTACGCAGATTATGCAATTTGTTTAAACTAAAATGTTTAGGTATTTTGGAAGTCCAGCTGCTTTTGGAAAGCTCTCAGCTAGCCAGCAATAAGTTATATGCTTTATGTGTTCTATTGATGGGTCATAAAAATAAATAAAATAAACTCATAATCGTTTCGGGAACAAAGCAATCGTTTGTTGCGCCCATTTCTGGACATTTATGGAGCTCGGATCTGACAGTCTTTGATCTGGCACGAGAAAATAAAATGCATACGTATATGCTGCATAAAGAGGCCTATAGTATTTACTAAAAGCAATTAACACGCCGGCCACAAGGCAAGTGACAGTGAAAGTAACTCGCTGCTGCGCTGCCTCGCTGTTCGAATCCGCTGCAACAACTTATTTCATCAGCGCGCTGAAGACGTGCCGTAAATTAAGTTATCAAAAAATCTGTCGGAAGCTTTTAGCATCTACCCGAAAAGAAAACAGAGTTGGCCTCAACGTCAACCACTTCAGTTAACTTCACACCTTGCACCACGCACCACGCACTAAATCAGTCGCATAATTGCCCACAGACCCAGACTTGGCGGCTAAAACCGTCAGGTAACCAGCTACACTCATATATCATTATGGAAATATGCACGCCCCCAGCAACAGCAGCAGCAGCAGCAGCAGCAACAGCAGCCGAAGCAACTGGAAGGGTTTGAGGTCAACCACAAGGATCCGGTCTGTGGTCCGTTAGCTGCTGAGGCAAATTTCAACTCGAGTTCCATTTGTATACCCTAACCATGGAAAGTAGCTAAAAGGATATGATCATTTCATGTTAGCATAAAGAGAAAAAACTTATGTAAATATATAGACTCACGATTACATAGATCTTTAAGCCCTCTTTAGGTTATGAATGCCTTCAAATCTTAGAAAATCAATAAAATTTTATCTTGATTCTTTGAGCACAGCTAGACAAGTATTAGAGCTAGAGACATAAAATGTAATTTATGGGCATTTTGAAACATATTCAGCGAACAAAGAGCTTTTGAAAAACTCACAACGTGGGGTATCTCCTAGTCGAGCACTTCCGACTGAAGTATTTCAGCTTGCTGCATTGTCTGACTTTTGGAGGTCAACAGCTTGTTGAACTGTCGGAAAATGCGTGGAAATGCCCAGCAATTTTTTCGTCTCTAAGACAGCTTCATTTTACGCAAGTTTAGGCAAACTTTCTAAACGCTTCTTCATTTTTTTTTTTAACTAGTCATCTATGTATTTCGTTATCAATGCCGCAGAACAGTTATGATTGCTGATAAACTAGCTCTGGACGGGAGCTAAAAGCTTGGCAAGTGCGTGATTTCTGTTTGAGAACTCATAAAAAACTCAACAGCTATGAGCAATAAACTAAGCACTGCGCTGTGAAAGTGCTGGAGTGCTCAACATTGTGCAATTGCTATAAAAATCTGTTTCAGACACCTTTTGACCAAAGAAAAACAACCGAAATCGAAACAGTTTTCGGGCCAGATCTTAACAGCAGCGCATTATCGCATGAGGCAGGCGCACGAAATCAAATTAACACCCGTGCTGCAGGCAACGGCAGCAGCAACGTAAATTTCATTAATCTACAACAACAGCGTGTAGCACTCATATGCACTATCTATGCAGCATCGCGTCGCTGATGTCTCAATGAAGCGATGCCTGCGCGCGATTAAAAACGCGCGCAAAACCGGCCGTGCGCTCAACAAGTTTTTCGGCTGCTTTTGTTATCAGCCTTGCAAATTGCCGCAGCAAAAAGCTACAGAAAAAAAAGACCAAGAGGAAGATGAAGTGGGAAAAACTGTATAAAAATGAAGCTGTAAATTAATTTGGACAACAAGTTGCGATTGGCTTAACCAGCTGCCTGCCAAGTTATGCAAATGCCCAGCTGATGAGTTGGCTGACTCATGACCAGCAGCAGCATCGGCAGCGGCAGCAGCAGCGGTAGCTAATCAGGTCGTTCAGTACATTAAAACAAGATTTATGCCAAGCTATTCAGCCTTAACTCACTCACACGCACACACTCGCACGCACAACATCAATTTATATGGCAAATAATACAATAGATGCCCCTCCTGGGCGCCCCGAGCGGCAGCGGCCGGCAGCATATTGCCAAATCAAGTGTCTGACTTAATGATGCTCAACATAAACAGGCTACGCTACACATATATTTCTAACATTTTTCTCACTTTTCTTTTTTTCGTACATATTTTCTTGGCCAAACGCAACGCCCCACTAGCTCCGCCCCTCCATCCCCCCCTCCCTCTCATACCGTAGCGCCCTAGACTTGCCGCTAGAAAAACTTTTGAAACAAACACACATCTTCTTTCTTTTATGAGAACTTTCAACTTGTGGACGCTGCCTGAGTGGGCGTGCCAAGTGATCTAAATATATATAGGTAGATATGTATGCATATGTATAAGGAAACAAACATATATATTTATACTACATATTGCTCTGCTGATATTTCATATACGCATTAGTTTATTTGCTTGTTTATGTCGATGAAAAAATGCTAAACAAGATTTTTGGGGCAAGTTTTTGTGGAAAGATAACTTAAACAATGGGGCGTCGACTTTGAAGTTTACTTTGGACACTCTGTTGCTCCAAACATAAGGTCAAAGTTACAATCTCTGACATTAAACAAATGCAGCTCGAAACGTTTTTAGTTGCTTTTCATATTTCACAATACCGAAACAGTTTGACGAAGAAAACCAAAGAATTATATAAACATACATATATACACATATACATATATTTATATACGTAGATGCTTTTGAATCGAATATTATTTCTTTAAGTGTTATTATGCGATCTTTTATGGCACCTAAATAATATAACAATAAATTAAATTTAATCTATTTTGAACATTTAAGTAATATAAAAACTGTATACATTTTTAGCTCAGTCTTTGATATTTTTGTTCAATAAAAAAAGGTATAAAAAAATATTTATATAAATGTTTTGAATGTGTTCAATTCAACTACAAAGCTTTCCATTGTATACTTATTTTAATATATATATTTTTAACAACTAAATTTGGTCTTGTCAGATTGTAAATATTGAAAAATATATATGCAATTAAATGATTTTTGTCACTTAGTATAAATATAAAAAAAATAAATAAAATTTTAAATTGAAAATAGAATAGAAAAAGAAACAGAAATATACTCTGAATTTATTTAAAAGCTCTCAATGTCTATATATATAATTCATTCATATATGTATATACATATATCGATAAATTTCTGAGCAGAGCTAATTGAGCAAGCTTGATCTAGCTTTTATGGATCGCTCGCCATGCTCGACTGAGTCTAAGTCATGTCGATTCGTGTACCGTTCTACCTTATAAATAGCGCATATTATAGAAAAATGTACTCACTGTATTCACTCTGCTCGTCCTGCGTGCCATTGACGGTGCCATCTGGCAGTATTTGCAGTATACGATTCTTCATATATAACTGAATTTTGCGAGATGGTCCAGCCAAATGGGAGATTGTGGAGCGTTCGTTGCGATCCAAATTGCTGGGATTGTTGTTGAATATGTTGCTGTTGCTGTTGCTACTATTTATGTGTAGATTATTTCTAGAGTTATTCAGTCTTTTCGATTTCGAACCAATGAAATTGCTGTTGCTGTTGCTGTTGGTGGCAGCAGTCTGCTGCTGTTGCTGCTGCTGCTGCTGCTGTTGCTGCCGCTGTTGCAGTTGCTGGTGATGCAGATGCTGATGCTGATGTCGTATGCTGCGCTCGGTGCGTGAGAGTATGGCCAAATGTTCATGCGGCGCAGATGAGAAAATGAATCCCAATCGATCTGCATCAGCAACTGTTGCTTCTGTTGTGATGCTCCTGCTGCTGCTGCTGCTGCTGTTGGGTGTTGCTGTGGTGGTTGTGATTATGGCAGTTGATTGATTTGTGTTGTTTAATGTTCGCATATTAAATTCAGCGCTAATACTTTGATTTTGATCTAAACTATATTCACGCCTCAGCAGGAATAGAGGACTATTATGACTATGATCACTTTGCATGGAACTATTACTATTAAATTGAATATTGTTATTGTTATTGTTATTGTTATTGTTACTGTGATTGTTATTGCTACTGCTATTGTTGTTGTTATTGTTTGCATTACTACTGTTTGTTTGCGTACTATTTGTGTCTTGGTTCGACATTGTCGTTACGGCAAACGACAGACCCGCCCGGGTCTCAATCGATAAAAGGAGGGCGCCCAGCAGCGCCAGGGCCCTCCAATTCAAGCGCAGGTTTCTTCGCATGAAAGATTACAATTACAGTTGCACAAGAGTTGTTGCTGCTGTTGTTGCAGTTGCTGTTGCTTTTCACCTTTCTTTTTATTTTCTTGTTCAAAGTACTTTGCTGGTTCGCTGTTTATACAAATTTGTTGCTGCCTCAAGTTTGTCAGTTGTTGCTGGGCGTGCGACACGCCCTTAAATATCGTTGAAACATGTGAACGCCTCGTTTGAGTAACCAAAAAAAAAAAAGGAAAAGGAAAGGAAGTTATATGTCTACATTCGTTTCGTTGTGTGTTTTTTGTTTAAATTATTATATTTGTTTTTCTCAGTGTATTCGTTTTCTCTTAGAGTTCTGTGCTCCAGTTGACATAAAATTTTCGCCGCTTGGTGGCAAACAATTTAGGTTATCATATCGTAGACTTGTTGAACACTTTTCAATTTCATCGATTCATGCCCTTCCTTCTGCTGCTGCTGTTGCTGCTGATCTTCATCGTCGTCTTCCTCGCTGATAATGCATTTTATCAACTCCAATGACTTCCTAGTCATGTCAGCACAGTTATTGGCGGCCGTTCAAGTCTGAAAATCAACCAACGCAGCTCGCTTCGTTGTCGCTTTTGCTGTTGCTAGGGCCTTAGGTGTGCGGCTGCAACGCCAACATGTTGCACTTTCAAAGCTGTAAAGAGAGAAGGCCACAGCAAAGGTTATTATTGAAAGCAAACATATTTGAGCAGCATATAAATTACAAATTGGATTTTCAAGAAAAAACTTGTACAAAGGCTAATACAAGACCTTTAATGAACGTAGTATATACATACATATGTAGTATGAGAATAATAAAACTACCATGTAACTTTTACTTAACTATTAGTATACCTTAATATCCCAAATAGTTTGCATCTATCTATTATATCTAATTAAACTTCCTTCCATAAGACATTTCTTGCATATATATTTGTTTTTCTCTGGTTCATCTTTCTGTCAAATATCTTCTATCTATTTACTTAGACATCTTCCATTTATCTTCCCCTTAATCCGCATTGACACTCGCCTTTTGCTCTTGTATCTTTAATCTCTATATAAAGTCCATACCCTACATTGCCATGTCTTTGCATTAGAACCTTGCATTAGATTTCAGCATTTTTAACATGTCTATCAATAGACATTTCCAGTAGTCGCAACACCTGTTGAAGACTCTATTTCTAGTCAAATGACATTTAAAAAAAAATAAAGATATTCAACACGCAGAAGTTATTGCATATTCGAATTGGCTTTGAAAATTCCAACGGCAACATTTCGGATTAGTCGAATTGTACATAAATTCATCGTTCTAAGCGCTTTTATGCGCAATTTTGACATTTAATTAGTGCTGTGGCTATATTAAGCCAACGCCTCACGGCGGCTGCAAAGTGGAACAGTTTATTTTTAGGCACCGCGACTATCAGTGCGAACAACCGGTAGATACTAACATACAAAAAATAAAAGGGAAAATAGAAAAAAAAAAGATACAATTGTACCTATGGGCGCGTCAAGTGGTCAACGAGTTACATAAATACCGCCCAAAAGGGAGACGATCGCAACGGACAGTTATGCAAAAAACTCGGTGAAAACAACGAAACATCGAAAATGACTTTCCGCCTCTCTTTGCGTCGCGCAGCCAAATGCACAAATTGGCCAACTAAGCGAGCGAAGAAAAGTGGGCAAGAAAAAGATTGGAAAACAACTCGCAAAATGAAGGGAAAAGCGCAAGAGGCAGCGCGACTGGCAAATTGTTGTTTAAAAATAAATGTGGCAACAAAAACAATTCGCGCATAAAACTGTGTCGAATTTGAAAATAATCACGCACTAACTGCAGCAACAACAACAACGGTAGCAACAGTAGCAGCAACAACAGCAGCAGCAGCAGCAACAACATCAACGGCGACAGAATGTATCTACGAGATACAATTTGAGGAAGTGCCGCAGGGCGGCTGAGTGACGTTGTCATTGCACTTAGATGATGTTGTTCTTGTTGTTGGTCTTGTTGCTGCTGCTGAGTTTTTGGCACGTGTTCAGATGCCTACGCAGCAGCAGCAGCAGCAGCAGCAAAACTTGCTAACGCAAACAGTAGCAGCAGCAGCAGCAGCAGCAGAATTTTTTATGCAACATTTAAGTGCACTCCGTTTTAATTACTATAAACAACAACAATTCAATTGCCGCCAACTCGCCTAAACGAAAATAAATAAGCGACTCATAAGTTGCTCGCTGCCAATGTCCGTCTGTCCGTCTGAGTTGTGGGCCAAATTTCATGTTAATTGCTTTTCTGTTGCATTGACTTCGCAGTGTTCTATTGCAGATAATCGTTACACACACGCACACACACACGCACGCCCCGGTCACCCCACTTATGCAATAAGCAATGGCATCGCCATTTGCCGCTATTGCCACGTGCGCGTTTAAAAACGCGCATAAAACGCCAACAGTTACGACCTCTCAAAATGTGTCCCAAAAAGAAAACAAAAAAATACGGTATTCGCATGCCTAAGATGTTTAACGCACTCACACACTCAAACACATGTGCCGCACGCCAAAGCCAGGGCCAAAAAAGCTGGTTCTTATGTCAATTGGGATTTATAAAACACATTAACAATTTATTGCCAATATATATTTTTATATGTTTCTCTAACAACTTTATCGTGTTTGCTGCTATAAATATATTGTTTTAACGCGGTTTTGCTAACACTCAAACAGCTGCTTGGCTAACAGGCATATTTTGGCTTTTCAACAATGAAAGATAACAAAATCATCAAATTTTGTATTCTTATATACGCTCCTTTGCTAACAGCATCAAATTGTGTTAATCTAACAGAAGCCTAAACAGCTTTCGGATTGCTAACAGTGCAGCTGAGACCTGTTAATATCAAAATAATATAACATTTGTATATTATGTTAAGCTGCTTGTCGCATAGCTAACATTTCTCTGTTATGTTAAAGTCTGAAGCAATTTTATAGCAGAGTGTTAACACATAAGTTGATATATTAATATCAATGCGTATTAGTTCAGTTCTTTTTAACAGATTAAGCTTAGCTGAATTAATTTAAATTAATATATGTTTAAGGTGACATTTTATGTCATAATCAATAGCTATTAAAATAAGCAAACTGATATTTAGCTTTAATTAATTGAGAATACTCGAAAACCTTTCACTTAACATGCTAGATTTTGTTTTTGTATGCCCTTCAGAGCTGAGCTCCGATCCAAACAGTTTTTATTGGCATGCTTCGAGCTTTTTATTAAAAAAAAAAAAAAAAAAAAAAAAAAGAAAGAAAGAAAACCTTATGAGCATTTAAAATATGCATAACCCTTTGCCAACCTCAGCTTGACTTTTATTTATGCCTTTCACCCGAAACAGCTGCCGAAATAAAGGCCCAAAATGTGTGCCAAGTTGCGTTCTTCCTCTTCCTCATGTATATGTTGCTGTTGCTCTTGCTGTTGTTGTTATTGCTGTTTGTGCTGGTAGAATTTATGTTAAATATTCTGTAAGGGCATCAAAAGCCCCCAAGCCGCACAGTCCAAACCACAACAACTGCACCAACAACAACAAAGGCGCAGCATAAAAATTTGTAAATTAAAAAAAAAATACTAAAGCGTGAAAAAAAACTATTTAGGGACAAGCGACACATGTGCCAAGTTATAAAAAAATAAAAACAAAACAAAAGCTGAACAAAAAATCATTTGGATTGTGTTTAAAGTAACACCTCAGACGCTGCCCACCGCACGCACACAAATCAAATGTATATTTTAATGATCCCCGCTCCGTTTTGGGCCACCGTGTCTGTCATTCATAAGTTCCTAGCAGCCGGGGGCGCATAATCAACAAATTATGAAGAACATAAAACGAAAACCAGCAACAACAAAGTCAACAACAGCAACCAAATAATGCGCCATATAAGTATGTTGTACAATGGCCGGGCCACATCGTCTGATAGCCGATGTCAAGGAGCTGCCAGCTTGTGTGGCAATATAATAACAGTTATTGCCGGATCTGCATATTACCCATTTTTACCTGCAGTTGGCAGTTGCCAACACGCCCAAAAGAGCCCAAGAAAATATAACTGGAGTTGCCCGATTGGGAAAGCGAAAGTTTAGTTTTGATAAACCAAATCTTATCGCATATATTTCCGCCTTGCCTGCCCCCAACATTTGACACACCCCATTGTCCCATTCATATAACCCAAATTCTAAGCGCAACTTTTGCGGTCGCTTTAATCAAATTTATGCTCACATCAAACCTAATTTAAATTAGAGGCGACAAAAACAACATAAAAAAATGTTGATTTGAGCAATAAAAAAAAAAAATCAGCAGCCACTTGAAAAAAAAATCACAAACAAGCAAAACTTGAAGTGACTAAAAATGTGAGGCAGCGGCTTTTATTTTGCCAAATAATGAAATGAATAAAATAGATAATTGAATTTTTTTTCTTATACATAGTAAACTGAGCATAGTTAAATTTCCAATTGTGTGCAAAAATAATTTTTTGATTTTTTTTTTGCCACTTTTTAATGTCTTGCGGTTAGTTTTCGGTCACTGTGCGACAAATCGTTCAATAAATTAGGCGAGCTCATCTTGCTGCTTGACGACAAGTCGAAGCAGTCGCCAGAGACAAACACAAGGCACACAGTCATCGTTATGACGGAACATAATTATATAAGGGATCGACGATGTGATACCCTCTACACAAGCTTTGATTGCTTGAAATGAAACTCTATGGACTTATTTAGAAAAATATAAAAATTTAATAAATGAAAATCTAAGAACTCATCGAGCAACTCTTTCCTTTTAGAGAATATGTAAATTGTAGTTCTTGTAAACTCCACAAACGTTTTGCTCAGAGGTATATGTTCAATGAACCTTGCTTTTGTGAGACGAAACTCTAGATTGATGTAGAGTTTAATTTATATCTTATGCTTCAGCCCGACTTGATCAACATACATCATCTCTACATGGCCACCCAGTCCAGGGTATAAAAAGGTTTTCCATTCGATTGCTAAGATCTGGGTACAGCTGACATTTTGCCATAATCCGCCTAGACCTAGTCATTGAACTGTCCGCCAGAAACGATTATCGCGCTTTTTTTTTTAGCAATACGACAAAGCAAAAAGAAAAGAAAAAACAAAAACAAATTTATTCGTCTCAAATGAATTTGACATTTGCTTTTGTTTAGATTTATTTTCATTTATTTTATTTTTGTTTTTGTTTTGTTTTAAGGGCTTGAGCTGACGGATGGATGGACGGATGGATGCGAAGTTTGGGAAAGTATCGCCACGGATCGCTGGGGCAGACTAAACTGGTCGGCTGTAGTAAATCTGAGCAAACTGCGCAACTTAATTAGTCCATGTCAGACGCTTGGCTGCCCCGCCCTCGGCCCACCAACGCCCCGCTCGGCGCTTGGGTAACAACACTCGCCATAAGCCAAGGGGGGCTCGCTCGAGTGCTCGAACATTTATCACCTAAGCAGCATTTGAAATTTAAATGCGTTTGTTTTCATTTTATTAAACTTTGTTTTTTTTTTTTTTTTTTTGTTTTTATGCAAATTCTTACACATCTACTGAGTGGCGGGACTGCCTCGGAAATTGTGTTATTAATTTAATATATAAATAAAGTCGATTCATATAAATATGCATGGATATTTGTATTAAATAAATACATAAAGCCTGTTTGTCTGCGCTTTTGTTTAATACACACTATTTATTATTATTACTGCTGGATTTGTTGTTCCGAATGCCTCTTAGTTTGTTTTCCAAGCAGTCGCTGTCATTAATTAAATTTATTGGTTTTTATTTACCTTTAATGACATTAACAAAATAACAAGTTTTGCCTACCACATTCCAATTGCTGACTGAAAAGTTGGCTAAATATATTTTATTGATCAATACTTGGAATGTTTTTCTTTTGTAAATGAACATATATACATCTTAAAATTAATGTTTATTTATATGAATTTATACAAGTCGAGATTCAAGTGGAAATTTTTTTTAAATTTCACAATACTCTTTCGTTTTTCTTTATCCAGTTCTCTCTTTATTTATGTCTAGTTTTCGCTTTGTAAAATTATATTTCCGTCCCACATCTATTTGCTAACCGTTCATTGGCTCCGCTTACCGCAATTTCAATTTTGGTAATGCAACTTGGCCGAAACAGAGCCAAACCGCAAAACCCACTTACATTATGCTTTATGTGCAAATTATACTATTGTGGTTACATTTTTTGCTCAACACTTGGATAGCTTCGCTTTTGCTTCTCCCTCCCCCCCTATCGTATTTAGACTACAATGCGAGGCAATAATAAAAACAAATTGCCCCAAACAGAGCTGGCCGAACAAACAAACAAAGCCATGTTAATGGCGTGCTGCAAGAATCTTTTCGACTCGATATTTATTTAAAAGCCATACCACTTGAGTCGATTCAATGCCAAAGTCGGCTATGAGCAGTGCGAGCATGCCCTGTAGTAGCAGACAAAGATAAGCTTGATTCCTTACTATATAAAATAGATGATTAATAATTTAAATATATATTTTATTTATTCATTTTAGAGCATAAATTTTCGTTAGACAACAACAACTGTAGGGTATAAGAAAGTCGTTCAAGCTGTTTTCTTCGGAAGATTATCTCTAATGAAAGCGAAAAGATTTTCGTTAAAAACAAATATTATTAACTAAATAACAAGTGAAATTATCATAATTTATGCAATGCATTAGCCTAAACATGTGATTTCAGACTCTTCCGACACAAAAGTCACAAGATTAAATAATATATTTATACAGATATATGCATATATATATATGTGGTTTACAGACCGTTATATTTATATAAGGTATAAAGTGCTTAGACTGGGTGATTGATGTACGGCAGCATTTGCTGACAGCCCATAGATAAATGTATGTCCATTTGAATGCAAGCAGCGAGATATTAAGATGCATATTGTCTCCGCCAAGTGTAATATACATATGCCGACGTATGAAACATACACATGTACATACATACATAGGTATTTTTATAGATATAAGATTTTCGTGTTTCTATAAGCAGCTCTGTTTCTGTTCAGTCTCACGGCAATTGTCGATTTTCAATGCAATGCGTTGTCAAACCAGAAAAAAAAATAACTCACGTGTTTACAAAACAATTAATTTTCTTTGGAAAAACAAGAAAGGCCAAGAAGCCAAAGGGGGGAAGCGGGAGGCTTAAATGGTTAAAGAGGAAGAAAATGAAAAAGATACCGAAACATAACTCAAACAAAAGGCAACTACACAAATGCACTAATCGCTATGCACTTCATTTGTATAGAAACAAAAACAAAAGCAGCAACACCAACAACAACAACAACAATAACAAGAAGGAGAAGAGCTGCAGATACTTGAGCGCTCACTATTTGATACTTGGCAAGCATTCACGCGCATTTAGAAAGCATCGGAACCCAACTGCAAACAGAGATGAGAACCCACTAGTCTTTGAAATAGAAAAGATGAAGATGAACAAAAAAAAAAAAAAAAAAAGAAAAAAAAAGAGAGAAAAAAAGTGCAGCGTGCTTTTGTGTAATCCATTTGAACCGGAAGCAATTGGGCCGACGCTACCGCTGTCGGTGTCGCTGCCAGCGACGCAATCCTCTCGAGAAATTGAACAATTTTAAATATTTAGTGCACGAGACAAGCGAGGGCAAAGCCACATGCAATCGGATCACATGCGCTCACCCGCTCCATCGCTCGCTGCTAACTACAAAGCAAACATCATTCATTGACTGAGCTATTGACAAGTGTATCTTTAAGATACTTTTTTTTTTTTGTTCGTGTAGTGTGAGTGTACAGCGCTAACATCTTTATGGAGAGCACGCACTGCAAGCACATTTCTTATGCTCAGCTTAAATATATTGTAAGAAAGCTGTAAGAGATTGTGGCATTAGCCACAAGCTACAAAAGACGATGGGAATGCTGAAAAAGTGTAAGTGAAATATATAAACGTATGTCTATTAAACTATCTAAAATATAATTAAGATCCAACTTTCTAAAAGTCAGAGTTTTAATAAAATTTACATTTTTGTATCCAAAAGAATTTCAAATTTAAATAAAAACAAAATGATATTAAAATATTTATTAAAAATAATTAATCATCTGGCAACACTCCAGCTAGTTGGCTAACGTATGTTTAGCATGGAAATTCCTCAAGATTGCGACAATAAATTCCTACATATATATTCAAATATCCACAAAATTTATTTGTGTATTTTCCACAAATTTTCGTATTTATATTTAGCCGTCTCTATCGTCACTAAACATTTAGATCTTTAAAATATGAAAATCAATTCCAATCAATTAATCTTCTCTAAATATCTGGCAATACTCCAGCTGGCTAACCTCTGGCTTTCCCCACACAAATTCCTGCAGATTGCGACAATAAATTTGTGCATATTTGAAATTATTATCCACGAGCAGTGAAGCTGTCATCAAATGTATCTACATACGTCTTCATAAAGCTTAAGCAGACAGTAATTAATAAAGAGAACAAACAAACTCGAGATGGCCAATGTACCACACTCCCACACATTTGCGCACATTTATTGTAGTCTAATTAAAAGTCACGCACTTTACGCGCGAAATTAAAAAAAGCTCAAAGACAACGCGTCGTATTAGTAATGTGAAAAGAGACAGCAACAGCGAGAGCAACAATTACGTCTAGGATATTTTTAAATTGCGTCAAATGAATAAAATAAAATAAGATAAAATAAAATGAAATGAAATCAAATACAAATGTGTAGAAAATGCGCGACAATTTTCCCATTTTCCTATTTCTCTTTTGTCGTGTTCCTTAAAATTTTCTTTTTTAGGGGCTACGTCGTGTAGCACTGTCCATGTCTGTATGTGTGTGTGTGTGTGTTTTTGTGTGTGTATTGCTGTTGCCAAATGTGTGCCGCACATTATGTGGTCTAGTGTTCACGCTTCGTTAATACAAGGCAAAAAAAAAGTGCAGTTTTTATTGTTGTAGTTGGTGTTGCGTCCCTCCTGGCTGCCTCTGCTGTGGCAGCCCCTGCTCCTCCTGCTCCTCCTGCTGCTGCTGCCAGCTGCGTGGTGCCTGCTGCCAAAGGGGCGGCAGTTTTTGCGCCACTTTCAGCTAAGTACTTTACAGTATTTACGCATGGCCATAAAACATGTCGTGCGATAAGCATTATCTAACCGCCGCCTACACCTCCTCTGCCCCTCACGCGTTTTCTCTCATGGTGTATGATGGTTATATTTCATGTTTTTATTGTTGTTGTTGTTGTTTTTTTTTTGCATAGTATTCCAGGGCAATCGATCAAGCATAGAGCAGCAACAAACGGTGTCAAAGTGCAGATGAGTTTGTTTGTTTGTTTCTTAATCGCGCTACAAATTCAATTCCATTAAATAGTTATTCAAACAGTCCAATAAATATGCGTGACTGATAATTGGGTTTTCTGTTTAAGTCGAAGCACCGCATGCTACTCTCTCTGTCTCTATAAAGTCTAATGAATGAGTCTCTTAACGACGACAAACTCAATGGAATTCGAATTATTTAATGGCCGGCGAGTATCAGTATTGAAATTCCATTTCAATACAATTTGTTTAATATTTGATATGGCGATTCTGAACAGTTTTTGTTTTATTGTTTGCCCTTTGGCCTGCAGGCGTTGACGTAATGCCTTGAACGTACATTTTTTTCGACTAAACTCAAATGTGGCATGGAGCATGTAATCAGCCATTGCGTAACTTATCAGGTAAAGGCTAAAGAAAGTTCTTTCCACAGAGCGCACAAAACAAAAATACATTTGGTTTCGTTTGCGACGTTATCGGCGATCGATGGTGAAATTGTAATAGATTCGACTATTTTAAGAAGCTGCCAAGCTAAATTTAAAACAATAATTGATCGTTCTATTGAATTTATGAAATATCACGCCGATAGTTTTACTTATCGTTATCGATACATGCGGCGAATGCTCGCGGCCTGTGAAGTCCAAATATCATGTGATTAGCAGTTGTTGAACCCAAAGCTTGACGTAACAAATAACGCAAATTCGCATGCGGCCGCACAAAGCACACACAGATACACAGATAAAGATACAGATACGGATACGGATACAAAAGCAGCAGCAGCAGCAGCAGCAGCAGCAGTTGAGCTTAGATAACTAGCTAAACTATTAGATAACTGCAGCCGGCATTTCTTTTTTTTGATTTCTTTTTCTTTTATAGGACACGGCGAAAAGGTTTTGCACAGTAATTGAGAGATTAGAACGTGCGTATTATGAGATACGCATGCCGGCACACACAGATACAGATACAAACACAGTGGGCAGATGTGAAGCTTTTGCAAAAAAAAAAAAAAGAAATGCTAAAAAAAAGAACAATGCCTATAAATAAGTAAGTGAGAACTGCGCAACGCACATAGAATTCTATTTAATATAAATTTCGCTTTCGACTACCTTGTCAGAAGGTTGCTTAAAGAGAGAACGATGAAGAAGATATGATTTTTGCTCTCTGTTTGCTTTAGGTTTATCTGACGGAAAACTACAGCGAATAGCTGTTGATTAGGCTTAGTCGAGGTCGAAATACCATTGCAAACAGAGTGCAATTAGTAATGGGATTAGGTTAATTAGAGCAACTAACTGAGCGCGCGACTTATATTAATCTGATTCCGTTGGAAATTCCTCTTTTTCCTGTTGTTTTGCTGTGAAATCTAACCAAAATATATGAAATCAAATCCGCGCTGCAATTAGCAGCTAGCTAATGGAATCTCTGCCTTTGACAATTTTTTATTCATCATTTCTTTATATTATTATTATTTGTTCAAACGAAGCGAGAGTTGTTTTTTTTTTTTTATCAGTAATAGCCAAAAAAAAAGCCATTGACTTTTGGCTGTTGTTGGCTAAATAACGGCATATAAATTTAAGAGTCAACTAACTTTTTACCATTTTTTTGCCGTTTTAATAATTTTTTTCTGTTTCTATTTTATTTAAATTTCGAAATGATTTTATCGTTCGGCTGTCTGCCAAGTTCAAAGTATTTCAATTTGTTTCGAATGCCAACATTTGAACGGCATCGTTGGCTAATTTATATATATTAATTTATGAATATACCCAAAGTGCATGATTTAATCCCGGTCATTTTTATAAGTCTATTTAAACAAATTAAAGTCTTAGAATATATTACTCAAGCGTAGCCCATAATGGAAAATGCAGCAAACATTTTCTCTTTGGGTTATTTTTAGGCAGCGTCAAAAATATTTTGCAATTTTTTAGCAAAGTTTTTTACGTCAAAGTCTAACTTATGTAATGACAGTTTTTTTTTTTTTCATTTTGTGGTGAACTAAAATTTACGCACCTTTTACGATTTTAGTTGTTTTTGGCTTAACTGATTTTTCTGTAGACGTTTTATGTTGTGTTTTTTAATCTCTATTTTTTAATTGGCTGCACTTTGGCACACTTTAAAAAATTTGCTCAATTTTCTTGCAGCAACAATTCAACATTTTCTGGTTTGCACTCTTCAAAAACTGCACTCGACTTTGATTTTTCATCAATTTGAATTATTTGTAATATTTTTGTGCACATTGAGGCTCAATATTTTCTTTTTATACTGAAAGACAATTTTACAATTTTTTTTTTTAATTTTCAATTTTGTTTTGGAAAATGGGAAAATGTGTGAAAATTGCGTGAGCAGCGACGTCAAAAATTTCAAATTTCGAAACTATTGAGCAGCGACCGGCTAGGATAGCTGTCAAAATGCTCTTTAGATAATATTTAGCTGTTATTTAGCACAATTCCTCTTTATTTATTTTATTCCGGTATTTCCTTTTACTTTAGTTTTCACCAGGTTTCGTTTGGGGGAATTGGGTGAAAACTATTTGAATTCAAACCGGAGAAACGATTTCAAAAAACACGATCGACGCGACGCGATGCGATGCGATGCTACGACAAACGTCCAAAAGAAAAACTGTTCGATTTCGAAAAAAATGAAAATGCTGCCGACGGCGCAATCAGCGGACCCTCCGCTCAGCGTGTGTTGTCAAATCGAATGCCAGCGAGTGACTAAAGCGAAAATTTCATTCAACATACGCGGAACCGAACCACTCGGCCTGCTCGGCTGCCCTCAGTCTCAGTCGCGTGGCTTCGTGTGCGCTTCGTGAAAATCGTTCGAGTCGGCCAATCGGGAATTTCTTTTCAATGGATGATGGGTACCACGAGGCGTTAGAATAGTGCAATATCTAACTAACTCCACGAAATATCATATTTATATCTGTTATCATATTTAACTGGTATCAGGAGTGGGGACCCCTAGCCGGGTAAACAGTCCAAAAGAACTGCAGTAAATTCCTATATATAAAAGCATTTCTTTGAAAACAACTAAGCTGAATTCTTTGAATTTACAATTCGTTTTTTAAAGAATTAAAAAAGTTTATTAACACTAAATATGGTTGTCAAGCGGTTGCTGATAAAGATCTTTTTGTTAAATATATATATATTTTTTTTATTTTATTTACGTAGAAAAAGTTGCTCAGTTCTTAGCAAGGGATTAAAGTTCTCAGAAAAAATTGCTTATTTTATTTGATGAAATATAAATAATATTTTGAGAGTCTGAAACTTATATAGTATATGTATGTATGTATATATTTGTGTTTAATTTACAACATAATACAAAAACTAATTTAGTTTTATTTATTTTATTTTTTTTTTATTTTTTGCAAATAGTATTAAACTATGACTGAATACACCTACATATGCAGGTTTTTGCTCAGTTCTCACAATTTACTGCATTTCCTAATTTCCACTAGCGATTCGCGCGCTTTTATGATTACAGCGCTTGGGGCTGGCGTTTGTGCATTTTGGCGCGTAGACACCCACTTGTTGTTGTTTTGCTTGTTGCCCTTGTTGCCAATTTCACAAGTGCACAAACACCAATTAACATTGCCCAAAGAGCAGCTGGAAAAAAACAACAAGTGACGCACAAAGCGCCGGATTCAGCAAAAGCTTAACAAATTTTATAAGCCAAATGTGATAAGCCATAGAGATACTAGAGGTGTTGACGCTTCCTCTGCCCAATTTGTGACGTTTGTTGATATGAATATACAACTATGATCACTTGATAGTCTAGCAACCGAATGCTTCCGCCAGTAGTAGCGCATTGGTCCAAATGGGGAATTCGTTAAACATTTGTGAACAGCCAAAAGCGAATCAAATTGTTCTATATCTTATCGTTTTAGAAATCACATGCCCCACAACGGCAAACGCGCAGCAAATAAACACTTTGCACGTTGAACTTACCTGGCTAACAACGTTTTTGGGGTGTCTCCATGTACATATATCTACGTCATTATTTCCGATAAGAGTTATGCATAGATCTACAGATAAGAGGCGTCATAGTAAATAAATCTATCTATTCCTTGCCAATATGGGAATATAGATTGATAGGCTGAGTTGTTAAGTAAAAAAAAAGGAAACAAAAATATTGATGAACATGACCAAAGACCAAAGACGAGTTCCTATTAAAATTAATAATATTTCTAGTATTCCTATTAGTTGATTAATTAATAATAAAATCTTAATTTATGAATTTTCAGTACATAACTCTGACTCTCTCTTTCTCTCAGTCTGTCCATCATTATCTATATCTCACTCGCTCTCTCTCTCTCTTTGTATATATATATATATATATATATATATATATATATATATATATATATATATATATATATATATATATATATATGTATATATATATATCCACATATTTATCTATCTCTTTGTCTCTCTCTCTCTCTGTCTCTCTCTCTCTCTCTCTGTATCTCTCTCTCCCTCTCTCTATCTCACTCTCGCGCTCTCTCTTCACTGCGTTTTTTCTTATTTAACTCATATACCTGCTCCCTGCTCCCATATTACGCCCATTAAGGTCTTTAGTGTTGCCACCTTATATTAAGTAAACACAAATTAATATATTATAATACCAACGCAACATTAATTGCACAATTGCGCAATAATTTAAAGTAAATTTTATACTATAAATTCATCGTCTAAGTAACTCGCTCAACTGCCAAAGGAAATTATCTCCCAAGTTCTGCTCCTTTCTATGAGCATAGTTGCTTAAACGCATTCCCTTCTGTGGCCACGCTAAGTGCAGTGCGCAACCCCATTCTTGGGTCGGTTGACAACCCGAAACCACATTTGTAACATTTGTGCCCAACATTTTAGTGGATGGCAGCGCACGCCAAATGTCAAGACCCGCACCAGACCCAGAACCTGAACCAGCCCCAGCATTGACCTATAAATAACTAAAGACAAAATACGCTCCCCCGCAGTTCTTGGGCACAATTCTTTCCAAATGCTTTGTCCTTGACTTTGCCCTGGCCCTGCCCTGGCACACTCGAACAATTAAAATGATTAATTAAGGCGTCGAGCAGCAGGACATTTTAGAGCTAATGACTTAATTAAGGCTCTAGCGCTTGTTGAGTGTTTCGGCCTAATGTGCTCGCCTCAACAGCCGCCGACCTTTGACCCTTTTTCCGTGTAATTGCTTAGCCCGAGATGTTGGTTTAATTAAAGCGTACCCGGCTAGCAAGTGCCACGGCAGCAAGACGCTTCTTGATCCCGATCAGGATCGCCTCGGCCCCGGGTTCCTGCTGTTGCTTCTCCTGCTTCCTGCTGCTGCTGCTGAGGTGTTCCCGCATCTAAATGAGCTGCTGCTTCTGTCGCGCAGCTGCTACGATACGCTGAGCTGACACATTATTAAACGCATCGCCGGCTGATCCTGACAAACGTGACTGCCCATTTTACACCTTGTTGTTGTTGTTGTTGTTGTGTAGCGGGCGCACGCGTTTCCTGCGCGTTTTTAAACGCTCGCTCAAGGCTGCGCGTATTTCCTGCTTGTTAGCTGTCGCTCTGCTGTCGTCCAGTTGCCCCGATTGCAATCGTTCCGATTGTCCCGGATTAAATTACAAAATATATTGTCATGTACATTGTCACGATATGATAGTTGTTATGTCTACCATAAAGTAGCTGCTGATTTGTACCCTATGCAAGTGACTGGACGTAGTTCTCAGACGGAGCAGTCTCTCAGCACATATGTATATATAAATACTCGAGCACAGATTATTGAGTTCTCAACTGGGGATCTTCGTATGTCAATCGAATATCAGATCTATATCTGATTCACAATGTTCCCAATCTTAAAGGAATATATGTATGTAGTTTATATTTATATCTATATTATTATAGGGCAACTTCCACTCTTGCATTATTTGTCCATTGCCCTACAAATTTTCGTTTTGCATTGACAAAGAACGAACAGAACAATCACGCTCTTTGTCGCCAGTTCAATCTAATGCGCATTGCCAGCAATTAACTGATTGAGCTAAACAATTTCGCCACAATGCATTAGCGTACATTAGCTCTACATCATCGGCCGGTTTATGGGCAATAGATAATTGATGTCAATAGAATTGTAAACGTCGTCTATCAGCGCATGGCGACACGGACAGCCAACATTTAGCCCGCAGACAGACGGACCTTCAATCAAATCGAATCAATTACAGCTTGTACGGCTAATGTAATATCGAATGCTGCCTTTTGTTTATTTGAGCCTGAACTGACTGACTGATTAATACGAACAACTCTGAAGATAAATAACTGTTTGCAATGCAAAACAAATTCTTAACCCCTTGATTGTCAACTGGTTGCGGGAAAATGATTAGCTGCAGGAATTGACTGAATGATATTATTATTTATTATAATTATTGTTAAAATTGTTATTAAATTAATTAATATATTGTTATTATTATTGTTATAAACACTAAAAAGAAATTTAAAATGATAATTCTATTTTTATTTTTTTTTTAGATATATTTATTTATATTATTCCAGTTCAATTTGATAAGAATCTATTCTTTGATTGGTTTCTCGATATACAGATCTTATTAATTTGAACCTATAACATTTACCGTATATCGGTTGTCTGTGTATTGACGTGCCTGTTCGGCTATATAAAGCTTGTTTTTTAACTGCTTTAAAAATTTATTAGTTAGGCGATTCGTCTGTTAATCGAATAAAGTCGTCTCAATTAAAGTGTTTACAAATATTGTTTTTTATATTATTTTAAATATATTTATTGAGTACACATTTATATATCTATATAAAATAGTAAAAGCTAGCAGTTCTATGATTACGTATATACGAATAATTTTTCCATGGAAATACGTCAAGCTCTAGCCTTCTTCAAGTTGACTTAGATTCATTGGATTTCCGGCACATTTAACATTTAACAAATTCTTGAACGCTATCCAAACACAAAATTGAGTTTTTCTAGTTATACGAAAAAGTTTCGAAAATCAAAGTCAAGTATATATTTCCTAGAGACTAGCTCAAGGCGAATGCATCGACGGCATTTGTGGTATAAATATGCAAATATCTCCGGACTCGCGTCTCAGATCTGTCGGCGCAGTTGGTCGCCAGTTGGTCGCCGATCGGAGTGGCCCCTGGCTGGGTGATCGATTATGCTGGAAGTGATTGCAACAGTTGCTAATCATAATAATAATTGATTTGTAAATATTTTGATTCAGATTGCAATGTTAATTAAAGTGCAACCGCAATGAGAGAATAATATTTATTGAGGCAAACTCAAGGTGCACAAATCACATGCCCAGATCCATAAATCAAATTGTTTTGCCTGTTGACAACGGAAACAACATCTTTCGGAAAACTCGAGCTGCAGCGCATAGCACTTTCGATATTTGTCAGACAACATTTTATATAGCAAGTGACAAGTTTTAGATTAACTTTTTTATATACATCTCCAAATTTCACATTGAAATGCTGCTGAGCCATGAGCTACTTGGCCAGCAGTTGCGACAGCTCTATGTTAGGGAATGGCAGTAAGTGCTACTCGGTCATATGGCATCTACATATATACCATCAGCCAGCTATCAATCCACAGCTCAGTCTCTGTCATTCTACAGAGCCGTCGCCATTGCTGGCAAAGTGTGGGTCAACGGGGGGCACGCTCTCCGGGCGGCGAGGAGGTACGGCTCGTGCACTTGGAACAATTGCAGTTCAAGTCGGACTTGTCGTACGGCCCGAATGGCACTGAGGACTCTGCCTTGGTTGTGCCCCTCTACCATATGTGGATGCGTCTCCACTCCATCGAGCCTAACTCAACGGTCCGCAATCCGCTGAATAGCATTTGTCGCCTTCGACTGGAACAGCAGCCTCTGCAGCAGAACCTGTGTCGGGTCGTCTCAATAGTGTGGAGCAGATGCTTTCTGAAGTTTTTTGGAGGACCTCGATTCGTGGACGCAATAACGCAAACGGGCAAACGTCAACTAACTACGGCCGTAAAGCAGCGGAATTGGTTGCAAGATTTGCTCATTGGATTTCTATCGGTAGGAATTTACAAAATAATTTTACACTGCAGCCTACTCTGTGTAGAGTTGAAGTATTATTAGTTTTACAATATTTGTACTATCGAAACTTTTCATATTTAAAGATATTTTTAATACATAATATAATTTTATATTAAAACATAGTTTATTTAGCTTATTCTATTATTATCCCATTATAATTATTCTTAATACATATTTTCTATATTTTCTCCCGAATCAAAGATAACCGAAAAACTGGAACAAGCACTTATTCCTGCGGATCCAAATCCTAACTATGTGTACCAATCGGCTGCTATGGAGATGATCGATTTAAGGGATATAAACACGCGTCTGAACTATGCTCTCGTCGATTATATTGTGAATAACGATGAACAACTGAAGGATATATTCCACACTGGAGACGACTCAGTCGTATCAAAGAATAAATAACATCATTTTATTGTACTTGAAGTGTTGTGGAATGGTTGCAGTTGCAACGGGTTTTTAGCCAGACTAATTCTAGTTTAGTAGTCTTTTCACGCCCCTGGGCGTTTGTCAGTCCATAAACTGAGCATAAAATAGTTTGTTTGGCTAAAATCAAGATTCGAAGAGCCAAGCTAAGAAAAAAGTTGGCAATTGATCGATGGAATTGCCGCCCGAAAGTGGTTTGGCCAGTCGCCGAGGCTCGATTGGTCGGGCGGCTCCATTGCTATTTACGATCGCATTAAATCTATATTTCTATGTTCGGCAACAGGTGGCATAGCCTTTGACTAGCTGCACTCTGGAGGATGCTTGACCCATTTCGCTAAGCAGCTGCGAGTGATTCATTTGATGAGGCAACTGGCGCCTGTCGCCAGCTCCTCTCGGCCGCAATGAATGTCATCATCATGGAAACTTATGCGTTCGACACATGCAAGCCGAATGCTGCATTCCAACCAACATTGAGGGTGCTTCCCACACGACGACGACAGCTAAATGAATCTCATTTAATTTGCCAAAATATTTATGCATGCCGCATTGGCATTGATTTCATTGGCTTTGGGCTAACAATTTCACCAGTTTCGTTGGCACGCCCAAAATGTGCCAGCCCCTAATTTATGAGCGTTATGAATCAAAGAAATCTGTCACACAACTTTATGACACTTTTTTCAGTGAGTATTTTATTCGTTTCTTTTTCGGTCTGCCTTTTTTTTTTTCTCCCCAATCTGTTGCTGGCTGACATTTTAATTTGGCAGCCATCGATGGCAATTTAATAAATTAAGCGCTTGATTCTTAATGGGATCGCAGAGTCTGGCCAGTGGTGAGCAATTTATGGGCAGCAAGTGAAGGGCACCTTCATACGAAATGGGAACCTTGAACCACGAATTTGGACAAGAGAAAGATTAAGGGATTTTTAGTAGGGAGTAAAAGGGAGTATTTGAAAATTATTAATTTAATTGAAATAAATATGACAAATATAAACTTAGGCTTTATTTCATTAAATCAAAATGCGCATGTATTTTTTATAATATTCAAATGATTTATACATTTTTAACAAATTTTTGATATATTCTATTCCCATATTATTTACTAGTGTAAAAATTGGCAAAGCTATTTCTATGATATTCTATATAAACTATTTTGTGGCACATAAATTTGTCTGCTCCTCGCATATTTAAAGAATTTTTTCAAATATTTATGGTTCTACCAAGTAATTTTCTCGCAGTTCATTTAGTTAATCAGTTTTTTCGAAATATTTCAAATATGTAAAATATTCATATGGGTAAAGTTCTTAAATTCCTCTTCTACAAACAAATTCCTAAGCTCCAACTTTCATCTTATCTATGGTAGCTCCTTGTCTTGTTACCGCTTCCCATGGTACGGACAGACACCTGTCTGGCATTGGTCGGGGCATCCGAGAGAAAGAGAAAAAGTCTTGAAGCTTTAATGTGAGCAATTTTTATTGTAGCTGCAACGAAATCGATATCAATATCGCGGCTATTAACCAAATCAGTGGAACGGCTATCGCGCGATAGACAACAATTTATGGAACTTGCCAGCAATAACAATTAATAAAATTAGAAGAAAAATATAAAAAAAAAAAAAAAAAATACAAGCCTGGTGGCCAATGGAGCATTTGTGGAGCTCAGATTACGGCGCTATCAAAACTTAATCAAATGTGAGAGACGATAGACGAGACAAAAGAGATGCATTGAGCATTGAGGAGAACTTCTCCGAGTTCTGTCTTCCTCTTCGACCACTATCTACCACTTGGGATGCTATCTTAAAGAGCTGCAAACCGGCCGCAGTCGAACCCGTTAAAACAAGCAGCCTGAATGGCTATGCGGAGTCTGCTTAGAGTCTGGAGTCTAGACTATAATCCTTTGGAGATCTTGTTGTGCGATAAACTTGGCTTTGCGTCTGATTAGTGTGGCCTAATGTGACAGCCAAGCGACGTTCCTAACTGTAGTTACTATTCTCTCGCCCTCTCGCTCTCTCTCTCCCTCTATCTATCTATCTCTTTATGACTGTGTCTCTCGCTCTTTTTGAGTGATGTAATTGGAGCGGCAGCCAAGCATTGTTGACCAGCCCGGGCCTTCTTGGCTTGCAACATAAATCAAGGTGCAACAACATGTTAGAGGCCGACGCGGGGCAACTTGTTGAACAGGCCTAAAGGAAAAACCGGCTGCTGCCGCTGCCGCTGCCGTTGTGGTTGCCAGCGCCCCCAACAGCAACAACAACAGCAAGCAAACATTTGTTGTCCTTAGGTAATGCGACAGTTGGCACCCTTTCAATACCCTACTTAGCTATGAACATATAGTTGGGATAGGTAGCATGAAATTGTGTATATATGTATATGAAATCAATTGAAGAATATATTGGGTTTGTTTAATTGAAAATGAATCAGAGCTCCTTTATGCTAGATTTGTCTTGCATATTATGTACTTTTTGTTTATTTTAATATTAATATAAATAAGGTTGAATATACAAAATTGTTAAGCCTTGTATGTAAATATATAATATAACTTTAGCCTTTCTATATAATAATTTCAAACTTCATTTCTCCGACAACTCTCTTAATTCTGAAGAGGATTATGTTCTTTATGTTTCCACTGTTTATAGGATATATGCTAGTAGAGCAGACTCTCTCTCATATGCTCTACTCAACTCGCAGTGCGCTGTTCCTGCTCCTGCCACTGCATTGCATATGCCGTTAAGATTTACGAGTATGTGTGTGATTGTGTATGGCTGCATGTGTGTGACAGGGCAACGTCTTGTGTGAGTCCCGCGTGTGGTCCTCATTTAATTACAACTCAATGAGTTCGGCCGAACTCGCCCAACAGGTGGTGTCCGCTGAATTCCCCCCACAAATATACACACGCACGCACACAAGCAAAGGTATGCACACACACACACACACACAATCAAATGCAACTCCACTGAACACCTCATCAACAATGTCGAGGCGCATGCATCAACTGCTGCCCAAATCACTTGACACAAAATGTTCTTTAACTGATTGAGCATTGACATTGAACTCTTCTTGTATATGTATTTATACATATACATATGTACATATGTATGTTTTATCTGATCGGAAACGCAGTCAGTTCGTAAGAATACCCCAAACGTTGACATATCTCAATAATCTGTTCATAAAAATACAAACAAAAGGGGGAAGGCGCATAAATGTCAAAAATATAATCGGCTCATATATCAAAAAATGCATAAGTTTACCGTTAGATGATGCATTAATCACCTTAAGCTGCAGCTCAATATTAGCTAATAGCTTTATGTGGGTTAAATGTTTGAGTTGGAGCTGCCTCTCAAGCAGCTCTTAAACGCCAAACTAATTAACTTCTGGTAACATGAAGCGTAGACAAAAAAAAAAAAAAAAATGTGTCGAATGATATATACCCTAACTGCACGCAGATACGAAAGTTTTTAAAGAGCATAAGTTAACTATAGTTAAAAGAAGGTCTCTCTCTCTGTCTCTCGCTGTCTCTTGCTATCTCTAATCTGTGTTACATATTTGATGACTTCATTTTAAGGCCCTTAGCAAGAGTATGAGATACATGTGTTTGCCCCGAAGGCTGGCGCTAAGTTTGAGGGCCAAGTTAAAATAAAATTTTTCTGATTTACTTTTGGCTTGGCAATAAACGATGCGGCTGCAAGTCAAAAGCTAATTGAAACGACTTTATTACTACCAAAAATTGAACGTTTAAAAGTTGAAATATATTCGGACAAATATTCATATACCTACATTTGTAGCCGCAGGATACTTACAGCACAGAGTCGGAGAGCGAGAGAGTGAGAAAGAGAGAGTAGAGAGTGAAGCAAAGCGAAGCGAAGGCGTCAACTGAAATTTTTATGCGCCAACGGATATTTATACGTTTTAATGGCTTACGAATTGTGTTTACCAAGTTGCAGACGGAAGGCTGGCGCTTGCTGGAGCCCGATGGCAATGCTGAAATTTTACAACTTTCGCAGGAAATGCTGGCGAACCGAAAGGAAACACAATCCTTGGCAATAAATATGAGTCAAAGATGAAGCTAAAACAGAATTTCATAATTTACGAGCTCATGAATTGGTCAGAGAAAATCGAAACCCCATTTGGACGCCAGGCCCTGACGCAGTCGACTTCGGGCGAACTGAAAACAATGCCAAGCATTTCATAGAGCTGGCGATGCCACTTGCTGCATGCGGTGTCAACTGATCTGGCTTGCAACACAGACGCCAACTACACCTGTGGCCTCTGCCCTCGGGGACGCAAAGGGATGCAAAGGGCGGCCAGAACAGATCTCTGTTGAAATCGATATTTTGTTTATCTTTTTCTTTTGCGGCTGTGAACATTTCTATTGAATTTGATGGGTCGGTGAACCGGTTTTGATTTGAATCGCATTGCATTGATATCGAATTGGTATATTTCTTTCTCCCCTTAGAATTATTTCGACATTTTTATTGATCTCATTGACTGTGAGTCATTTGAGCTTTGGACTTGTTCGGCTATTGACGCAGCGATATTTTTGTGGGAGCGGGCGCGTCATTCATCTATATTTTGGACATGCCCAATTAAAATACAAAATTAGCAAAGAAAATGCGTCAAAGGTTTGTTCCATTGAAAAACCGCAGTGGTTTACGCTGCCAGGATTTACAAATAGTTTTTGGAATTGCGTAATCGGGAAACTTGTGTGAATTTGTGCACGTAGCCTTACAGCGTGACGTTGAGCACATCACATCGTCTCGTCTAGCTGGCACTATTAAGCAAATAAACTTATTAGCCAAACCAATTAGAAGTGAAGCGAATTGTTCTTTTTTTTTTTTTTGTTCTTTTTCTTCTGCTGACACGTTTATTTTGGTTAACTTCAATTCGAATTAATTTCATATTTTGGCATTTATTTAATTTACCTATTATATTTAACTTATTTACTATTCCTTTAATGAAATGTTTTTAAAAATGATTTTTATATATTGTATTCGATTTCAAACGCGCGCCAACTTCCCGTCAAACGCATACAACACTGTGCACTACTTTGCCTAGGTGGCAACGCTATAGGCGCCATACGTCACAAACGGTTATCAAATTGGCTCTTACGTCTTTTCTATTTGTCACTTCGCTTAGTTACTTCTTGGAAGCAAAGCGCGGAGCCCATCCACAATGGCAAAAGTCGTAGCGCGTCTAACGGTTAAAACTAGTGCATTTTTAACACAACAACAAAGTGCGACAGTGTATAAATCATGCTTTCGTAATGTCAGCACTGGATTTGCAAATAAATACCATCCGAGGAATAGTACACGACGTCTTCTTGTACTAGTGGGCGGCAGTTTCGTCTCATTAGCGGCACTGACTGCACTTATTCGCCTGCGAAGCGCCGCTAATACTGCAAATGCAATGAGAAAGAAAAGTCTGGTAAATAGTAGCAAAGTTATAAGTGACAAAAAAATCGAGATAGCAGTGCATTTGTATGAGTGTGTCTGCGAATGTGGAAAAGTCAATAAATGACCGTAAAAGACTCGCGCAGTTATTTTTAGCTTGGGGCAGCTTACGTTACGCAGCGCAGCCAGCTGTTGCGTTTGTCATAACGTAACATGAGAACAGCTGTTTTACCGAATAACGTGTGTGTGTGTATGTGTGTGCGTGTTTGTGTGTTTGTTTTGCTCGCAGCATTCGCTGCGCTTTTTAGTTTTGGTTTGCCTAGAGTGCCTTTTGATAAACAAAATCAAAACAGCGGCTGGTATACGTAGAACAAATTAATTTGTGACGATTACTCATTGCGGACTGGCTGCTGACCTTAGACAAAACGTAACAAGCAAACGAAATACAAGTGGTTCACGGCCTTTATTGCTTTTTGGGGGATACCCTTTCCATTGGTTGCTGTTGCGTGCTCAAGTTCATTGAACAACAATAAACGACAACAACAAAAACAAAATACTTGTCTTTCCACCTGTTGACATTGTCAGTTATTTTAGTGTTGCTAAACCGAAAATTTTGTTGACTTGCGTTGCGTGTTTGCTGTCGCTCTGATAAGCACTTTATTGTTGTTCCATTTACTCTATGGTGTGAATAACTAATATTTGAAGTGCTTTGGGTAATTAGCTGTCAAAGCTTGAGCAATGCGTATAGCACTGACTGCTCTGGCGTGAATGTTGTTTCGAGTTTAGCAACGAAATTTCTTAAGAACTCGAACTGATTAATTTGTAATTGATGCAGTAGAGCGGATTAGTAATGCAGCTGGCTTCAAAAGCCCTCAGAATAAATTAGTATTATTCATAATTCTATAATCGGTTAAGCGGGAACTTTTTTCAATTCCATTTTCCGCCCATAAGGGTATGTAGGTTGGAACAGTTTTTACGCTTTTAGCCTCCCATTAAATTAAATCAGATAAGTATAAAAAAAAAAAATGTTTACACAATAATGTTTATTTTTATACATAGACGAATTAAAAATGAAAAGCGAGAAATGAGTGCATTTATCGTCGATTAGATGTCATATTATTAAACAGGTTAACAGTCTGTGCAGTAAAGCTTGGCACAGGAGTTTTCAATGGTCAAATGTTGTCTATGTCTGCTGCTTTGAAGCACTTTCTCTGAGATTGTAACGAAAACAATGTTCGATGCGAGAGGTAATCCATGGCAGGGGTATCAGAGCTTCTATAAATGTAGCTAATGCAATCCTTATCTGTCTATCTAGAAAACAAAAAACTTAAAATAATAAACCCCACTTTAATTGTAGATTGTAGACGTTCCCTGACACACTCGTGAAACCAGATTTCGGGTTGCTTGACAGTTTTAATGTTGTAATTAAAATCAGATTTTATAATCTGTTTTCAAAATGTTGATAAACCAATTATGATTAGATTAGTATGGATATAGGTACGTAAGGTGTGGGCCGGTCTATAGGGTGTCTGCTAGAGTCTTATTCACAACTGAGTTTCTGGACACTTTATTATCCCAATTTACATGCTCATATCTTATTCAATCTAAGTGCTCTTGAATACTTAATTGGCTTTGCATTAATTTCCACAGAAATGCCACACAACCAAAATAAACCAAAAAAAAAGCTTGTTGTTTGCCACACACCTTGAAATCCGACGACAACAACTTATAATAATAATAATAATAATGAAAAGTGCATTTGGTTCAGTTGATAAAGTGTCCAAGTAGCTGAGAACTCCGCCCACGCACCTGCCACCGTGCCCACAGAACGTATGCTGACACAAATGCCAGTTGCCGCGAAATTTATCTATCAATCGATCTGGCTAGTGTGGATTTTGATACACCCACTATAAGGCTGGCTGTCTGGGGCTGGCTGGCAGGCCCAATGCCAGACGCAGGCGTGGCTATGATTCGGGCCGCAGCGTCCCTGACATGTGCCAAGTCCCTGAGCCACGTTATGACAACCACGACGACTGCCTCTCACGATGATGAATGAGTTTTAATTGTTGCCTATAAAATACACACACATATATATAAAGCGCCTGCACAGCGCCTGCGGCTCTCCTGGCTGGCCTCTGGATGATGTCAGCCGCAGTTATGAAGAATTAACACACGATTCAATTGCAACGCGTGGGCGTGCAGTGCTGCTGCGGCTGCTGCTGCACATGTCTAACATTCAAATTGCGCACGGCTCTTTGTCTTATTAAGACCCTATGGCAATGGCTTAGGCAAGGGTATCACAAAGCTCTGCTAGTGTGAATGAGAAGCAGAGAATGACTTTGAGCATAGACTAATCCCCTATGAGTCTTAAAGGTATAAGATCAAGTTTTTCCAATTCGATTTGATTTATTATAATAAAAATTAGATTGAGTTGGAAAGTTAATTAAAGAAAGGTTAAGAAGACCTAAACTACATTATGATCCAAACTCTTCTCATAGCTAAATATATGTATATGTATATATTTCCTTTTACTTATTTTTTGTTTTCCTAGTTGAAGGTTTTTTCTGAACATTTTTCAATTGCTTTCAATCATTTATTGTTCAGTTGAGATTCTACCCACAATTTTCCACAGAAGGATTTGACAAAACAAAACTTTTACATACAAAATATATTGTAGCTTTACTATCCTAACCTCTGTACCTCTGATCAAAGGTTCCTCAATCAAACGGTCAATCCAACAAAGTCTTCCAGCAATTTGGCAAGTCTGTCTCATCAGTTAATTAATCAATCAATGAGCCATCAATGCCGTTGAATAGCACAGCATATTCAGTCTAGAGTGACATATATACACTATGAATAATTTGAATGTCTCTACATGTAGAGTATTTGCTAGCCGCACGCCGATAATTAGATCACTGTGCTTAGTTTTATTTCGGGGCACACATGCCCCAGACAGTCGACTTTTGCATGTGGCCTGAAAATTGAGTCATTTCTTGGGGCGGCACTGCCCAGAGTTTGTGTGTGTGGCATTAAATGTCAGATTTATGGAGCTTAAGCCAATTTATTTTATAACCAAATACATACGTCCGCATGGGCCGACCCCCAAAAAAAATCTGGTGACCAAATCAATTTGGCACTTTATTGGCCCGAGCTGCTTAGCCAATGCTTAACGTGGGAATCCTGTCGAGGCCATCAATATTACACTTTAAAGCCGCATGCAGCAGACTACAAATAAGCCTGGCCATATATATGCACATCATATATCTGATATACTCATAATAACATCGCAGTTCAAGTCGCGTTCAAGCATTAATCAAAACGTCACCAGACGCACGGCCTGATTTCCGATATCGATCGGTTATTTGTCGTCTGCATTTGCCGCCTTTGTGCGCCAGCTAAGGAAATTACTGGCGATCCAATCGGTCGCTGATTTATGCCCATTATATATGTTTATATATCTGTGTGCGTATGCATATCAAATTACCCAACGTTTCATCTTTTGTCGTCTATCAATAAAGCATCGCGATGACACCGATCTGGAGAACGTTAAACTAACCGCACGCGAGCGACGCTTCATTAAGTTCGCTTCCGTGGAGTACGAGAATCAGCTGTACATGACACCACAAGATTTTCTGGAATCTGTCGTCGAGCAGGAGCCCAGGCGTGAGTAAAAATAATACCGAATTATAACTAAATTCTGTTAATAATTGCTGCACTTTCAGCTCGACTCAAGCGACGCGTGCTGAGCGCCGAAGAAGTGGAGAAATACAAGGATTATACGCCAGCTATCAAAAAGGGCTCCTCACATCTCTTTCGCAATCTCAGGGACAAGGGTAAATACATCGAATAATGATTAACTAATTGCAATATTAATCAATTTCTTATTCAGGCATTGTTTCCTACACGGAATACTTGTTTTTGCTCTCCGTTCTTACCAGTAAGTAGTGAACCAAAATCGCGTGAGATATACATATGAATCTTCATTTACTGTTTATATATTCAAGTGCATAAGAGCTTCTCATAGTATATATTTATATGCAACGTATTATTTATGCTTCAACTAAATATTATGTATGCATTACAGAACCCAAGTCCGGCTTTCGCATTGCCTTCAACATGTTCGATACGGACGGCAATCAGCGAGTGGATAAGGCCGAATTTCTAGTCGTAAGTACTACAAATATGCATATATGAAGAGGGGTATATGATCTATGTATGTGTTACATGTAACCAGTATTCGTGAAACTATTTTATTTTTATTTTTATTTGATTTAATCTTAAATATATTTTGATTTTGTACTTTTGCGTTATTTTTCACTTTTATTTTTATATTTTATTTTATTTTTATAATTTTCTTTACTTATTTAAACTGTTATTTTATTATATAATTTATTTTTATTATAATTTTAACAGATTATTGCCATTTTGGCTGGCGCTATCAAGTCCCTTCAAGATGTGGAACCAAAAACTAAAGAAGTTGTAAGATTTATTTGCAATGTTTTAATTATAATTTTATCAATTCGAAATTCTATCTGAATAGCCAGCGTTAGCAAAAGGATTTATCTTAAATTATTATTTACTTTTCGTTTTAATTGAATATCATAATTTTATTTAATAATATAATACAGCTACGGCGCTTATTACCCTTTGATGAGAAAGCAGTCTTGAAAAATTTGCCTAGTTCACGACCCAGGGGTCTTGTAAGTCAACGAGAAATCGACAAAATGCAATAAAATATCTTATGGCTTTGCTTTACAGCAAACAAAACTACGCTCGACGTTGTCAAATATGCGTAAAGCGCATATGTAGAAGCTTTGCATAGTTACGTTAGTTACGCGTTTCTTTTCGTTACGTTATGTTATGTTATTTGAGGCTATGTTATTTGCAAAGCTGTACAATTGCTTTTTTACTGCCAAACCCTATCCTATTCCAGTGTTATCAATAATGTATGCCTTTAAATTTGATTACGTTATGCATTTACGTTACGTTTCGTTCTGTTTCTTACGTTTTTACAAAACTCCACCCCCAATGCCACCAAAAACCTTACTAAACCTAAACCTAACTGTTCTTCTCTCCAAATCTAACTACCCCATAAACCCCTCCACTTGAACGATTTGTATATAACCGAAAAATCCCAGATGGAGCGCATATTTAGCGGCGCATGGAAAGAAAAACACGGCGAGCAGACGCTAGATGATTACGATTCCGATTCCAATGAAAAAGAAGAAACTGCGATCGAGGTAAGGTTGAGCATGCGCTAGTTAACTGCTGTGTGACTAAACAGAATAAAGAGTGAGCGATCCAATTACTATAAATATGTATAAATTTACAGCGGGATTATGTGGATGATGTTGAAGGACTACAGCGACGTCATATGGTGCCCACCACTCTGCAGCTGCATCTGTTTGGCAAGCGCGGCACCGGAGTCATCACCTACGATCATTTCTATCGCTTCATGGACAATCTGCAGACCGAGGTGCTGGAACTGGAGTTCAATGAGTTCTCCAAGGGTCAAAGCTTCATAACGGAGCTAGATTTCGCCAAGATCTTGCTCCGCTACACCTATCTGGCCACGGACGAGTACGATGTGTTTTTGGAGCGTTTGCTACAGCGCGTCAAGGATGAAAAGGGCATTTCCTTCAATGATTTTCGAGACTTTTGCCATTTTCTGAACAATCTCGATGATTTTACAATCGCCATGCGTATGTACACACTGGCCGATCGCTCCATATCCAAAGGTAAGTCAAGCGACTGATTGATTTAACTTTAATTATTATTATTAATTTATTTTTCACAGATGAATTTGCACGCGCTGCAAAAATCTGTACGGGATATAGCCTCAGCGAGCACTTGATTGATACGGTCTTTGCCATATTCGATGCGGACGGCGATGGCCTGCTGCACTATAAGGAGTTCATAGCCATCATGAAGGATCGCTTGCATCGCGGCTTCAGAGTAAGTGGTCGTTTCTTTGATTACAATGAGGCACTGGATGCATACGACGATCCCGAGTATCCCATGTTCCAAGCCTGGCGCCACAGTCTCTGTCGCCAATTGGACTACTACATTGACAGCGATGCGCTGTGGCACTAATCTAAAACAGCTTTTGTTCTCGTTATCGCTTACGTATGTGTGTGTGTGTGTGTGTGTGTGTGCGTGTGCGTGTGTGTCTGTCTCTCACATTTGTTCGTGTGCTTAATTCGATTTAGATTATTTGTGCTTAAGCTTGAATGTTACTTATTTATCACTGTTTAGTTAATATTTTAATTTGCATTGTCACCAATTGTTAAACGACTCAATTGGATTGAAGATTTATTTTATTTTTAAGATCTTGATTGGCCACAAACATTAAAATTTACCAATAAACAATAAATTCGATTTTTATTTAATGTTAATTTTAAGAATACTTTATGTACTTTATTTAATATTAATCATTCTTGAATGTTAGGGTAATCCCTGCAATTAATTAAGCTGTTTCACAAAATACTGTCTCTCAGTTTAATTTATGCAGGAATACCCCGATTAATTTCTGTTTGTTTTTTCTCACACCTTCCATTCATTTGTTGTTGTTGATCGCATTCATTTGTTAATTTATCATTTGTCGTTGTTGTTGTTGTTGTTCTTGTTACTCATCAGCTAATCAAATATTTTTGTTATGCCAAAGAGTTTATGATTGTTGACAAACCTGACTCACATGCCCAAGCGTACAGCTGAAACCCAGGTCTAAAGTTCCAATTTAGTCATAGTGTGGCAAATACACTCGTGCTTTTTGTTATTTCCTAGCAAGAGGCTGATATGATTGAGATGCGGTGTAACGAACAAAAAGATAAAAACGTTGGCCACGCAAAGGTTGGTTCACGATGGTATGGAACCCCCCACTTTCTTTTTCGACTCTGCGTCTCACCCACTTGTCGTATCTCCCACTTTTGCGCACTATTACTATTTTTTGATTACACCCAAAAACTTTCCCCTATGAAACTAATCAAGAAACTATTGCCTTACAGTCGACGGCCAAGTCGGAGGGTTGGGATGCATTCAAACACTGTTTGCAACATGAAATGATATCCCTCAAGAAGCCCTCCTATTAGATGTGGCTAAAAACCGGAAATACTCGGTTGATCTGAAGAAGCTTTTACTACGCCAAAGTGAAACAAAAACAAAAAACAATGATGTATAACCAAATTCTAGTTACAAATTATTTTCTTCTAAAGAAACAAAATCGAAATCTCTTGTTTTAGCTAAAAGTACATAGAAATATTATTTATGATTGTTAAATTTATGAAAAGTAACTTATTTATCAATAAAAATGTTACACTTTGTTAGATGACTTCAAATTTATACATGTATATAATTTGCAGCTGTTGAGGTGCACCTCCAATTAAAGCCAAACAGCGCCGGGTATTGTTATGTAATAAATAAATCAAATTAAACTATATTTACGTGCGCATTGTAATATAATAACTAAGAATCCTTAAATTTGAATCGAAATCCCAGGGGAATTGAAACAGTAGACAGATTCGAAAAATTTGCTGACTAAAATTTATCATTTATAGGCGACTCCTCTAAGTCATTATCAATTCAATTGAAACGGAATTTAAAAAATTTGATTTTTCAACCAGTTTATTAAGATGGTTCAACCCTTATCAAAACCTCAGAGAAGCATATAACACAAGTTTTTTTTTCATACAGTTAATTCATTTTTATTAAATTTATCAAAATGCAAATAAGGCTGTTATAAGAGTACATAGAAAAGTGCATAGGAAAAAATCGTGTTTTACTATTATGAAATGTTTAATACTAAGTGCATTTTTTTTTTAAATAAAAATATCTTAGTTATAAGTTATCAGATTCTGAGAAAATTCTTCCATTCTCAATCTTTTGCTTGTTTGTTTTGAGTCTCTTATTACTCTTTCATAGAGGCATGTAAAACTTGCACTATTTTCTATTTAAATTTGCACCTGGGCATTAGAACATAACTACATAAAATTATCACAGTTAAATTGCGTGCATTCGATAAACACACTCTTCATATCGTTTCTCTTCCATAGACTTATCGTACACTCTTCGAATATATATATATATATATTTATATATAAAATAAATTTAGCTTTTATCTTTCGTATGAATTTTTGAATCAGTACGGTTTTCATTGAATTGGCTATAAAAAAAAAAAAATCTAAAATGAAATCGGGAAATTGTTTTGGAATAGTCGCATTGCACAATTAAATAATAATAATTATTACTAATTATAATAAAATCAATATTACTAAATATAATAAAAGTTTAACTAGTCAAGTGCTTTGTTTTAATTCTAATCCGTCGTAGTCGACGGCAGTGTCCAGCTAACAAACTTTTCCTTCTCCTGCTCCTTGGTCCCCGCTGCATAATTTCTATTACTTGCCTTGGAACGTCTAAACTTGAAATTGGCGTAAACATCGCGCTTGCCAACATCTGCGTCGAGTGTCTGCGCATCCGGCTCCAGATTGCGTTGCAGTCCCACACCGGCCATCACCTCCTCATTTGGCATTTTACGAAAGTTGTAAGCACCCTTGCGTTGCTTTATCTGCTGCGCGTTTAGAGATGATTGTGGCGCGGGCGGCGTTTTCTTAGGACTTCCTACTTTGGGCAGCGGCTTGGGATCACGCATTAGCATGGGAAACATTGCATCATCGGCATCAAAGTACCAGGGACGCGAAAAGTGGTAACCGACGCTGTAGTAGGGCTTAAAGATGGGCTCGTTCGAGCAAATACTGAATGCATGATAAGCATGCGAGATGAGCTGCGGAAAGCGTTCCACCCAGTAGTTAGTGAACTCGTGTGGTATACAGCCGAGCAACTCCTGTGCTTCGAGCGTCAGCTCGTGGTAGTGATGTTTTTTATTACGCAGAGCGCGCAATAAGTCTCGCACACTGGCGCCCATGTATCCTCGATATTTTCTCAAATCATCTGTAATCAATGGATCCAAATGCAAGTTCCAATCGTCGAGAACAACAATACGCCCATTCTTCTCCAACGATTTGAGTGGCTCGGTATGAAATTGAAGCTTCTCCACACGATCGCTAACATCCTGCAGAAAGCTGAGCATCTTCGGCTCATCCCAGAAGAGTGGATGATTGCCAATGCAGCGCGCCGGCGGTCGCGCCTGTGGATCCTTATGTATCATATCTGATATAAGCTGTTCCGCCAGTACCTATGCAAAGTATTTCCATATGAGTATGTCTCTGAGTTGATACTAGTCGTGACTTACAATTTTGCTATGCTCAGCGTCGTCTTCAGCGCGCAGCTTGGACAAGTTATATTCGTGCGACAGTATATTTGCCTGACGCTTGAGAGTGTCGCCAAAGGCATGATGCCCACCGGTCAACACATAGTAGTATACGCAGCCCAGCGAGAAAATGTCCACCGCCGTGGTCTGCAAGCAGTAGGATGCATCAGAATTCATATGAAATCTATGTGTGCAATAGGACTTACGGTTCGCTGAGCACGCATCATCTCTGGGGCTATCCAGCCATCGGTGCCCGTAACGCCTGAGCGACGCGAAAAGCTGGTGCGTCCAAAGTTGAGTTTCTTGCATAGTCCAAAGTCCGATATCATAACGCGCACTTTGCCCTTAGGGTCGGGCAGCGACAGCAGTACATTCTGTGGTTTTATATCGCGATGAACTGGAAAGGAAATGAAAAACATGTAAATAACGAATAATATAATATCGAAATATCAATGCAACTAACCTATATCTAGTGAATGTAGATGACTCAGTCCAGCAGCTGCCTGAACGAGAACCTGCCAAATATCAATATGCTGGCGGAGTTCCATTGCACGATCGCCCTCGGTATAATCCTGCAGGGTGGCGTTGCACAGCTCCACGGCTATATACCGAAACTGACGATCCTGTTCTGTGCAAAAGTAACGGACCACATTCTCGTGCGCATCCGATTCGCGTAGCAAGGCCACCTCGCGATCAGCAAAAGTGAAGCACTCCGGGAGCAAACGCTTCACAGCTACGAAACGCTCCTCAAAGCTGCCCTTGAAGACAAAGGTACCTTCGCAACCTTTGCCCAAGACTTCATTGGAATTGAAGCTAATCTTGCCGACACGCACATATCCATTGCCCAGATCAAGTAGATCCTGAGTACTGATGTTGCTGCCGTTGCTTCCAGTGCTGCCATTGTTGCTGTTATTTCCAGCCTGCTGGGCCATTGTCTTGGATCCATTCTCGCTCTGCTTCTGCAGCTCCCGCATGGTGCTGCACGTGTACCAGAAGAGCGCAACCATGCCTAGGACAATTACAATTAGTATTTGGTGCACCTTGCCACTGGGATGATCCATAAACCATTCGTTAATAAACGCCTGCACCTTGTTGCTGTTGGCCAAAATTATGGTCTTGGTACGATTGATGGTGTTCGAGCGCGCCGAATCCATGCTAATCTCAACCAAATTCGGATCTGTTTGCACTCCAATATCCGCAGCATTCTTTTCATTGTTGGCCAGCAGGCCATAGCCATCGTTATAGTTATGTATGGTGGCCAAACTGTGCACATCTTTGCTAGCCGAAGGAGTTGGGGATAAGTGCAAATTGCCTTGGTTCACCTCATTGGGCATGTTGTAGTGGCCCAGCATAATGCCCGGATTTTCTTGCAGCACATCATTGATGTAAACGGTGCGTGGATCATTCCCCTGTTTATTGTTTAACTCCACAGCTGGTCCATCGAGCAATTTTATGGGCGGCGTCGCAGAAATGCGTGGCGTATTCTTATTTACCAACGACGGCAGAGCATAGAGGCCACGCTGATGCTCGCCAACGTACAAAGATTGACTGCGAATGAGATGGAGCGTAAGTATATTGGACAAATCAATTGTATATAAAAGTGACAATGCTTACAATAGTTTAACTGTGTTTACATTTCCCGTCTTCGACTCCTCCAGAATGGCGTCATAAGCCTCATCGGAAACTGTCGTAAAGGGCACACTAAGCAGCCCATCGGGGCCCAGCAGAAAGGCAGCTACAACGGGACTCTTCAGATCACGTTGCCATAAAAATTTACCCTGCTTCCGATCGAGGGTAACAATTTGCCCATTGCTGGTGGTAGTCAAGTGAATATACTCTATAAATAAACGAAATTTTATTAAATTAAAAAATGTACCAATATTAAATAGTACGAATATTTACCATATTCTTTGGTCAGCTCTGGTGGCGCGCTGAGCGCATTGTAGTCATAAAAGGTAATGTTCCAGGGCTTGGCATTCTTATCCTTGGCCTGGCTGTCGTACATCATGACGGTGTACTGTGTGCGCCCCAGGTAAATGGCGCGCGATGTGGCCCAGCCAATCTGCTCGGCGTCATTGCCATCCATTTGAGGGTCGCCGAAGCCCATCACCTTCTCGCGCCTTCCCGTCTTCGGATCGACCATGTACCAGGTGTCGCTCTTCTTGCCCGAGTACAGAATGCCATCGGATGAGCGACACGGTGCATTGGCCACCAACTGCGGTATAGTATAGGGCAGCTTCTTCAGACTGCCCATTTGTCCAAGCTGATAGATGCTGCCATCTCTAGGATCAGGCAGATAATGCGGGACCTGAACATTTTGCTGAGGTTCCGCTACGATAGGTGGATCTGAAACAGATAATACATATTTATTTATTCAAGTTATTTAATCATATAAATAAAGCAGCGAAAGAGTTGAAGTCAATTTAAACATTCGTATCATATCTCTTTTATTGATATAAGAAATGACAAAACACTTGAGCACATATTTGCTATGGCTAGGGCATGTGGCTTCATCTTTATCTCTGCATATACATATATTTATATATATGTATATATAGCATCATGAAA